>NC_133130.1:28536183-28839516 GCF_048418815.1 Hemitrygon akajei
CAGAGGGATCTTGAGGTCTGAGTCCATAAGGCACTCAACCTGTGCAGGTTGACTCTGTGGTTAAGAAGGCACACAGTGCATTGGCCTTCATCAATCGTGGGATTGAATTTAAGAGCCGAGAAGTAATGTTGCAGCTATATAGGACACTGTTCAGACCCCACTTGGGGTACTGTGCTCAATTCTGGTCATCTCCTACAGGAAGGATGTGGAAACCATAGAAAGGGTGTAGAGGAGATGTACAAGGATGTTGCCTGGATTGGGGAGCATGCCTTATGAGAATAGGTTGAGTGAACTTGGCCTTTTCTCCTTGGAGCTATGGACAATGAGAGGAGACCTGATAAAGGTGTACAAGATAATGAGAGGCATTGATTGCATGCATATTCAGAGGCTTTTCCCCAGGGCTGAAACGGCTAGCACGAGAGAGCACAGGTTTAAGGTGCTTGGGAGTAGGTACAGAGGAGATGTCAGGGGTAATTTTTTTTTACGCAGAGAGTGGTGAGTGCGTGGAATGGGCTGCCAGCAACGGTTGTGGAGGCGGATACAACAGAGTCTTTTAAGAGACTCCTGAATGGCTACATGGAGCTTAGAAAAATGGAGGGCTATGGGTAAAGCCCTAAGGTAGGGATATGTTCAGCACAGCTTTGTGGGCCAAAGGGCCTGTATTGTGCTGTAGGTTTTCTATGTTTCTAGAGAATGGCCTGCATGGTTGGTGTCCTTAATAATGAGTATTACTTTCCTGCAACAGCACTCCATGCATACGTACTCAATAGTTGGGAGGGATTCGCCAGTGATGGACCGGGCTGTATCCACTACATTTTGTCAGATTTTCCTTACAAGGGTATTGGTGTTTCCATACCAGGCTATATACTCTACTACACATCTCTACAAACAATGTTTGTCAAAGTTTTAGATATCATGCTGAATCATTGCAAACTTTGAGAAAGTAGAGGTGTTACTGTTGTTTCTTCATAATGGCACTCAAATGTTGGACCCAGAACAGACTCTCTGAAATGCAAACATTGAGGAAATTAAAGTTGCTTTAAAATTTAAATTTAAACTCTCTCCATCTCTGGTCCCTCAATGAGAACTGGCTCACGGACTTCCATTTTCCTCCTCATGAAGTCAATAATCATCTCCTTGCTTACATAGACTGAGAGGTTGTTGATGTGGCAGCACACAGCCAGATTTTCAATCTTCCTCTCAAAGGCCGATTCGTCACCACCTTTGATTTGGCCAACAACAGTAGTGCCACCAGCAAACTTAAATATTGCATTGAAACTGTGCTTAGCCATACAGTCATAAGTATTATGTGAGTAGAGCAGGAGGCTAAGTACACAGCCTTGTGGTGCACCTATGCCAAGGCAGATGCTGTTGCCAATCTGAACTGACTGGGGTCTGCAAGTGAGGATCCACTTGCACCAGGATGTAGTGAGACCAAGGACTTGAAGTTTGTTGATTAATTTTGAGGGGATGATAGTATTGAATGTAGTCAATGAAGAACATCCTGATATATGCATCTCCATTATCTAGATGTTCCAGGAATTAGAAAAAAAACCAATGGAATGGCATCTAATGTTGATCTGTTGTGATGGTAGGCAAATTGGAATAGATCCAAGTTGCTTCTCAAGCAGTAATTGATATGTTTCATTACTAGCCTCTCAAAGCACTTCATCACAGTGGATGTAAGTGCTACTGAACAATAGACATCGGAGGCAGGTTATCAGATTCTTTTTAGGCACTGGTAGAATTAAAGTCTGCTTGAAATGAGGGGGGGGTGGGGAGTGGTACTTCATATTGCTGAAGCGAGAGTTTAAAGATATCAGTGAACAGTCCAGCCACAGTTTGTCAGCACAGGTCTTCATTAATTGGTCAGGTACTCCATCCGGGCAGGAAGCTTCCATGGGTTCACCTTCCTGAAGGAGGCTCTCACATCGGCCTCAGAGACTGAAATCACAGGGTCATCAGGGTCTGTGGGAGTTCGTAAAGTTGTCTCCATGTTTTGATGGTCAAAGTGAGCATAGAAGGCATTGAGCTCGTCTGGGAAGAAAGGGTTATTGTCACCCATGTCGCTAAGTTTCACTTAGTAGGAGTTGGTAGCACTTAAGCCCTGCCACAGCTTTGAGCATCCTTCTGTGTGATTCGTTTGGTTCAGAATTGCCACTTTGCACATGAGGTGGCTTTTTATAGATCTTACCTGGATGTCTTGTATTTAACTTGGTCACCAGACCTATATGCCACTGATCTACCCCTCAGCAGATTGTAGATCTCATAGTTCACCCAGGGCTTCTGATTCGGGAAGACTGAATGGTTTTGTGGGGGGCACGGTTTCTACAACTGTTTTTATAAAGTCTGTGACAACTGTGGTGTATTTGTTCAGATCCTTTGAACACAGAGCAGTCTACTGACTCGAAGCAATCCCATAGCCACTCCTCAGCCTCCCATGACCACTCTTTGTTGTCCTAATCTCTGCAGCCTTGCTCTTTAGCTCTGCCTGTACGCAGGCAGAAGGAGTGGCTGGAGTGGGGTTACTCCTCCTGTCTGGTTGCCCAGCTGGAATTCAGCGGACCCTGGAACTTATAAGGGGACAATTTTGGTGGCTTTCTATGTCCCAGGATGTCCTCACCTGCATCTTTGCCTGTCCCACTTCTGTCCAGAACAAGACGTCATGTCAGTGATCCACAGGTCTGCTCTGCCCACTGCCTGTGCCTCACCACCCCTGATCTCACCTCTTGATGGGAACACCAACGTTCTGGTAGCTGTGGACAGATTTTCCAAGGCTGCCCATCTCATTGCTCTCCCTAAGCTTCCTATTGGCTCGTGAGACTACAACCCTCATAGTTCAGCACATAGTCAGGCTGCCCAGCTTCCCTCAGGACATAGTGTCTGATCGTGTCCCATTTTTGGAAGGCTTTCTGTTCCCTTTTCAGAGACACAGTCACCCTCTCATCTGGTTTCCACCCCCAATCTAATGGCCAGACTGGGAGAGTGAATCAAGAGCAGGAGGCAGCTCGCTCTTCCAACCCAATGACCTGGAGTTCCCAATTTGTTTGGGCGGAGATCGTTCACAATAACCCTCAGTCGTTCTCCACCAGCATTCACCTTTGAATGCCAGAAGGAATTCCAGCCACCACTATTTTCTGACTAAGGGATTGATATGGGAGTTCTTGCTGCTGAACAGTTGGTCCAATGCTACAAGTGTATGTAAAGACAGGCCATGACTTCTCTGCTGTGCACTCAAAAACAATATTCTTGGCAGGCAGGCTCTCAAACCAAGGGAGAAAGGATGACTGGTGTCTAGAGATCTTCTTTTGAAAGCTGAGAGATGCAAGGTGACCTCGTACTATGGGGAACCATTCACAGTGGAGAAAGCTATCAACAAAGTCTTACGTAGTTTGCACCTACCATTATCAATGAAGATTCACCCAGTTTTCCATGTTTCCCAGCTCAAGCCCATGACTTCCTTCCTTACCAACACAGCTACTCACAGAATGACAAGCCCAGCCCAAACTGAAGTTTGTGGCGGAGAAGCTAAAATCAGTAAGGGATGGGTTGGCAGAAGTGCCTTGCATTGTGCTACAACTACTTTCTGAGAGGCAAGCACAGTCCAAGCAGGGAGAACTGGTGTCAGGCCTCGCAGCAACCATTCAGCAACTCACCTCAGACAGCCAGAATCAGGCGGCAGCCATTACTGCTCTCGCTGCCAGTATTCAGCAGCCTCAGCCAGGTCAGTCCCACACCCAACATCTCCCACATCCTCCTCCTCGACAGCCTCACTCACTAATGCCCGATTCCTGTACTGCTGCCACGAAACATCCTGGATATCAGTGATATTAAAGCTGATTCTGATTCACCCCAGAAGCCACACGGCTGGAGTGGAAGCTTCAACCCCAATACTTGATCCAAACTGCTTCAAGTCTTTCAACCCTACATATGTATGCTACCGAATGAAACAGCGTTCCTCCAGACCAGGGTGCACACGCTGTACATATAACACACACGTACACAAAGTAATATTGAGTGAGTGAATGAGAGTTGACCATGGATATTGCATCCTAACAGTCTAGGTACACAAGCCTGGGCAGTACGATATGGAGAGCAAGCTGTTGCCCATGTAGCAAGATCCCCCTCTCCACGCAGCTGATGAACCCAAAGGAATGGCAGAGACCGATACAGCAGTGTCACAGGAGTTGCCAGTCAGCGTTGAACTCAGTGTAGGACTGCCTTAGGGAGTACAGCTCCAGATTTTTCCCTCGGCGTTTACTCCCTAAGCCTTCCCCATGAGTGGGTAGAGCATTAGAGGTTTGAGATCAGAGTTTTCCTTCTAGATGAGCTACCAGCCACAGTTGAAAAGCCCCATCTGCCCAAAGCACCTATTTTTAAGTTGCCAGTAATCTGCCTTTGCCCGTTCTCCTGTCAGTAGAAACGGTTCCACTCGGCTTAGTAGCTAAGCCACATGTGAAGGCCAGGAGCTGGACTTGGTTGTCAGAGGCTATTTGAGACGCATGCCTCTAGGAGCATTTAATAGGTAGTGGGAGCTTGTCCCTATTACAACCCCCCAACTATAACATCCTGAAGGAACAACAAAGTAATATTACCACTAGTAAATTAATAAATAATGTGAATTTACGACATAAATTAAAAAGTAAACAGTATAATGCTACTGGTGCTTCATGTGTGATGAGACCTGGGTGGTGGAAGGGAGTTCAGTCATCTTATGGCCTGAGATAAGAAGATATTTCCCATCCTAACAGTTCTTGTCCTAATGCTATGATACCTCCTACCTGATAGTAGCGGGTCAAAGACATTGATGGGCATTTTTTTCTAATAATGTACTGTATTTGTAAGACCAAAGTCATTGTCTCATCCTTCTAATATCTCCCATCTCTGCAACATGTACAGATATCAATGCCTTTTGAAATTCCCCTGAACCCTCTCAAATTTAATCAGCCCGCCATTGCCTTCAACTGTCAAAGGCTTAACATCTGAAATTCTGCCCCTGTACACACCCACCCCCAAATCCTTCTCTCTATTCCTCTTTCCACTTTTAAGATTGTCCTTGAAACCAAAATCTATCAAAGCTCTAAATTCAAAGTAAAATTTATTATCAGAGTATACACACGTCACTACATGCAACCCTGAGATTCTTTTACTGCGGGCATAGCAAAGCCATAGAATAGTAACTGTAAATAGGATCAATGGACAACAAACTGTGCAAATGCAGACATAAATAAATAGCAATAAATAACGAGCATGAAGTAACTAACCGCGCTCCTTAAATGAATGTAGCTATCCCTTTTGTTCAAGAGCCTGATGGGTGAGGATAGTAACTGTTCCTGAACCTATGCTTCAGCTGATCCTTTTATATGACTCAAAGCCAAAGTCAAGTTCAAAGTAAATTTATTATCAAAGTATGCATATGTCACCATATACTACCTTGAGATTCATTTTCTTGCAGACATTCACAGGAAAATGAAGAAAGACAATAGGATTTATGAAAAACTACACATAAACAAAGACTGGCAACTAATCCACAACAGAGGGCAAATTGTGCAAATAAATAATACTGAGATACGAGATGTAGAGTCCTTAAAAGTGAGTCTGAAGGTTGTGGAATCAGCTTAGTGTTTTGGTTAGAGAAATTATCCATGCTGATTAAAGAGCCTCATGTTTATTGGGTAATAAATGTTCCTGAACTTGGTGGAGTGGGACCTAAGGCTCTTGTACCTCCTGCCCAATGGTAGTTGCAAGAAGAGAGCGTGGCCTGGATGGAGGGGGTTCTCGATGACTGATTCTGCCTTCTTGTGGCAGTGCTCCTTCCAAAATTGCTCAATGGCGGGGAGGACTTTCTGTAGCTTTTTGCATTCCCGGCCATTCTTTCCATACCAGGTGTGATGCAACAATTTAATTTACTTTCCGCTGTACAACTATAGAAGTTTGTCCAAGTTTTAGGTAACATGCTGAATCCATGCAAACTTGTAAGAAAGTCAAGGTGCTGCTGAGCCTTCCCTATGATGGCACTTACATGCTGGTCCCGAGCCAGACCCGCTGATACAACAACATCAAGTGATTTAAAGCTACTGAACCTCTCCACCTCCAATCCCCGAATGAGGATTGGCTCATGGTCTACCAGCTTCTTCCCCTGTAGTCAGCGACCATCTCTTTAGTTTTGCTGACTTTGAATTAGAGGTCGTTGTTGCGGTGCCATTCAACCAGATGTTCCGTCTTGTTCCTTTATGCCGATTCATCACCACCTTTGACTCGGCCAGCCACAGTGGTGTCAATAGAAAACTTAAGTACGGCTTTGGAGCTGTACTTAGCCACACTGTCAGTAGGGGTCAAGGGAGTAGAGCAGCGGGGTGGGGGGGGGGGGGTGGCTAAGCACATGGCTTTATGGTGCACTTATACTGATGGTAATTGTGGGGGAGATGTTGCTTATTCATGCTGACTTGGGTCTGCAAGTGAGAATATCAGTTGCACGGGGACATATCAAAGTCTAGTTCTTGAAGCTTAGCAATGGGTTTTGAGGGGATGATAGTGTTGAATGCTGAGCTGTAGTTAATGAGGATGTATCCCAATGTATGCACCTTCATTGCCCAGGTGTTCCAGAGCTGAATGAAGGACTAATGAAACATCGTCTTCTGTTCATCTCAGGATTAAAAGTTCTTTGCTTTTGCTCCTAATGAATGTCCTTAAGATGTTTTTCTAAACTAAACCCACAAAACAAATACAAATTATTGATATTGTAATTCCATTACCATGTTGTGTTTGAGGTCAGACATCTGGAATTTGTGGGAATTCAATTATGAAGTAATATTTGACATATTTGGGAAAATGATTCAGCAGTCAACATGGAAAAGTGTTTAAGAGGGTGGCAATATTACCTTCTGGTTATTAATGCTTGAGGCCAAACTGCTCAGACCATTGAAAAGGGAAAGACTGAAAGAAATCAGTGTCCAGAGTGTCCTTGCACATGAGTCACTGGAAGTTAATGTGCAGTTACAGCGATGAAATAGGAAGGCAATGTTGATCTTTATTGCAAGAGGATATGAGTACAACAGGAGGGATGACTTGCTTCATTATATACAGTCCTGCTGACACTGCACCTGGCATACTGTGTACACGTCTTGTCTCAGCAAAGTTCACCCAACAATTTCCTGGAATGGTGGGTTGGTCATGTTATGGGAGATTAAACAGTTTTGTCAGTTTCAGACTTATCAGAATTTGGATTAATGAGAGGAGGTCTCAAACTTATAAATTTTTTATAGGCCTGACAAGCTAGATACAAGGTTGATGTTTACCCTGACTGGGAAATCTAGAACAAGTGGGCACAGTCTCAAAATAAAAGTTGGCCACTTGGGATGGAGAGGAGAAATGTTTTCACCAGAGGATAATGAATCACAAAACATAGAAAAGTGTAGAACAGTATGAACCCTTCAGCCCGCGATGTTGTACCAAATTTTTAACCTACTCCAAGGTCAATCTAACCCTTCTCTCCTGCATAGCCCATAGCCCTCCATTTTTCTTTCATCTATCCGCCTTTATAACTGTGTCTCTTAAGTATCCCTAATATATCAGCCTAAACCACCAGCCCCAGCAGTGCATTCCAGGCATTTACCACTCTCTGCGTAAAAAACCTACCTCTGACATCTCCCCTAAACATATAAAATTTGCTCAGAGAGAAAGGTCTTGCTTGCTCAACCTTTCCACGTGTTCTCTAGTCCAGGCTGAATCCTGGCAAATTTTCCCTGCACCCTCTCTACTGCTTCCAATGCACTGAACGCAAGAGCTGCTGAATGGTGCTTATGTAACACACTTGAATCCACAATTGTTTTGCAGCAATCGTGATGATTGATTCCCTATCCTTTGCTATCTCCTTGGAGACTAAGGTCATAATGGGTAACAAGATAGAATGCTTCTGTCGAGCCTTGGCATCAGTGCAAGTTTGCTTTTGCACTCAGTGAAATTATGACTTAATCCAACCATCTGTTGGAGAAAAACTAGTTTCATTACCTCTGGTTAACATTGATACTCGTTAGGTGAAAAAAAAAGACCTCTTAAGTGCACTGAGGAATTCTGTTTCCCAGTATTAAAACAATGTGAATTATTGCAAGTTTTTGATGAGCCGTGTAAAGATGACAGACCATCGCCAGTTAACTTCAGAGAGCAGCATGTGTGTTAATCACCACAGTGCTCTTGGAGTGCTCAAGAAAGGTTTTGCAATATGTTGACACTCTAAGTTGTTTTCATCAATAACCTGTTATGATCAGACATTCAGAGATTATTCAGAGCAGATACTCAAATCTAGCATGCAGGTGCAATATACCGAGTGCAATAAAACTCTCAATAATCAGAATCAGAATCAGGCTGAATATCACTCGCATATGTCATGAAATTTGTTGTTTTGCAGCAGCAGTACATTGCAGTACATAATAACTCAAACTGCAGTAAGTATTATCATCATCATGATGTGCCTCAGAACCATAGAACATTACAGCACAGAAACAGGCCTTTTGGCCCTTCTTGGCTGTGCCAAACTATTTTTCTGCCTAGTCCCACTTAACTGCACCTGGACCATATTCCTCCCTACACATCTTATCCATGTACCTGTCCAAGTTTTTCTTAAATGTTAAAAGTGAGCCCACATTTACCACTTCATCTAGCAGCTCATTCCACACTCCCACCACTCTCTGTGTGAAGAAGCCCCCCCCCAATGTTCCCTTTAAACTATTCCCCCTTCACCCTTAACCCATGTCCTCTGGCTTTTTTTTCTCCCCTAGCCTCAGTGGAAAAAGCCTGCTTGCATCCACTCTATCTATATCCATCATAATTTTATATACCTCTATCAAATCTCCCCTCATTCTTCTACGCTCCAGGGAATAAGTTCTAACGTATTCAACCTTTCTCTGTAACTCAGTTTCTCAAGTCCCAGCAACATCCTTGTAAACATTCTCTGCACTCTTTCAACCTTATTAATATCCTTCCTATAATTTAGTGACCAAAACTGCACACAATACTCCAAATTCGGCCTCACCAATGCCTTATACAACCTCACCATAACATTTCAACTCTTATACTCAATACTTTGATTTATAAAGGCTAATGTACCAAAAGGTCTCTTTACGACCCTCTCTACCTGTGACGCCACTTTTAGGGAATTTTGTATCTGTATTCTCAGATCCCTCTGTTCTACTGCATTCCTCAGTGCCCTACCATTTACCTTGTACGGTCTACCTTGGGTTGTTCTTCCAAAGTGCAATACCTCACAATTGTCTGTATTAAACTCCAACTGCCATTTTTCATCCCATTTTTCCAGCTGGTCCAAATCTCTCTGCAAGCTTTGAAAACCTTCCTCACTGTCCACTACACCTCCAATCTTTGTATCATCAGCAAATTTGCTGATCCAATTTACCATATTATCATCCAGATTATTGATATAAATGACAAATAACAATGGACCCAGCACTGATCCCTGTGGCACACCACTAGTCACAGGCCTCCACTCAGAGCAGCAATCCTCCACTACCACTCTCTGGCTTCTCCCATTGAGCCAATGTCTAATCCAATTCACTACCTCACCATGTATACCTGGCGACTGAATCTTCCTAACCTCCCATGCAGGACCTTGTCAAAGGCCTTACTGAAGTCCACGTAGATAACATCCACTGCCTTCCCTTCATCTACTTTCCTGGTAACCTCCTCAAAAAACTCTAATAGATTTGTTAAATATGACCTACCATGCACAAAGCCATGTTGACTCTCCTTAATAAATCCCTGTCTATCCAAATACCTGGATCTTGTCTGTTAGTACTCCTTCCAATAATTTACCTACTACCGACATCAAACTTACCGGCCTATAATTTCCTGGATTACTTTTAGAGCCTTTTTTAAACAACGGAACAACATCAGCTATCCTCTAATCCTCTGGAACCTCACCCGTAGCTACCAACATTTTAAATATATCTGCCAGGGACCCTGCAATTTCAACACTAGTCTCCTTCAAAGTCCGAGGGCATACCCTGTCAGGTCCTGGGGATTTATCTACTCTGATTTGCCTCAAGATAGCAAACACCTATTCCTCTTCAATCTGTATAGATTCCATGACCTCCCTACCTGTTTGCCTTATTTCCATTGACTCCATGCTAGTTTCCTTAGTAAATACGGATGCAAAAAACCCATTTAAGAAATCCCCCATTTCTTTTGGTTCCAAACATAGCCGACCACTCTGATCTTCAAGAGGACCAATTTTATCCCTTACTATCCTTTTGCTCTTAATATACCCGTAGAAGCTCTTTGGATTATCCTTCACCTTGACTGCCAAAGCTACCGCATGTCTTCTTTTAGCCCTCCTGATTTCTTTCTTAAGTATTTTTTTGCACTTTTTATACTCCTCAAGCGCCTTGTTGTATGATGCAGGTGATCATGGTCTACATGACCAGGATTATTCTTGGCAAGTTTTTCAACAGAAGTAGTTTGCCATTGCCTTCTTCTGCACAGTGTATTTACAAGACCCCAGCCATTATCAACACACTTCAGAGATTGTCTGCCTGGTATCAGTGGTTGCATAACCAGGCCTAGAGATTCGCACCAGCAGCTCATACGACCATTCACCACCTACTTCCACGGCTTCACATGACCCTGATTGGGGGGCTAAGCAGGTGCTGCACCTTGCTCAAGGGGTGACCTGCAGGCTACATTTAAAAAGTTGAATTAAATAAGTAGTGCAAAAATAGTTAAAAACAAAGGAGTGAGGTGGTGTTCATGAATTCAATGTCCATTCAGAAATCTGATAGCAGAGGGGAAGAAGCTTCAGGACGGGTAAGACAAAGGAACACATACCAATCCTCATAGAGGGATCAGAAGTGGAGAGAGTGAGCAGCTTCAAGTTCCTGGGTGTCAAGATCTCTGAGGATCTAACCTGGTCCCAACATACTGATGTAGTCATAAAGAAGGCAAGACAGCGGCTATACCTTAGTAGGAGTTTGAAGCGATTTGGCATGTCAACAAATACACTCAAAAACTTCTAGAGTTGTACCGTGGAGAGCATTCTGACAGGTTGCATCACTGTCTGGTATGGAGGGGCTACTGCACAGGACCGAAAGAAGCTGCAGAAGGTTGTAAATCTAGTCAGCTCTATCTTGGATACTAGCCTACCAAGTACCCAGGACATCTTTAGGGAGCGGTGTCTCAGGAAGGCAGTGTCCATTATTAAGGACCTCCAGCACCCAGAGCATGCCCTTTTCTCACTGTTACCATCAGGTAGGAGGTACAGAAGCCTGAAGGCACACACTCAGCGATTCAGGAACAGCTTCTTCCCCTCTGCCATCCGATTCCTAAATGGTCATTGATGCTTTGGACACTACCTCACTTTTTTTAATATACAGTATTTCTGTTTTTGCATTTTTAAATAATCTATTCAATATACATAATTGATATACTTGTTTATTTATTATTGTCTTATTTTATTTATTATTTTTTTTCTCTCTCTGCTAGATTATGTGTTGCATTGAACTGCTGCTGCTAAGTTAACAAATTTCATGTCACATGTTGCTGATAATAAACCTGATTCTGAATTGTTGAGTGTGTGCCTTCAGGCTCCTGTTGATCCTCCCTGATGATAGTAATGAGAAAAGGGCATGCCCTGGGTGATGGGGATCCTTAATGATGGATGCTGCCTTTTTGAGGCATTGACCCTTGAAGATGTCCTGGATACTGGGGAGAGCAGTGCCCATGATGGAGCTGACTGAGTTTACAATTTTCTGCAGCTTACTTTGATCCTGTTCTGTGCCCTCTAACACCCCCCCCCCCCATACCATCTGATACACAAACAAGAGAAAATCTGCAGATGCTGGAAATCCGAGCGACACACACAAAATGCTGGAGGAACTCAGCAGGCCAGGCAGCATCTATGGAGAAAAGTACAGTCGACATTTCGGGCCAAAACGTTTCGGCAGGACTGGATACTCTCAGGATTTTGGTGGAGCCGAATCTGCAGAGCTTCATGGCTATTGGATGTTATTTCTGTTAATACCCCCAAATCATTTTAATACATTTTTTGTCACGTGCCGAACAGTCTTTTAGTTAATTTCCCAGTGAACCAGGGCAAGGCATCACAGAGAATTGGACCATGGCAAGTTTAAAGAGCGCATGGAATTATGGGGCCATGGTGAGTTGAATGGGAGCATAGAACTGGAGTCCCAGTGAGCACGGGACAGGTTGCCTGGTGAGCCAAATGCTAAATCATGGGAATTGTCCAATGTTTGGAAACAGGTTCTCAAACTTTAATTTATGATATTCTATGAAATGTGTGAGCCATGTTTTGCAGGTTTAGGTATTTGTTACGGTTCATCTATTTGACTGAGTGTCACAGATAATTGTGTTATGGAAAGGACAGAGGCAGGCCTGCAGGTGGGAGGGAACAAAAGAAGAGATAAAGAGAAAATCAATGATACAAAAAAGAATGTTGCCAAGCAACATAGTTCTGACACGTTATAAGGTAAAAAAATATACTGAATCCAATTTGAACCAAGTAATACAGAGATCAAAGAATGACAGATTAATAAACACATTAACATGGGTTGTGATGTTTCTCTCTGGAGTTTACCAGTGCATCTAAGGCACGGAAAGCATCACTTTTAGGCAGGCTGGAGCATTGTTTGTCCCTGTAGAGATTGGAAGAATTAATCACTGAACTTCTCCAACTGAAGTGGAAGGAGATCATCATCAGATGACGGAAATTACTTTGTGGCTGCTGAATCTGTGCAGTAGATGATATTAGTCATAAATCTAAAGGAGGAAACTTCAAAATTCTCTGACAGATGAGGCAAATGGCTCTAACAATATTTGTTAAAAGGACGTTTTTTTCATGGAATCAGAAAACAGAGGAAATATACAACTCTACAGGTCGCAAAGAGTCATTGATTACCAGAGCACAGAAACAGGCCTTGGGCCCATCTAGTCTGTGCTAAATTTAGTTTGCCTAGTCCCCTTCAACCTGAACTCAGACCATAGCCCTCCACACCCCTCACCCATCCATGTGCTTATCCAAACTTCTCTTCAATGTTGAAATCGAAACCACATCCACCACTTATGCTGGGAGTTCATTACACATTCCTCCGAGTGAAGAAGTTCCCCTCATGTTCCCTTGAAATATTTCACCTTTCACCCTTAACATCTACAGATGGAAATGTAGATTAACATCTTACATATCTACATCTGTAGATTCAGAAGTTTGTTAACATTTCAGCTCAATGGCCATTCTTATTATTGTCTTGTATGCAATGGCCATTTTGGACTCTTTCCCTCCGAGCAATTAAATCAAAACACCCTGGAAATATTCAGTGGGCCAGGCAGCATCTTTGAAGAGGGAAACAGTTGTTTCATTTCAGGTCAATGACTTGTCAGCAGAACTAGGAAATGTTAGAAAACATACATGTTACATTAGTTGCAGAGAAGGGGGAGGATGGAGGAAGCTTTCTCCCCCTTCTCTGGAATAGAACTCTGGAAGGTCATCTCCAGAGAGGGCTGGCAGCTGCATATTCCAGGGTTCCATTGTTTTAGAAGTGATAGAGCAGGCGGGATTAAAGGCAGCAGGGGTGGCGTTACTAGTCAGAGAAAATGTCAGTGTCATTAGGACTGACCATTGAACTCGTCTGGTGAGGCTTTATAGGTGGAAATGAGGAATAAGAAAGATACAACCATGTTAATAGGGCTATATTAGAGACCACCCAATGGTGGATTTAGAGGAACAAATTTGTAGAGTGGTCGCAGACTGTTAGCTGGCTGGTGGCGCCGTGGCATCTGCACCGGACTTTGATGCGAGTGGTCCTAGGTTTGAATCTGGCCGGCTCCTTGCGTGCTTTCCAATCCTGAGTTACTTGGACTCGTAAAAAAACAGACAAGTGCTAAAGAAATGGCAAGGTTGCCATCCGATGCACCACAAGGCACGGAGAACTCAATTCACAGGTGATTTTAACTTTCCCATATTGACTGGGACTCCCATACTGGAAAAGGGCTGGATGGGAAAGAGTACGTCAAATGCATTCAAGAAAATTTCTTTAATCAGTATTTGGAAGTCCTAACTAGAGAGTGTGCAATACTTGATCTCCTCGAAGGGAACAAGACAGGGCAGGTGACATAAGTTTGTGTAGGGAACACTATGAATTCAGTGATCAGAATGCCATTAGTTTCAAGGAAGTTATGGAGCAGGATAGGTCTGGTCCTCGGGCTAGGATTCTAAATTGAAGGAAGGCCAATTTTGATTGTAACAGAAAAGATCTGGTAAATGTGGACTGGGACAGGCTGTTTTCTGGCAAAGGTGCACTTGGTAAGTGGGAGGCCTTCAAAAGTAAAATTCTGAGAGTGAAAACCTTGGATGTACCTGTCAGAATAAATGGCAAGAATAAATGTTTGAGGAAACCTTGGTTTTCAAGAGATAATGAGGTCCTGGTTGAGAAAAAAGAGGAAGCGCATAGCAGGTATAGACTATAAGACTATAAAACATAGAAGCAGAATTAGAACATCCAGCCCATCATTCTATCATGGCTGCTCCCGGATCTCAATCAACCCCATACACCTGCCTTCTGATTTTCCCAATCCTCTTGCATATTGAAGTCCCCATTACAATTGTATCATTGCCCTTATTAAACGGCTTTTCCAGCTCCCTTTGCAACCTCATCCCCATATCTTGGCTAGTAATTGGAGGCCTATATATGATTCTGATAATGGTATTTTCACCCTTGCAGTCTTTTAACTCCACCCACAATGATTCAACATTATATGACCCTATGTCACCAAGGCTGGTAGGAACAAATGAAGTACTTGGGATTATAGGAAATGCAAGAGTACGCTTAAGAAAGAAATCAGGAGGGCTAAAAGAGGCATGAGGTTGCCAAAGCAGACAAGTTGAGAGAGAATCCTAAGGGCTTCTACAGATATGTTCAGAACAAAAGGATTGCAAAGGAGAAAACCGGTCCCTGGAAAATCAGAATGGTAATCTATGTGTGGGGCCAAAAGAGATGGAGAAGAACAGAGGGATTTGGGAACAGAGGCCCATAATTCATTGAAAGTGGTGTCACAGGTAGATAGATAGGAAAGAAATCTTTTGGCACATTGGCCTCCATAGACCAAAGTATTGAGTACAAGAGTTGGGATGTTATGTTGAAGTTGTACAAGACATTTGTGAGGCCTAATTTGGAGTACTGTGTGCAGTTTTGGTCACCGACCTACAGGAAAGATGGAGATAAGATAGAAAGAGTACAGAGAAGATTTACAAGTATGTTGCCAGGTCTGGAAGACCTAAGTTATAAGGAAAGGTTGAATGTGTTAAAGCTTTATTCCCTGGAACATAGAAGATTGAGGGGAAAATTAATAGAGGTACACAAAATTATGAGGGGTATAGATAGGGTAAATACAAGCAGGCTTTTTCAACTAAGTTTGTATGAGACTACAACCAGAGGTCATGCATTAAAGGTGAAAGGTGAGAAGCTTAACGGGAACATGAGAGGGAACTTCTTCACTCAGAGAGTCCTGAGAATGTCCTGCAATAAGCAAGTGGTGGATGCGATTTTGATTTTAACCGTTAAGACAAGTTTAGATAGGTACATGGATGGGTGAGGTATAGAGGGCTATGGTCCTGATGCAGGACGATGGGACTTGGAACTTCAAAAGATTCAGCATGGACTAGATGGGCCAATCAAGGGCCTGTTTCTGTGCTGTAGCTTTCTATGACTCTAACAAAGGAAATACCTGTAATAAGGTGGTAACGTTAGATGGATAAATTATGGCTGGAGCTCTAGAAGGTGACTGTGCTGCCCTTTGGAAGCAAAAAGCCCTTCTACATCTCAGCAAAATGATAGCTTCTCTCTTGATATGTGCCTCGCTGCTGCACTGAGGTATCAACATGGAATACTTGCTCATGTTTCTGGGGCAGGTCTTGTAAGAACAAAAACAAAAAAACTGCAGACACTGGAAATAGGCAGCATTTTGTGCTTTGAGCCTAGAACCTTCTGATTCTGTGGAGAGCTGAGGGAAATCATTGCAAGGGAACTCATAAGCATTGACCTGTTTCCTAATGCTCTGCAGTGCAGTACTGTGTCATTGATCTGCTTGTTATTTGTACCTCCAGGATTTCCTACCTATTCATTGTACATATTTCTACACCCCTTTGTTCCCCCAAACCCCAGAAATAATACAATGAAAGTAAATCTAGAATGTAATACTGATCATTTTTAATATTAAATTTTAATATCATTTTTATTGCTTCAGCTGTCAGGGAGATAAATAAAAAATGAACTTTAAATAATTGCTTTGGTATTAAATAAATGAACCCATACAGATATCGAATTAACAACTAAAACTCACAACCTCTCAGGTTGATGAAAAATTTTCTTGTCAATTACTACTGTCAGTAATGGTTTTAATTTACATGGGGTTGGCTGAACAATTCCCATTACGGAAAACATGACCACTGTTCTTCACTCGTTCGTTAATCTTGGTCGATAACTTGAAAAAAAGGTAGAGAAGTGGCCATCTGTGTACTTCCACTTCACAACATAAAACTCCAGAAATCACTGATGTGCCTCTGACCCTTTGCTAGAAAATGCAAGCAACAACTCTCAGTTTTCCAAAGCTGTTTAGAAACATAGAACATAGAAAACCTACAGCACGATACAAGCCCTTCAGCCCACAATGCTGTGCTGAACATGTACTTAACTTAGAAATTACCTAGGGTTACCCATAGCCCTCTATTTTTCCCAAGATCCATATACCTGTCCAGGAGTCTCTTAAAACACCCTATTGCATCCACCTCCATCACTGTCGTGGGCAGCCCATTCCACGCACTCACCACTCTCTGCGTAAAAAACCTACCCCTGACATCTCCTCTGTATCTGCTTCCATGCACCTTAAAACTGTGCCCTCTTATATTAGCCATTTCGGCCCTGGGGAAATGCCACAGACTATATACACAATCAATGCCTCTCATCAGCCTGTACACCTCTATCAGGTCACCTCTCATCCTCTGTCAGTCTAAGAAGAAAAGGCTGAGTTCACTCAACCTATTCTCATAAGGCATGCTCCCCAATTCTGCCAGGTCATGCCTGTCCCAAAAGAGGTCCCAATGATCCAGAAATCTGAATCCCTGCCCCCTGCTCCAATCCTTCAGCCGTGCATTAATCTTCCACCTCACTCTGTTCGTATACTCACTGTCATGTGACACAGGCAGTAATCCCGAGATTACTACTTTTGAGGTCCTGCTTCTTCCTTCCTAACTCCCTGTAGTCTGTTTTCAGGACCTCCTCCCTTTTCCTGCCTATTTCATTGGTACCAATATGTACCATGACCTCTGGCTGTTCTCCTTCCCACTTCAGGATATCGTGGACGCGATGGCACCTGGGAGGCAAACTACCATCCGTGTTTCTTTCCTGTGTCCACAAAATTGCCTGTCTGGCCCCCTATTACTGCTGCCACTCTATTCCATTCCCTACCCTTCTGAGCTACAGGGCCGGACTCTGTACTAGAGGCGCAGCCACTGTTGCTTCCCCCAGGTAGGCCATCTCCCCCAACAGTACTTAAACAGGAGTACTTATTGTTAAAGGGGACAGCCACTCTCTAGTAGGGTACTCTCCAGTATCTGAGTCTTGCCTTTCCCTCTCCTGACCGTTACCTACTCGTCTGTCTCCCGAGGCCCCGGTGTGACTATACTGTTTGTTCTTTTTTGCAAATAAAACACAACTACAAGCATCTGAACATAGCAGCTACCGAGGTTATTAACAGTTAAAGTTTATTTAGAGACAGAGTGCGGAACTGGAATAGGCCCTTCCGGCCCAACAAGCTGCACCACCCAGCAACTCAGCTAATGGACACCAGCCTAATCACGGGCCACCTTATAATGAGTAATTAATCTGCTAACTGGTACGTCTTTGGACCATGGGAAGAAACCGGAGTACCTGGAGGAAACCCATGTAGTTTATGAGCTGAGCATAGAGACTCCTTACAGATGGCGATGGAATTGATCTCCAGAACACACTGAGCTGTAATAGCATCACGCTAACCGCTACGCGACTGTGAGTTAATTCTCTGTTTCTTCTCCACAGATGCTAACTCTTCATTCTGGCCCAGCAAGCTCTCTGAAAAAGAACATGCTTACACACCAGTACACAAGGAAATGAGTATGTGCTTACACACATACCAACATTTATACAGGCACAGCCACACGTACATACCTACCCAGCCCTCACACACGTGCACACAATGATTATTTTTGTTTTTTACTAACTTGGAATAGAAAGACAACATTTTGCAGGTCACTACAACAGTATGTCATCACAGAATAGATCTTCAGTAGATAGAAATGAACATGGATGGAAATTAACCCTCAACTGTTTTTGTGTTGAAATTGCAATGTAATTGCATCTGCACATTAAACACCAACTCTAGAATTTGAAATTGATGGCTTTGAATTTCAAAAATGTACTTCAACAGACATTCTTTACTATATTGGGGCTTGAATACAGCCAACGGAGGACAAATTTCGATCCTGTACACTCTTCAAAACAAAAATGTATAACAAATAACATAGAAAAGGGACATATAGGTAAATCAGTCTTTTCAGCACCTGTTGTCAATCTTAATCACATTCATCTGACAATGTTTCTTATGCCTGCATCCCCACTACTAGCTTGAAAACTGAGAAACGGGACACAAATAGAACTGTAAGAGAATCAAACTGGATGGGGTTTCTGGTGAGGTGATTCTTGCTTGTTGCCAAACAATCACAAAGTAACCACACAGTTTTGTGGTGTCCACAGAAAGCGGGTTGCTGTAAGTTGGAGGTTCAGGTTGCTGTGACGACATTTAAATGTGCTAGAATGGGATACCAGCCTAAAGCTAAATCTACTCTTCTCCACAGATGCTGCCTGGCCTGCTGAGTTCCTCCAGCATTTTGTGTGTGCTGCTTGGATTTCCAGCATCTGTAGATTTTCTCTTGTTCGTTTCTACTGAGTAGAGCCTTTTCTAATGTCATCTATGGCAGGAACAAAGGAGCCAGTTGTTCTTTATTTAACATTTCAGTAATATTTGAGTAATATTGCAAATATATAATTTGATTAAGCATTCTTTGTTGTTTACATAATTCATTTCAGGTTATATGTAAAAGTACATGAATGGCACACGTCATCATGCCACCATGTCAAAGGCGCCCTGAGTAAAAACGAAGTACTCATGTTTATCCCTGGGCTCGCTGGGTTGTTCCGTCACTTAGTTTCATGTTTTGGAGTATGAAACGCAACACCAGCCACCGACAAGCATTCAAATCATGGCCCCCTATTTGCCTATTTGGATTCCAACAGGAGAATTTGCTTTGCAGATTGATTTTCTAGTACTGTATTTATTCTGCTTATACACCCTTTCTAAGCACTCATGTTAGGTTTTGTTGTTACTCGTCTATCTGCTGATGTGAATTATCATTTAATTATTTAGAGATACAACATGCTAACGTGCCCGTTCAGCCAACGAGCCCGAGCCACCCATGTGACCAATTAACCTACTAACCAATGTCTTTTGAATGTGGGAGGAAACTGGAACATTAATGGAAACCCATGCAGTCCTGGCGTGTCCCTGCAAACTCCTTGCAGAGAGAAGTGGAATTCAACCTGGGTCACTAGTGCAGTCATAGGGTGATACTGACTTCTGTGCTGCCATGCCACCCAAAGGACTGGGGGAGGTTGTTGATAAAATTCATTGACTGTTCAGCTTCTTAGAAGTGATAGGGAGTTGTTTGTTAGTGGCTTACCAGCTCATCGCCGATTGTCCTTATGAAGGAGCTGGTGGGCGTCTTAATGAACGACTGCACTAAATGTAGTGAAAATATTTGGTGGAGGATAAAGAAAAAAAACATTATATTCCAAAGTAGATAGTGACAGTCAACGTGATTTTGAAAACTACTTGTGAACTTACAATATTCAATATTAAGAGCAAGAATTTGTAAGGAAACATAAAGATTATAAAGAAAAAACATAAAATAAGCTGGGACACAGTTATAATGGCTTGGAAATCTGAATTGCTTTATTTCATAAAGACTGTTTTTCGATAATTTTTAATTCATTGATGTATGCTTATTTCAGAATTGGGATCATTTAGTCACTTCTTTGAATGAATGCTGTTTGTTCAGCTGAAAAATACATGAATCCTAGCTTGGAACCACACAAGGAGTGCTTTTTATTCCCGATACTTGAGGTAACTATGCATCACAAAAACTACATTCACTGGACAGAGGTTACCTTGTGATTGGTGGTACTTATCTGTGCTGCAGATTAAAGTGTGCCAAACATATAACGCTAAAGGAAAAAGAAACAGAGAACTGAAGAGTTCCTTGGTAAAAATACCAAGGGCCCAATATGGGAGATATTGTATCATGGTCCCGATCGTTTATTCCCTATCTTGCTCCTAATTTTCACTGATTGTGCCATGGTTCCAACCGTTAATTTCCCAATTGCCTCTAATTTGCTTTGATGAGAGCACACCTGGTTTCCATCAAGAACTGCAGTATAGGGAACCCCGGCGTCACAACCGCTAGTCGCCAGTTCGTTGGTCTTTTTCCCGTGAGTAAACTATGTTTCCCGACTGCTTAGAACCATTTGTTCTAAGTTTAGCTCCTGATTGAAGGTTTACCTATGAAAGTCTGTTTCTCTGAGTCAAGGCTCCGTGTCAAGATCCCCCCTGCTTTCTGTTTGGCGTTTACGCCCGTGTAAACATCCAAACTCAATCTCTGTGCTTGTGTCCTGCACTTGGGTTCACTCTTTGTAACAATAGCTGCCTGTGGTAACAGATTCCACAAATTCACCACCATCTAGCTAAGCAAATTTCTCCACATCTCTGTTTTAAATGGATGCTGCTCTATTCTGAAGATGTGCCCTCTTGTCCTAGACTCCCCCACCATGAGAAATGTCTTTTCAACAACTCCTCTGTCTAGGCCTTTCAACATTCAAAAGTACAGACCCAGAGTCATCAAAGTTTCCTTGTATGATAACCCTTTCATTCCTGGAATCATTCTTGTGAAGCCTCTCCAATGCCAACACATCTGTTCATTGATGAGGAGTCCAAAACTGTTCACAATACTCAAGGTGGGGCCTCGCCAGTTCCTTATAAAGCCACAGCATCACATCCTTGCTCTTGTATTCTGGACCTCTTGAAAAGAATACTAACATTGCATTTGCATTCCTCACCACTGACGCTACTTTCAAGTTAACCTTTAAGTTGTTCTGTACAAGGAGTTCCAAGTCCTTTTGCAGCTCAGATTTTTGGATTTTCTCCATTTAGAAAATAATCTTCACATTTATTTCTACCAAATTGCATGACCATGCATTTTCCAACATTGTATTTAATTTTCCACTAATCTTACCCCATCCTCTCCTGGAACTCTGTCAAACCAGTCCAGACAGTCTGCAGCAGCAAACCCCTACGTGTCAGCAACACCCCCGCCAAGAGAGCCGCACATACCTGAACCAGAACACTACGCTGGGGATTTGGGGAAGTGCCGGGCCTTCCTTCTACAATGCTCCTTGGTGTTTGATCAGCAGTCATCCACGGACAAGTCAAAGGTAGCATATATCATGGGGTTGTTGCAGGGAAGTGCCTTAGCGTGGGCTATGGCAGTCTGGGATAATCAGCCAGATATCTGCTCTTCATTCCCCACCTTTATCACAGAGATGAGGAAGATCTTTGACCACCCCGTAAGTGGTAAAGATGCCGCTAAGCGTCTACCCACCCTCCATCAGGGCTCCTGCAGTGTCGCCGAGTATTCCGTGGAGTTCTAGACATTAGTAGCCGACTTGGGGTGGAATGATGAGGCACTCTAAGGGGTATTCCGGAATGGCCTCAGTGACATGGTGAAGGATGAGTTGGCAGCAAGGGATGACACCGACAGCCTGGATTCATTGATCTCCCTAGCCACCAGGATGGACAACCGTCTTCGAGAATGCCCTAGGGAGAGAACTGGTCGTCCAACCCCTTTGGCCACTCCACGGCACCCTGTACCGTCTCCCACAAGCACAAGCCTCTCTTCTCCTCCTGCTCCTAGAATAGCTCCCAGCCCGGCCGTTTCCACCGCCCCGGGAGAGGAACCCAAGCAGCTGGGTCAGAACCGTCTTTCTCCCACAGAGCGGCTCCGGAGATTGAGATCGGGGGAGCGTCTCTATTGTGGCCAGTCTGGCCACTTCCGTGCAACCTGTCCCCTTCGGACAAAAGGGAAGGCTCACCAGAAGAAAGGGATATCCTGGTGAGCCAGACAACATTCCCTTCTGTCCCCCGAATCTGGATGCAGATCCAAGCTACCTTAAGTTATAACCAACAGTCCCTGCCAGCTCTAGTGGACTCCGGTGCCGAGGAAAACCTGTTGGATGAAAACATAGCTTCCCAGGCCGGAATTCCTCGGGAGCCATTGAGTACCCCTCTGGAAGCCCGGGCACTGGACAGTAGACTTCCGGCCCAAGTCACTCACTGCACACCGCCCCTTAGTCTCTCTGGGATCCATCGGGAACAGGTACAATTTAACCTAATTTCCTCTCCTCAAGCTCCTATCGTTCTTGGGTACCCCTGATTAAGCCACTATAATCCTCACATTGAATGGACCACTGGGAAGATAGCCAACTGGAGTCCGTTCTGTCACTCCACTTGTCTTCAATCGGCCCTTTCCCCTGTGAAAGTCACCGCAACCTCATCTATCGCTGAAACCCATGACTTATCCAAGGTTCCAGCAGAGTACCACGATCTGGGGGAGGTGTTTGTCAAAATACAGGCTCTTTCCCTGCCTCCACACCGCCCTTATGATTATGCTATTGACCTTCTCCCCAGAGCTCCTCTACCAACCAGTTGGCTATATAACTTGTCCTCCTGGCCAGAAAGGGAAGCAATGGAGGCATACTTAAATGAATCTCTCGCAGCGGGCATTATCCGACCCTCCTCCTCCCCTGTTGGTGCAGGTTTCTTCTTTTTGGGGAAGAAATACGGTTCACTGCACCCCTGCATTGACTAACGAGGCCTAAATAGCATAACCTTAAAGAACAAGTATCCACTACCCCTTCTCAACTCTGCTTTCGAACCACTTCACGGAGCCACCATCTTCTCCAAGTTGGACCTACAAAGTGCCTATCAACTGGTCAGGATCAGGGAGGGAGATGAGTGGAAAACAGCGTTGAACACCCCTCTTGGTCACTTCGAATACCTGGTCATGCCATTTGGCCTCACCAATGCCCCCGCCATTTTCCAAGCCCTGATAAACAATGTCCTTAGAGATTTTATTAACCGCTTTGTGTTTGTTTATTTGGATGACATCTTAATCTTCTCCAGCAGTCTTCAGGAACACACTCATCATGTCCGTCAGGTTCTGCAGAGACTTTGTGAGAATAAACTATTCGTGAAAGCTGGGAAGTGCGAGTTTCACGTTCCTTCAGTCAGATTCTTAGGATACATCATCGAGAGCGGGCAAGTGAGGGCGGATCCCGAAAAGATCTGGGCAGTAGCGGAGTGGCCTACACCCACGACACTCAAGCAACTCCAGCAATTTCTGGGGCTCGCAAACTTTTATCGTTGTTTCATCCGGGATTACAGCCGGGTGGCAGCCCCCCCTTACTCGACTCACCTCTCCCAAAACCCCTTTTCACTGGGATCCCGAAGCGGACGCTGCCTTCTCAGAGCTGAAGAGGCGTTTCACCTCCGCTCCCATCCTGGTTCAACCAGACCCCTCTCGCCAATTCATTGTGGAGGTCGACGACTCCGACTCTGGGGTGGGAGTGGTCCTCTCCCAATGTTCAGGCCCTGACCAAAACCTTCATCCCTGTGCTGCCTTTTCTCGCCGGCTGTCTCCCGCCAAACAAGATTATGACATAGGGAACCGGGAGTTACTGGCGGTGAAACTTGCTTTGGAGGAGTAGAGGCACTGGCAGGAGGGAGCGGAACATCCGTTTATCATCTGGACTGATCACAAGAACCTCACATACATCCAAACCACCAAACGCCTGAATTCCCGCCAAGCCCGATGGGAATTATTTTTTGGCTGGTTCAGATTTACCTCACCTATCATCCAGGGTCCAAGAACGGGAAGCCAGATGCTCTCTCCCGTCAATACATTTCCAAGGAGGGCCTTCCCAACCCCGAGACCATCCTTCCACCATCCTGTGTAGTGGCTGCCCTCACCTGGGAGATCGAGGCCATAGTTAAAGAGGCCCAACGGACTCAACTTGACCCAGGCAACGGATCCTCCAATCGCCTCTTTGTGCCCCATTCCATTCGATCTCAGGTTCTCCAGTGGGGGAACACGTCTTGTTTCGCCTGCCATCCCGGGATCAATCGGACTCTGTCCCTCCTCAAGAGAGATTTCTGGTGGCCCACCATGGACGCTGACACCTGTTCCTTTGTCTCTGCCTGTTCTGTTTGTGCCCTTGGAAAAGCCTCGCACCACAATCCTGCTGGATTGCTTCATCCTCTACCTGTTCCTAGCTGCCGTTGCTCTCACATTGTGCTGGATTTCATTACAGGACTACCCCCTTCACATGGGAACACTGCCGTACTCACCATGGTGGACCGCTTCTCCAAGCTGTGCACTTTGTAGCCCTTCCCAAACTCCCCACAGCTCGTGAAATAGTCGAATTCTCATCCATCACGTCTTCCGTCTTCACGGGATTCCCTCTGACATTACTTCTGACCGGGGTCCACGATTCGCCTCTTAAGTTTGGAGATCTTTTTGTTAAGCCCTTGGAGCCTCAGTAAGTCTGTCGTCCGGCTTTCATCCGCAGATGAACGGGCAAACAGAGCGAGCTAACCAGGATTTGGAAGCAGCACTGTGCTGTGTAACCGCCAGCAATCTGTCTGCCTGGAGTACCCATCTCACTTGGGTAGAGTACGCCCTCAACTCCCTGGTCAGCACTGCCATGGAAAGGTCTCCCTTTGAATGCTCCCTCGGTACCAACCCCCTCTGTTCTCCGCTCATGAAGATGATATTGCTGTGCCTTCTGTTCAGGCCCATCTCCACCGGTGCCGTGAGATCTGGAAAGACACACATGGCCCTGCTCCGCTCAGCCGACCACAACCGGAGGATTGCCAATCTCCACTGGATTCCTGCACCTGATTATCAGCCTGGGCAGAAGGTTTGCCTCTCTTCTAAAGACATCCCCCTCAAGAATGAGCCCAAGAAACTCGTCCCCCCGCTTCCTGGGACCATTCGAGATAGAGAGTATTATCAACCCCTCGGCAGTCCGACTCAAACTGCCTAGATCTCTGCACATCCATCCTACATTCCACATCTCCCAACTGAAGTCAGTATCTGTCAGCCCTTTATACCCTCCTGCCGAACCCACTCCACCCGCCCGGATCATTGACAACCACTCAACGTACACCATCCAGCAATGACTGGAAATGCGCCATCAGGGCAAGGGCCTCCAGTACTGGGTCGATTGGGAGGGATACAGCCCAGAGAAACGTTCCTGGATTCCCCGCTCCTTCATCTTGGACTCTTCCCTCATCCGGGATTTCCATCGGGACAATCCAGACAAGCCTGGTGGATCACCTGGAGGCCCCCGTTGGGGGGGGGGGGGGCGGGTACTGTCATAGTCCCGATCGTTTATTCCCTATCTTGCTCCTAATTTCCACTGATTGTGCCACGGTTCCAACCGTTAATTTCCCAATTGCTTCTAATTCGCTTTGATGACAGCACACCTGGTTTCCATCAAGAACTGCAGTTTAAGAACCCTGGCGTCACAACCACTAGTTGCTAGTTCGTTAGTCTTTTCCCTGTGAATAAACTACGTTTCCCAACCACTTAGAACCGTTTGTTTTAAGTTTAGCTCCACTTTCAAGGTTTACCTAAGAGACTCCATTTCTCTGAGTCACAGCTCCGTATCAAGGTTCCATATCAGGGCTCCGTGTCAAGATCCCTCCTGCTTGCTGTTCGGCGTTCACGCCCGTGTAAACATCCAAACTCAATCTCCGTCCCTGTGTCCTGCACTTGGGTTTGCTTCCTTCACTCTTTTTGTAACATATTGAGTTTACAACCATGTACACTGAGAGAAAATAAAGACTCACATTTACATGCAGAACCTCTTAAGTTACTTTCTTGCATAGTACTTATAACCAAATATGCACTTTTGACATGTGGTTGCTATTTCAGAAAACTAATAAAATATTATGCACAGCAAGCTCCCAGAAATTATACTCTTCTAAAGTTAAATCAAAGAATCAGCTACTAATCCAGCATTTAGTGCTCATCTCAGACTACCTGGCCTGCTGAGTTCCTCCAGCATTTGGTGCATGTTGCAGTGGAATCACGTGTAAGTTGGACTAGGCAAAGGTAAAAATACAATGTTGGAAAGTGTATGGTCATGCACTTTGGTTGAGGAAATAAATGGACAGATTATTATTTAGATGGGGAGAGAATTCAAAATGCAGAGATGCAAAGGGACTTGTGAGTCCTTGTGCAGGATACCCTAAAGGTTAACCTCCAGGTTGAGTCAGCGGTGAAGAAGGTGAATGCAATGTTAGCATTCATTTCTAGAGGTATAGAATATAAGAGGAGAGATGTGATTTTGAGGCTCTATAAGGCACTTGTGAGACCACACTTGGAGTATTGTGTGCAGTTTTGGGCTCCTTATTTTAAAAGGGATGTACTGATATTAGAGAGGGTTCAGAGAAGATTCACAAGACTGATTCCAGGAATGAAAGGGTTACTGTATGAAGAACCTCTGGCAGCTCTTGGGGTGTATTCCCTGGAGTTCAGGAGAATGAGGGTGGATCTCATAGAAACTTTTCGAATGTTAAAAGGCCTGAGTAGCTTAGATATGGCATAGTTATTTCCCATGGTAGGGGAGTCTAGGACAAGAGGGCACAACGTCAGGATCCATTTAGCACAGAGATGTGGAGAAATTACTTCAGACAGGGGGTGGTAAATCTGTAGAGCAAGGTCTCACAAATGACAGTGAGATGAATGATAAATTAATTTGTCTTGGATAGTGTTTCGTGAGATCTTGCTATTTTGGAATCTGTTGCTACTTACGTTGATGTAAACAGGGGAAATGGATATCCTGTGAATCAGAGGATAAAAAATCAAATTACTTCCCTGAGTGCTGATGTACACTTTGCATTATTTTGTAGCAAAGTAAAAGTTTCATTAGAGATGCTGGCTTTTCCATATTATGAGCTGTAGAGACTTACTCATGCTGGGTGCCAGAAAATTCAGGGTTCTTGCAGAAATGCAAATTTGCTGACTGATGATTGCAGGCAATTTGTTACTTGTCCTCCAGTACTCGATTCCAGTGGTGGAGCAGGAAACTCGGGATATTACATCAAAGAATCCGTCCACTGAACCTGTGCCAGGGCTGGCGAGTCTATTTATTACAATGCAGAAGAATAGTAATTCATTACAAATAAAGTGTCAAGCACTATTTATAACTTCTTGAATTATTAATTTGCTTTAATGTTTTAAACTAAAAGTGATCATTTTAAAAGTGTAAATTAATTTTGTTTTAATAATTTCTGGCAATTTTTCTCACTTTCCTCTTTCTTTCTTTTTCTATTCGTCTCTCACCCTTTTATTTTGTCGTCACCTTCCTCTGGTCCCCCTTCTCCTTCACTTTCTCCCATGGTCCACTGTCCTCTCCAATCAGATTCCTCCTTTTTCAGCCTTTCTCCTCTTCTACCTATCACCTTCCATCTTCTCACTTTATCTCCCACCCACCTGGTCTCACTATCACAAGCCAGCTCGTACTCCTTCCCCTCCCCGCACCTTCTTACTTTGGCTTCTTCCACCTTCCTTTTCAGTCCTGATGAAGGTTCTCGGCCCAAAATGCTGGCTGTCTCTTTTCCTCCACGTACTGTCTGGCCTGCTGAGTTCCTCCAGCATTTGGTGCGTGTTGCAATGAATTTCCAGTATCTATAGAATCTCTTGTGTTTATAGTTTTAATAATTGTTGCCTGCTTCTGGACCTCAGAGGTATTCAATATTTTTGAAAGTTGGTGCCAGAGAGATGTATGGCTTCTGTAGCTGTCAAAGTTTCCTCATCTGTTTTTGTGGTAATGCTTATTGTGGCCTGACAACATAATGATGGTTACATCAAGAAAGGCCCTGATCAGGACTTTGCCATCTTTCATTGGGAAAGCACTTAGCAGAGGAATAGATCAGGGATATAGGTCCACAGTTAGTAAAGAAGTCATCAGTAAGCAAGTGTAGAAAGTTATGGCCGACTAACATGAACATGATCAACACTGGTGCACCTCAGGGGTGTGTGCTCTACTCTCTGTATACACGTGACTGTGTGGCTAGGCATAGCTCAAATACTATCTATAAATTTGCTGATGATACAACCATTGTTGGTGGAATCTCAGGTGGTAACAAGAGGGCGTACAGGAGTGAGATATGCCAACTAGTGGAGTGGTGCTGCAGCAACAACCTGGCACTCAACATCAGTAAGACGAAAGAGCTGATTGCGGACTTCAGGAAGGGTAAGATGAAGGAACACATACCAATCCTCATAGAGGGATCAGAAGTGAAGAGAGTGAGCAGTTTCAAGTTCCTGCCATCAAGATCTCTGAGGATCTAACCTGGTCCCAACATATTGATATAGTCATAAAGAAGGCAAGACAGTATCTACACTTCATTAGGAGTTCGAAGAGATTTGGCATGTCAACAAATACACTCAAAGCCTTCTACAGTTGTAGCATGGAGAGCATTCTGACAGACTGCATCACTGTCTGGTATGGAGGGGCTACTGCACAGGACCAAAAGAAGCTGCAGAAGGTTGTAAATCTAGTCAGCTCCATCTTGGGCACTAGCCTACAAAGTAGCCAGAACATCTTCAGGAAGCGGTGTCTCAGAAAGGCAGTGTCCATTATTAAGGACCTCCAGCACCCAGTGCATGCCCTTTTTTTTTTACTTTACTTTACTCTTATTGTCACCAAACAATTGATACTAGAGCGTACAATCATCACAGCGATATTTGATTCTGCGCTTCGCGCTCCCTGAAGTACAAATCAAAGTAAATATAATAAAAATTTAAATTATAAATCATAATTCAAAAATAGAAAAGGGAAAGTAAGGTAGTGCAAGTCAGGTCCGGATATTTGAAAGGTACAGCCCAGATCCAGGTCAGGATCTGTTCAGCAGTCTTATCACAGTTGGAAAGAAGCTGTTCCCAAATCTGGCTGTACGAATCTTCAAGCTCCTGAACCTTCTCCTGGAGGGAAGAGGGACAAAAATGTGTGTTGACTGGGTGGGTCGTGTCCTTGATTATCCTGGCAGCACTACTTTGACAGCATGCGGTGTAAAGTGAGTCCAAGGATGGAAGATTGGTTTGTGTGATGTGCTGGGCTATGTTCATGATCTTCTGCAGCTGCTTCTGGTATTGGACAGGACAACTTCCATACTAGGTTGTGATGCACCCTAGAAGAATGCTTTCTATGGTGCACCTATAAAAATTAGTGAGAGTTTTAGGGGACAGGCCAAATTTCTTCAGCTTTCTCAGGAAGTAAAGGCGTTGGTGGGTCTTCTTGGCAGTGGACTCTGCTTGGTCAGACCAAGTCAGTTCATTTATGATATTCACCCTGAGGAACTTAAAGCTTTTGACCTGTTCTACCTGCGCACCACCGATGTAGATGGGGTCCTGCAGTCTGCTACTCCTTCTGAAGTCAAAAAACAATTCCTTCGTCTTGCTGACTTGTTTCTCACTGTTACCATCAGGTAGGAGGTACAGAAGCCTGAAGGCACACATTCAGCGATTCAGGAACAGCTTCTTCCTCTCTGCCATATGATTCCTAAAAGGACTTTGAAGCTTTGGACACTACCTCACTTTTTTTTAATATAGTGTTTCTGTTTTTGCATATTAAAAAAATCTATTCAATATACGTAATTGATTTACTTGTTTATTTATTATTATTAGCATTTCTCTCTCTGATAGATTATGTATTGCATTGAACTGCTGCTGCTAAGTTAACAAATTTCACGTCACGTGCCGGTGATAATAAACCTGATTCTGATTCTCTGGAATTGATACATGAATTTAAATTTATCAAAATAATTAAGCTGGTAGCATACATGGCATACCTAGCAATTATTTGAATTACCCAAAATGTTTGACCTGAAGTTTTGGGCAGGTATATGGAGCTCAGAAAAATAGAGGGCTATGGATAACCTTAGGTAATTTCTCAGGTAAGGACATATTCGGCACAGCTTTGTGGGCTGAAGGGCCTGTATTGTGCCGTAGATTTTCTATGTTTCCGACTTTCTTTTCAAAGAGGATTTTGATGCAAGGAAATATATAAATTACTTATTCTAAATTTCTTATTTTTACATTGAAGGACCTGCTTATTTTCAACTGATACATTTATCTTTTAGAGCTATAGAGAGGCACAGGCCCTATTTTGGGTATAGTCTGGAGTTGGGGTATATTGAGAATATTAACTTCACCAGCAGCCAATCTTCGAACATGAATGTGGACTTTAGAGTAAATTTGAAATGCAGCCCTGGACAATAATTTCCTGGACACCAGCTGTAGACACCAGACAATGCTGATTAACATTCATTTTGGGTGTCAGTGTGGGTGCGACGAAGGAGGTGTGTGAAAGGTATGTGTAATTCAAAGTAAGTATTGTAGATACATGGTAACTACAGGTTTGTCCTGGTGTTACCTTTGATCTTTAGCACATTAAATGTCATGTAATATTGGGTTGTAAAGGCTGCTTCCTCCAAGACTGTCTCATTTTGTTGAATAAAATACTTCTGTATCCACTAGACACAAAATGCTGGAGTAACTCAGCAGGCCAGGCAGTATCTATGGAAAAAAGTACAGTCTTTCCATAGATGCTGCCTGGCCTGCTAAGTTCCTCCAGCATTTTGTGTGTGTTGCTTGGATTTCCAGCATCTGCAGATTTTCTCTTGTCTGTATCCACGAGCTTCAGTGTTTCTCTGGCAACTTTACAACCTTTGGACCACTGAACCTATGCCAACTACAACCCATTACCATGAATCCCTACATTAATCCCAAATTTTATTCTCCCCTTTTTCGCATCGACTTCCTCCAGATTCTACCACTTTAGGGACAATTTACAGTAGCCATTTAACCCACTAAGCAGCACATCTTTGGGACGTGGGAGGGGGGTGGGATATCCATGTGGTCATAAGGAGAGCTGCAAACTCTCCACAGACAGCTCTGGAGATTGGGATCGAACCTGGTCTCTGGCAAAGCAGTGGCCCCACCAGCTGCACCACTGTGGCCCTTACCTGCTGGCTGGCTCGCCCTGTTTTAAATGGGCAAACAGTAACCGCACGTGTTCCCTGACATCAGTAACGGAGGCTCCATCTTTTTGTCCTCTCCTGACAGGCAGCTTTCTTGGCTTTGTAGCGCGTGTTCATTGCCAATTTTTTGAGGCACATCTTCTGCTATTCTTTTCTGTTCTCATTTGCCTTCACCGCTGTGAGAAAGATGGATAAATTACTCTTGGAAAACACACATTCTTAAATCAGGGCAGTTCCTGTAGAAGCTATTCCTTCATGACTGCTTTTGTCACTACAGCAAAAAGTTCGGCCTTGCTCAGAATTTGAGCAACAGGACTGAGACTCCAGAACGTGACCGCTGAGGGCACTGAACTTGTGCACCCTCTGTGAATATGTATTTTTTCAACTCCACAATACATTCTGATGCCTCCTTTCCTTATGCACAAGTCAGGTCTGCTGATGATGGTTGATGATGCCACATTTAAACTTGCCACTAGGAGGTATACGAGACTAGCCTGATGCTCCAACAGGCTGTGAGCTACAATCCACTAGGCTCCCTGTGAAATTACGTTCGAAGGACTGTGTCAGAGTGCTTAAACATAAACACTTGTAAATGTAGTAAACCATTGGTCACGGTCTTATATTATGGACTCAAATCCCTTGGCATTTTATGATAATTGTGAATAGGGATAAAAACATAAGAATTGTTTTAAATTTTATTTTTATTTACAGATACAGCATAGAACAGGCCCTTCCGTCCCAACGACCCATCTATTTAACACCAGCTTAATCATTGGATAATTTACAATGACTAATTAATCTACAAACCGGTATGTTTTTGGACTGTGAGGAAACAGGAGCACAAGATGGAAGCCATGAGGTCACAGGGAAAACGTATAAACTCCTTATAGATGGTATCTAATGAGACATAGGAACGGAATTAGACCACTCAGATATCGAGTCTGCTCTGCCATTCTATTATGGCTGATCCCGGATCCCACTCAGGCCCATACACCTGCCTTCTTGCCATACCCTTTGATGCCCTGACCAATCAGGAAACGATCAATTTCAGGCTTAAGTATACGCACGGACTTGGCCTCCACCGCAGTCTGTGACAGAGTATTGCACAGATTTACTACTCTCTGGATAAAAAAATTAGAATCAGGTTTATTATCACCGGCATGTGACGTGAAATTTGTTAACTTAGCAGCAGCAGTTTAATGCAATACATAATCTGGCAGAAAAAATAAAAAATAAAAACAATAATAATAAATAAAGAAGTAAATCAATTAGGTATATTGCCTTTCTGAGACACCACTCCCTAAAGATGTCCTGGGTACTTTGTGGGCTAGTACGCAAGATGGAGCTGACTAGATTTACAATCTTCTGCAGCTTCTTTCGGTCCAGTGCAGTAGCCCCCCCCCCCACCCCCATACCAGGCAGAGATGCAGCCTGTCAGAATGCTCTCTACAGTACAACTATAGATGTTTTCAAATGTATTTATTGATGTACCAAATCCTTTCGAACTCCTAATTTAGTTGCTCTCTTGCCTTCTTTATAACAGCATCAATATGTTGGGACCAGGTTCAGTCCTCAGAGATCTTGACACCCAGGAACTTGAAGCTGCTCACTCTCTTACTTCTGATTCCTCTATGAGGATTGGTATGTGTTCCTTTGTCTTACCCTTCCTGAAAATTCCTCCTTCCCTCTGTTCTAAAAGGTTACCCATGAATTTTGAGGCTGTGCCCTCTAGTTCTGGATAACCCCACCATAGGAAATATCGTCTCCACATCCACCTTTCTTTTAAATTATATAGATAAAATTTTAGATAAATTAGTTCAGATTTTTCTGAACAAATACACAGTGAAAGCAGGTTATACACAAGGATTTGTAAAGATTGTTAAGCATTTAATGAATGCCTAACAGGAAATGTCCAGCAAAGGACAAACATTTTATTCACTACTGTTTGCAGTATTTGTTATTTTATAATTATATTTAACAGATTATTAAAGAAAGATTTACATTTATGTGCATTGTGTGGCAATGAGCTGAATAATCCCACCTGACAAACTCATCTTTCAACCAATTGTGGGAGTCACTGGCCCCCCCCTCAGACCCTCAGGGCATACTGAGGTCCCTACACTTCACTTCTGATTGCTCCCAGGGATCCTGATATCTCTCTCAGCTCTCTGGTCACTCCACTGCACACACTGTTTTCAGTATTCATTGCAATTATTAGTGTAGTAAAACTTCTTTATACTTTTATGTCCTGCCTGCAATGCAACCAGAATTTTCTGAAATTCTGAAATGACATAAAGGTTGGAGGTGTTGTGGACAGTGTGGAGGACTGTCAGAGGTTACAGGGGACATTGATAGGATGCAAAACTGGGCTGAAAAGTGGCAGACGGAGTTCAACCCGATTAAGTGTGAAGTGGTTCATTTTGGTAGGTCAAATACGATGGCATAATATAGTATTAATGGTAGGACTCTTGGCAGTGTGGAGGATCAGAGGGATCGTGGGGTCCAAGTTCATAGGACGCTCAAAGCAGCTGCACAGGTTGACTCTATGGTTAAGAAGGCGTATGGTGTATTGGCCTTCATCAATCATGGAATTGAATTTTGGAGCCGAGAGGTAATGTTGCAGCTATATAGGACCCTCGTCAGACCCCACTTGGAGTACTGTGCTCAGTTCTGGTCGCCTCACTACAGGAAGGATGTGGAAACCATAGAAAGGGTGCAGAGGAGATTTACAAGGATGTTGCCTGGATTGGGAAGAATGCCTTATGACAGCAGGTTGAGTGAACTTGGCCTTTTTCCCTTGGAGCAACGGAGGATGAGAGGTGACCTGATAGAGGTGTACAAGATGATGAGAGACATTGATCATGTGGATAGTCAGACGCTTTTTCCCAGGGCTGAAATGGCTGCCACAGGAGGGCACATGTTTAAGGTGCTGAGGAGTAGGTACAGAGGAAGTGTCAGGTCAGGGGTAAGTTTTTTACTCAGAGAGTGGTGAGTGCGTGGAATGGGCTGCTGGCAATGGTGAGTGCGTGGAATGGGCTGCTGGCAATGGTGGTGGAGGCGGATACGATAGGGTCTTTTAAGAGACTTTTGGATAGGTACATGGAACTTAGAAAAATAGAGGGCTATAGGTAAGTCTAGTAATTTGTAAGGTAGGAACATGTCAGCACAGCTTTGTGGGCCAAAGGTCCTGTATTGTGCTGTAGGTTCTCTAAGTTTCATTCTGCAATTTTAGGAAACTCCCTGCTACGTTTACAAAAGCTCAGGAGTTTATTACCTGCCAAGAATGACCAAACACTGCTGGGTATAAACTCGATCTTTTATGATGATTATCAGTATAAGTGTGAATGGCTGGTATGAGCCTGTTTTGGTGGAATCATAAGGCACATACGTACCAATGTGTATTCTTCATCTCAAAACATGATACGTAACTCCTTTCCACATCCTCCATTTTAACAAGAGCCTTGCTCTCCTCCTCTATATCTGAATTTAGTCACTTTACCACTGACAGATGCACCTTCAGCTGCCTAGACCTTAAGCAATGGGATTTCCTCCTCAGGCCTCTTCACATCTGACTTGTTCTTACTCCTTTTGAGATGTTCTTAATAGCCATGCCTTTGTTGAGATTTTGTTCGTCTCTCCTCAGATTTGCCTTCTGAAGATACTACATTAATACACACTCAGTGGCTACTTATATTAAGTACACCTGTTCATTAATGCAAATGTCTAAACAGCCAATCATCTGGCAGCAACTCAATGCTTAAAAACATGCAAACATGGTCAAGAGGTTCAGTTGTTGTTGAGACCAAACATCTGAATGGGAAGGAAATGTGATCTAAGTGACCTTGATTGTGGAATGATTGATGGTGCCAGAAGGAGTGGTTTGAGTATCTCTGAAACTCCTGATCTCCTGGGATTTTCATGCACAACTGTCTCGACTTTACAGAGAATGGTGCCAAAAACAAAAGACGTCCAGTGAGCGGCAGCTCTTTTGGTAAAAATACCTTCTTAATGAGAGAGGTCAGAGGAGAATGGCCAGACTGGTTCAAGCTGACAGGAAGGTGACAGTAACTCAAATAACCGCACATTTTTTTTAAGTGGGCATATGCCCATTGGCATAGCTGGAAGAGAGTGAGGGAAGAACAGCAAGCCAGGCTGAGATGCAGAGGAATAAAACTCCCTTACACCCAGCATCTTGTTAGCAAATGTCCAGTTGCTGGAGAACAAGATTGAGGAGCTGAAGGCAAGATTGCTGTATTGCAGGGAAATGAGGAATTGCTATGTTCTGTGTTTCACAGAGGCATGGCTTACTCCAAACATGCCAGATGCATTGCTAAGACCCAAAGTCTTCTCCACACTCAGGATGGACTGAACTGTTGATTCAGAGAAGGCAAAAAGTGGGAGTCGGTGTTTCATGGTTAACATTTTGTGGTGCTCGGACGTGGCGGTTTTGTCGTACTCTCGTTCACCTGACCGAGAACATCTAACCATGGTGCTGCATTTGGATGTGGTGACCTCTCGGGGGCCAACCAAAGGTATTTTTTTAATCTTTTTTACAATTGCAGAACAATGCAGGACATTATGAACTTCAGGTCCTGCAGACCTACCCCATCAGCAAGCTGTTCATTGGCGGAGGAGCTGGAATTGTTGTGGTGCCTGTACTGCCTGCTATAGGAAGCCAATAAGAGTTGGTGCGTGAAGGCGGTGTGCAGTCTAATTGCCAGCCATTGTCTTGGACATTTCTTTTGTGATCACAAGATCCTATTGGACATTGATAATGTAAAGTGCCATAAGTCCATTTCCCTTATCTATTGGTGAGACAGATGTCGAGGGTGCTGTGTGGCCTCTGAAGTAGTGAAGACTAGGCCTTGAGACACAGGCTTGCCTATTGAAGTAGTCTAAGTGAGGCGATGCTGGAGGCGGTATAGTACGACGTCCATGCTGGGTTGGGGGCTGGCCCCGCCCATCGGTGCTGCCCTCCAGTGTTCAATCGGTGAAATGACAAGATGGATTGCGTGCATGTACATATATTTTTTTGTGTGACTTTATGCTTACTTGATATCTTCTACAGTTATGTGCCTTGGGCTGTGTGTGACTGGCAAAAGCATCTCCTCCATGATCTCCATCAGCAGAGGTGCACCACAAAGTTGAGTGCTTAGCCCTCTGCTCACTTTCTTCTTATGACTGTGAGGCTAAACACAGCTCCAATGCCATATTTAAATTTGCTGACAACACTGCAAATGAATTTAAAATTTGTTGTTGGCAGAATCAAAGGTGGTGACGAATCGGCATAGAGGAGGGAGAGTGAAAGTCTGGCTGAGTGGTGCCACAACAACAACCTCTCACTTAATGTCAGCAAGACCAAGGAGATGTTTATTTTCTTCTGCAGGAAGAAAGAGCAATGTTCCCTCTCATTTTTAGAAGTCAGTGTGCGCAAAAATTTTAAGTTGTGCAGTTTTTTTTCCTGTGACAAAAGTATGTGCACACTTTATGCACACATGGCACAGTTTATGTAGGTTAACAAAAATATTTGACATAAAACTGCACAGAATAACAACAAAATAACATACATATTTAAGTGACTCAGTTATTTTTCTCTCTCCTGTCTTTAGCATTTCAATAAGTATATTTATTAATTACTACATTATCTTAGGTAACTAACCTTTTGTGCGCACATTAATTTCCTTTGTGCTCTGGTTGAAAAACGATTGTGCGCGCACACGCACACAGCTTAAGGGGAACATAGTCCATGAGTCAGTCCTCACTGCATGATCAGGTGTGGAGAAGGTCTGCAACTTTAAATTCCTCGTTTTATAATTTCAGAGGATCTGTTCTGGGTCCTGCATGTAAATGCCATAATGCAGCAGTGCCTCTATTGCTTAGAAGTTTGTGAATATTCAGCAAGACATCTAAAACTTTGACAAACTTCTATGGGTGTGTGGTGGAGAGAATTTTGATGGGTTGCATCATGGCCTGGTATGCCCTTGTGGTTACAGTCCAGTCCATCACGGGTAAAGCCCTCTCCACCACTCTGCACATCTACATGGAGTGCTGTTGCAGGAAAGCAGCATCCATCGTCAGGGACCCCCACCATCCAGGCTCTCCTCTCGCTGCTATCACCAGGAAGGAGGTACAGGAGCCTCAGGGCTCACACCACCAGCTTCAGGAACAGTTATTACCCCTCAGCTATCAGCCTCTAGAACCAGTGGGATAACTTCACTCACCCCATCACTGAACTGTTCCCCCAACCTATTGACTCACTTTCAAGGACACTTAATGTCATGTTCTAGATATTTCTTGCTTATTTATTATTATTATTATCTTTTATATTTGCAGATTTGTTGCCCTTTGTTTGTTTGTCCTGTTGGGTGCAGTCTTCTATTGATTCTATTATGGTTATTGGATTTATTGAGTATGCCTGCAAGAAAACTAATCTCAGGGTTGTAGATGGTGACATACACGTCCTTTGATAATAAATTTGCTTTGAGCTTTGTTACAACGATGGTGTGCAGAAGAGCATCTCTGAATGTACAGCACACCAAACCTTGATGTGAATGGGCTACAGCAGTAGAAGTCCATGAACACACAGTCAACGGCCACTTTATTAGATACAGGATGTACCTTATGAAGTGGTCACTGAAGGTAAGTTTTTGCATACTCGCTTTGGAGAAATATTTAACTGGTGCCCTTGATATTTTAGGTTACATTTTGCCTTTCTAGTTGGAGGTCACTCCTAGTCCCTCAGACCTATAATCACCCTAAGTACTTTAGAGTAATTCATGTTATGACTGCAATCTGCTGCCTGCTGCTCTTCAATGCTTTCTGACGATCAGGAAGTTATTCAGTGTTTAACTCGGAATGGCTCCTTCTTCTGCTTTTACTATTATTTTCCAGGATGATCAAGATACCATTTGGAGAATCACAATACTCCTGACGATCAGAATCATGTCTCCACCTAACTGCAATTGTCACGATTATTGGTGGTCCCCACATTATGGAGAGGAGCACACTTCCCAAAATCCGACTATCATGATTCTCTGTAATGAAAAGCCATTATCGTCTGTACATGCATCAGAAATGCTTGGGGAAAAATGGCGGTGAATTTCTATCTTCTGAACTGCCATTACATACGGGGGTTGCCTGTATATAGGGTCTTGGTGAGTCTGTACATGGAGAATTGTGTAGTTTGGTCAATGAAAGAATGCAGAGAAGATTCACCATATAGCTTCCAGAGATGTGGGCTGCCATACGAGAAACTTTGTATTGTGCATAATTTGTGTTTTTCTTGAGGATGTTGCTTGTATGACGCAAGTAAAATTTTCATTGCGTCTATGTATATATACAGTTGTACATATGACAATAAATTTGACTTTGACCTTGAATTGAATGGACTAGTCTTGCATGCTCGGGAGCTTGGAAGGACATAAAGCAACCTCACTGAATTTTGCAAAATTCTGACAGGACTTGACTGGTTGGACAAAGATATTTCCCAGTTGATAACTACCGGTTACCGGCTCATAATAATGGGCACGTCATCAGAGAGTGAACTGCGGAAAATTTTCTTGACTTGGTGAGTAGTATATCTTGGGCATTCCCTACCCTGAAGGTCAGTCATTCAAATCAATGGATCTCTGAATATTAGGGGACACAAGGGATAACGGGATGGAGCAGAAAAAATAGAACTGTGGCAAATCAGCAACTAGCTGGATGAATGGGACGATGCATTCATCCCCTCCTATATTTCTTGTAACAATTTAATGAAGAGCAGTTGATTGTATATTTGGACTGGTTGTGATGGGGGAGGGATATAGGGGGCCTCTCTTACAATGCACGTACTAGATAACATCCGAAGTAGGAGCAGGAGTAGCCACTCAGATCGTCCATTCCGTGAGACCGTAGTTGATCTGACCACTATCTCAACTGCACATCCGCCCCACCAAGGGCCTGAGTTACAGGGAGAGGTTGAGCAGGCGAGGACCTCATTCTATGGATTCTGGAAGGATGCCTCCTCAGCTGAGAGGAGTTCCTAAGGAAGCGTATAAGATCACGAGGGGTAGAAAGTGCATGCGCACAGTCTTTTCCTGGGGAAAGGTAAGCAGAAACTAATGAGCTTAGGTTTTCGGTGAGAAGGGCTGATTTGGAAGTGGCCTGAGGGGAAACTTCTTCACGCAGAGTCCAATGCTTACATGTTATAAACTCCCAGAGGAAGTGGTTTGAGTCAGGCACGGTAGCCACATTTGGATAAGTGCACGGTTTGGAAAGGTTTAGCTGGATATGGGCTAAAGGTTGGCAAAAGGCATTACCTTAGCTGTAGACACAAGTGACTGCAGATGCTGCAATCTGGTGCAACAAACAATTTGCTGGAAGAACTCAAGAGGGCCAAGCAGCATCTGTGGGAGGGAAGAATTATTTACCTTTCCCGCAAAAACAGGACCAGGATCAGTTCTGCTGCAGGGTTCGTACCTGAAAGATGTCCAATACCTTTTCTCCCACAGAAGCTCTTGGGCCTGCTGAGTTCCTTCGGCAGATTGTCTGTTTCTGCAGTTAGGGAGGTTTCTTGTTGGGCCGAAGGGCCTGTTTCCGTGATGTATAACCCTCAGCCCCGGTAACCTTTCACCCCCTCTGACCAAAGAATTCATGAAATGTGAGGACTTGCTGTGGTGGAGTTGTGGTTGACTGGGAGACCCACCTACCTGCGTTGCAGGTCCTTCCTCACTGCGGATGAGGTCTCCTGAGCGGCGCTGTACTTCCACAGTGCCGCTTTACATTGCGACAAAGTTTAAAAACATAGCAGAGAGAGAGGGAGGGAGGGAGCGAGAGAAAGAGAGAGAGAGAGAGAGAGAGAGAGACACGGGGAGGGAAGGCGGGCGCGCGAGTGCGCGAACGCGCGCACGCCCACCAGCAGGCAGGCGCGTCCTCGACTCACATACACACCAATACAGTATTTCTGAGCTGGAGAGAGGCGATCAGAGAGCGAGGGAGGGAGGGGGAGAGAGAGAGCGCAAAGGATTTGCAGCTCTTCTGTTAATAGGAGCCCGTAATCCAGTAGACAGGCAGCGAACTACAGCTTCTCTCCCGGTTCCTCTGCAGCCATGGCTGAGGTGGGAGAAGGAGAGGACGAAATCCAGTTCTTGCGAACTGTAAGTACCCAGTTATTATTTATACTTTACCCCCCACCTTCACCCCTTCCCTGTCCGTTAAATAATCACACCTCGTCCACGGTAAAGGGCAGTGAGATACACGCGTGGATTTATATCAGCCGCATTTGAATCAATGGGTATTAGGGTTGCACTGATGCGCTGACACCAACTGCATGCTTTTAGCTCCGTTCGCAGTGATTTCATATTTAATTATGTTCTCAGCTTTTACTGTTCTCTGCATTTTGAGGGGAAAATATTAGCATAAATGAAGTGTCCTCTGCCCTCCCTCCCCTTGTTGAAGACACCTCTATGTCCCCAGTGAAGATGATGTGACAATCAGCAAAATGTGTTTAATTCTGTCAATGGCATGAGTTAGTGTTGCTGTGTTATTTTAACCTCCCCCCCCCCCTCCTCTCAAAAGACAGCGCGAGGCTACTGAAAGAGTTGGTGGAATGTTGTTAATTCCAGTAGCCTGTCAGGGAATGCCTACGGTGATCTGGGCTGTGTCAGATGGGCAGAGGTAAGGTCTGATTCTCGGCGTTGCTCTAATGAGCGTGTGTTCACGCTGCAGAGACACACATACGGTCACCGTCTCTGCCGATGATAGCTCAGTTTATAAGCAATGCAGTTGTCCCGTTTCCCATGCTGCAAACACCTGCCTTGCAAACCAATTGTAGCAACCGATCCATTTCATGTTTCGTCTCCCTTGCTAGTGGTGTGTTCTGTCGTAAGCCGATGCAGTTAATTTCCACAGAACATCGATTGCCAAAGCAGAATGGCCGTTGTGTTTGGCTGTCCAATCTAAATGCTGATCACTTTCCTCAAAGATACTTGCTCGTGCAGAAGCACATAATCTATGTAATGTCAAAATGAGTGGAATTTATTTAAAATTGAAATCGAGTTGTGAAGTGCTAGTTTTTTGGATTTGGATTTGGCATGTCGTGCGCACGTATCTTTTAACGGGACATCTGAGCTTCTGTGCCAACATTTAGCGACTTCAGATTGGATATTTACTAGTTTCTGAGGGTCGGGGTGAATCACGACCCCACAAAAGTAGAGGACCGTAGGTAATTCGAATGCTTACTGAGTTAGAAGTTTTCGTCCTCTGCCGTATGTTCAAAGCAACACCAACGCTGCAATACTTGGCAGCAATTAGATCACACAAGCAGGGTGAAACTAATGAAGGTGCCGGTGCGGGTAACCCCTTCTTCCCCGCCCCCGACCCAAATTTTACCAAACTTAGTGAAATTACCTTGAACAAGAATTTTTAAAAGATCTGCAAATAAAATCTTCATAACCTCTGGCGTGTGTTCGGAATATTAAATGACAAATGCTCAGGCTGAAGCAAACGGTATGCAGCAGAGATGGATCGTTTTTTTTTAAATTTGGATGAACATTAGCTTTGCTTTACAGAGAAGGCAGAAATCACCGAAACCACTTTTCAACGTTTAAAATTGCCATCCTGTGAATCATCCCTAAAAACAGTGGCCAGTTTGGGGGGGGGAGGACAATGCTGAAAATGAGGTGACTTCTCAAAGTGTCTATTAAAATCCGTCATCGTGCTCGGTTTATCAGTCAATACTGTATGTTAAATATGTAAAATCTCTATTAAAATATGCAGGTACAAAAGGTGAATATACTGACATCTGGTTGAATTTTACCATCAATGTTTCTCCTGCTTTTCATGTTTTTTATTCTTGTCAGCTAATATGCATGCCTTGGGCATTGATAAATATATACTGTAGGCACGACAAATGAACATGTGAAAATGTTCCTCTTTATAATTGCATTCACTTTTTATTTGTCAAATAATCATCACCTATCATGCATAAAATTAGCACCTATTCCAGTTTGCCACAGGGGAACAGGAATCTGCAAATCATTCTCTCAATTGTGTATTTCTACCAGTGACCTTGGAAACACACTGGTTATGCACTCAACTTGGCCTGTGTGCATCCTTTTTCTTGTTCCTCAAGGATTCCCACTGCGTTGACTTTAAAAGTAAATTCGAAATGGTCCGAGTGGGTTGAACAGCAACCATGCAGGTGAACTAATGTTTGATGGTGTAAGGTGTGCAGAAAGATGATTTTCTTTGGCTTTTGATGGAGATGCCCTCCCTCACAAAACTTCAAGATGAAAGCAACTAAGTTTCCCCTGAACTCATGCTTGTTTCCAAGCTTGGAGCAGAGTGGGAATTGTGTCCAGGGACTGATGTGCCAGTTCTCTGTGGTTTCAAGCCGGCTTGAGGCTTCTCACTTCCAGCTCTCTGTTATTGCTCTTGGCATTCTTAGAAACGGAAGTAATTTCTAGTGATGGTTCAATAATCAATGATCATATGCCATGTTAAGCAATTGCCCCTTGATTTCCATTGCATGGAGTAAGTATGTGAAATGAAATGGCGATGTGGTAGCATGGTGGTTAGCACCATGCTTTACAGTACAGGTGATTCGGGTTCAATTCCCGCCACTGCCTGTAAGGAGTTTGTACGTTCTCCCCGTGACCTCGTGCGTTTCCTCCAGGTGTTCCGGTTTCCTCCTATAGGCCAAAGACGTACTTGCCCCATGATTAGGCTAGGGATAAATTGGGGGTCTATTCCACATGGTATCTCAATAAAATAAAAAAAAGTAAAATTGTGATTTCATAAGAATGTGTAGCATATCATTTTGTTGTGGGTAAAACATAATTGTTTCCATAAAATGAATAACAAGCTGGGTATGCTAAAGACACAAGAGATTGTAGATGCTGGAATCCTAAGAAACACATTTTGGAGATATTCAGTTGGTCAGGTAGCATCTGTGGAGGAAAATGCTGTGTTTTCTGTCTTCAATTGAAATAAACTTCAAACAACACAATCTCCCTGCTCCTCACACTTTCAGTCCCTTATTTCTTTCACTGAATAGTCTACGGCAGTGTCCTCAACCTTGTCCCTTTCTATCCCCATCTTAATCAATTCTAAGCTAAACATGATGGTGAAATCTTCTTTCGTGGCCTCTTCCTCATTTCTCTGGCCAAGAGATTTTAACACAGACTGTGGTCCATTTTACTTGTCTCCAGAATTCATGGTCCACTGACTGCTTATCCTTCTGACTTGTGTATCATTTCTTTGCTAACTGGTGACCCACCATTAACTGCCTTGATACTTTCACTTCCCTCACTGAGCTGACAGCACACCCTCGTTATGAACTGACACTGATAGTATCTCCAACATGCTGATGAGGTTAGTGTTGTTGTGATACAGTGAACAGACCTCTGACAAACATTACATAAATGTTTAACATTAAAGCCAAACATTAGCTCACAAGTACATCATCATATTTCGCTCTAGACACTGATCTGGTTCCATGACCTATGGACTCACTTTTGAGGACCCTACAACTTATCTTCTCTGTAATATTTATTTATTACTGCTCGTTTCATTTTTGTATTTGCACACGTTGCCTTCTTTTGAATATTGGTTGCTTGTCTTTATTTGTGAGTAGTTTTTCATTGATTCGATTGTATTTCTTCACTCCATTGTGAATACCTGCAAGAAAAGGGATCTCAGGGCAGCATATGATGACATGTTCCTTAAGGTTGTTATAGTCAGGGGATAAGCTCCCACTACCTATTAAAAGTTCTCAATGGTGTGCACCTCAAATAGCCTCCGACATCCAAGTCCAGCTCCTGGCCTTCATGTGTGGCTCAGCTACTAAGCCTGGTAGAACCATTTCTACCGACAGGAGAAGGAGCAAAGGCGGGTCTCTGGCGCTTTAAAGCCAGTCGCTTTGGGCAGATGGGGGTCGTCAGCCGTGGTTGGCAACTCTCCTAGGAGAAGGAAGATTCTAATCTCAAGCCTTCGCTACCTTGCGGCTATACCCACTCATGGGGAAGGCTTCAGGAGTAAACCCCGAAGGAAAAATCCAGAGCTGGAGTCCCGAGGGCATTGAGTTCAATGCTGACTGGCAACTCCTCAGACGCTGCTGGTGCCAAACTGTGTTAGTCTTACTGACTTCCTCAGAGAATAGGCTCGTGACAAATACATATTGCAGGCCTTAGACCCCTACAGCTATCTCAACTACATTTCCTCTCATCCTACATTCCTTTACCCAGTTACTGCATCTCTATTGCATTTGCTCCAACAAAGACATTTTGGGCACAGGTGCCTTGATACTTACACTCCTACTTTTCACTACTTTTTCCAGAACCATGGTTTCTCCTCCTCAATGGGAGACTGAGCCCTTGACTTCTGTTCTCTGCCACAACCCCCACCTCTCCTGGACAGTCTCATTCAGATCTTTTTTCCATCAGCTTCAACAGAATTCCATGACCAAACACATTGCCCACTTGCCTCTCTTTTCAGCATACCAACAAGACCTCATGGTCTGCTCTTCTAAGTCCACCAAATATTCACCTTACATTATTTTCCCATGCAGTTACAGAAGATCTACCCTTCCTACCATGCAGTGACCCAAACAATACCTTCTGATGAAGTAGCAATTCACTTGCATTTCTCCAAACCTCATGCATTGCATACAGTCTTCACAATGTGGTCTCTCAAAATTTGGAGAAATGAAATGCAGAATAATTCACCTTTTTGCTGAGCATCTATTTTCAATCTTCAGGGACAAATCAGAGCTCCCCACTGCCTGCCACTTGAATTCTCCAATCCATTCCCGCTCTGATCTATCTGTCTTCTGCACCATCATAATGATCCTCAACATAAACATTAGAGACAGTTCCTCATTTTTCAAATTGGTGTTGCAGCTTTCTGCACTCAGTATCAACTTCTTCATAAGACATAGGAGCAGAATTAGGCCATTTGGTCCATCGATTCTGCTTCATCATTCCATCATGGCTGATTTATTATCCCTTTCAGTCCCATTCTGCCTTCTCCCCATAACATTCTAATCAAGGACCTATTATCTTCCACTTTAAGGAAGTCTCAGGTAGCTTGCTTTCTCTACATCTAAAGTTGTGATTTCTGTTGTAACTGAGCTTTCTGTGATATGAGCTCAATTCTTCTCACTTCATTTCCTCATCTTAACCTAGGATGAGTTCCAGTTTTGTGATTTGAAAATCCTTTGTCAGTATTCCAAATCTCTAACAACCATCATCTCATAGCTTTCGATCAATTTTTCTAGCTCTAATTTTCCCATGAACCCCTTGATCAAATGACCTCCATACATATCTCTGTGGCAACCCTGTTCTCATCTTATCATAGATATTTCCTTTGACTTACCTGTCCCTTCCCCACCTTCTCAGTAATGTATAACTAATTTGATTTGTCTCTTTCCCAGTTCTGGCAAAGGATCCTCCAATTAAAATGTTAACTCTGTTTCTCTCCATGGATTCTAGACTGACCTGCTAAGAGTCACCTGCATTTTTGGTTTTTATTTCATATTTCCAAGGCCTGCAGTATTTTTATATTTTCATATATCCAGCTGTACTTGCAGTCAGGAAGCAATAGAAGCTCTAAATGCATATTTATCATCTAATTATGTGTTTTAATAATCTGCCAAGAGATGTGACGGTAACTCTAGACTGGCTTTGTTTTATCCAATCAACCCACTTCAGCTACAGTGTAAGCTCATAATTTGTGGTGATAATATCACTAATCATATTGTTTTGATGCATTGATTTATCTGTAAAGAATAAATCCTCTCTACCAACATATTCAATCAGCAAACTTCTGTAAAATCCTCAGAAATAATACAGCTGTAATTATCTGTAGTCTTAGGTCAAACTAAACAGAATGTACACTTTATTGACTCTGTTCTAAATAAATATGTTTTAATTGACTTTTTAACGTTTGTTGTCAAATTGGAACTGTAGGAGGATGGTGCTTAATTTATTAGAGCAGAGGTTCCCAACCTTTTTTATGCCGTGAACCCCAACCATTAACAGGGATATGTGATGCCAGGTTGGGAACCCCTGTATTTGTCAGTGAAGGTTAGCTGGTTGAGGTTGAAGTAAACTAGTTCAGTGGAGGAAAAGATATTGGAAAAGCTGATGAGTGCCATGAATAAGGGAGAGAAGGAGCCAGAAGCCATGTGCATGCAAGAGGAGAAATGAAAAGGCAAAGAGAACATGGTTTTTTGGATTTTTTTGGTATGTCACTACATGGCAAAACATGGCTTTGAAACCCATTTGCCTCACACAAGGAAGTAAGGCTGTTTTGTGATTAAAAATTGTTGATTGTGAATGAGAATAGCGTGGTAAAATGTGCTTAGCTTTCATTATATGCATGATAAATTGTATTGCAATTATCGATGAGCAAGTGCATGAACATGTATAAAATAGTCAATATTTAAATCAAAGCTAGTTGATGCATAACATAATGTACTCCAATAAGCAACAAAACCCTGAATATTCAAAGAATACAGGCTACAACATGGAGCCAGTATAATAAACTGGCATTTTAAAATGCAATGGATTAAGCGGCTGCCCCAATTAGCCGAAGTTTCAGGGAAATAGTTAAAGTGGTATAAAAAAGACAAACTGATTAACAAATTATGTATTTAAATGAAATACAGAATAAATTAGAACAATAACAATACCATAAAACTGTGTATTAATTCCTTATAATAATTGATGGAGGAAGTCATCCGCATCGCGTTCTTTTGACTGTAAATGAACAAAATTAGCACAGATACCCAGTGCAGATAATGGGCTGCCTTCATACAATGCTGTTGAGAATTGCATTCTCCAAATCTTCATTTTCATTGTAACATTCAAGATGATTGTCACTCAGAGGTACCTTCAAATTCTTTGTAGTTTCTAATTTGTTGAAGTAGTAAAATCGTTTCATTTTTGCACCTGGCCATTTCTGACGTCTCCAAGCCCGAATGTTTGAAACCCCAGTGAGCAAAGCAGTTCTGAGTTATCTTACTGCTTATTCCTCGCCAACCATCAGTGACAAAAGTTCAAACACGAGGAAATCTGCAGATGCTGGAAATGCAAGCAACACACACAAAATGCTGGTGGAATGCAGCAGGCCAGGCAGCATCTATAGGAAGAAGCACTGTTGACGTTTTGGGTCGAGACCCTTCGTCAGTGACAAAAATTGCTGCACTTTGAACACAAACACGCAACACACACTGTTTAAGACCTGTTTGCTCGAAGCAGCGGTGTGTCTAATGCCCACGTGAGTGCACATGACTGATGCTAGATGGAAGCTGTTTGGCAACACTGTCCTGTCCCAATTAAGTGGTATAGCATCCAAATACATGAAGGGATCCAGCTATTTTCTTGATTAATTTTTGTTGTCCCAAATAAGGGGTACCCTGATGGCCCAATGAACCTCAATCCACTGTTTTTACATTTTATAACTGCAGTTTAAATTTAAATTTAATGACTTAGAAAGTTGATGTTGACTTTGGCTTGTTTTCTTTTTATGATATTTACTTCATGTTCCTACAGGTTCTTTTGAGTTTGAAACTGCTTGTCTTAGGAAAATATTCATGTGAACTGTCTGTACACTGCAAATGGACTGATAAGGACAATTTAATAATCCGGTTACATGGCATTGCATTCCTAAAATGTACTTACAAGACAATTTGTGCTGATAATGAGCATAAATGTTCAAACTGTTAATTTGCAATGCCATTTTATTTCAGGAGTTTTTTTAAAAAAAGATTGCACCTTGAATCAAATAAGCAGTGATGTAGAGGGACCCATGCATGTGTTTTCTTGAGAAGCATTTTGGGGACTGAGAAGGTTAATCTTATATTTGTGCTGCATAAAAGGTTTTGAATAGTAAGAATAAGCATTTACATTTATGCAGTATCTTTCCTGCCATTGACTCACATATAATACTTCGCAGCCAGTAAAATAGTTTTGAAGAATAGCTATTGTTGTGACATGAAAACATAGGATTAGCATTTGTGTTTATAATAACCAGTTTAAATCACTTTATAAAGATAATAATCGGCTCACTGGTAGAACTCTGTAACACTGTGTCAGAAAGTGACATTAAATCTTTTACATCATCAGAGAAGGGATGTGGGGCCCTGGTTTACTGTTTGACCTGAAAGTTGGTATGTCCATTGGGGCATCAATCCCTCACTAGGTAATACCCTAGATTATTGACATAAGCCTGTACAGTGCCACTTCAACCCTCAAGCTTATTGGAGGGATGTGTGACTGACATCAGCTGACACTCTGAACTGTTACTCAAGCACCAAGGTTAACTTTGCAACAGATGTTAAATTTAATTTCCTATCAAGTATTATCCAACATTCCTTTAGATCAGGGGTGTCAAACTCATTTTAGGTCACGGGCCGGATTGAGCAAAATGCAGCTTCACGCGGGCCGGATCAGTCGGACGCGTGCGAATGCAGCTTTCGTTGCCTCCGTTTTTTCAGCCTGCTCTCATGTGTCTCAGTCTCTGCTATAACTACAAAGTGTTTCACTTTACAAATTCCGTTTCTTATGAAGAAGACTGCCGAGCAAGACTGCCGAATAAACACTAAAAACCCTGAAAACCTGGTACCTGAATAAACTCAGCATTAGCCATATCATACGCCATAGGCGCTTCGATTACTGGGGCCAGCTTTAATAGTAATTAGATATTATCTCGCGGGCCAAAGATAATTCCACCACGGGCCGGATTTGGCCTGCGGGCCTTGAGTTTGACATATATGCTTTAGAGAAAGGGACACAAGATAAAAATTCAAAAGATCTTTAAGATGAGCTTTATTTGTCACATGTACATTGAAACACCAAAACATATCGTGAAATGCATTGTTTGCATCAAATTAAATCAGCAAAGTTTGTATAGGGGCAGCCTGCAAGTGTAGCTGTGCTTCCAACACCAACATAGCACTCCCACAACTCACTAACCCAAATCATAAGCGTTGATCTTTGGAACGTGGGAGGAAAAACTGGAGCACCTGAAGATCACGCGCTGAGGGGGGAGAACTCCTTATATACAGCGATGGGAAGTGAACCCGCGTCGGTGATGATCGATGCTGTAAAGCTTTGTGTTAACTGTTAACAAACATATATTTTCTTTCAATTAATCAACTGGCTCTGGTATTGTTCTTAACACAGAGCCTCTGAACAGCACAATTCTATGTGGATTGTTTAATACTTATTGATTTTTATATGCTCCAATTCTTTCCATAAAACCCACAATCCATTAAGTTGAGTCAGTTGAGTTACTGCTTTAAAATGTTGTAAACTTGAATCCTCAGTTCTCTCTGCTTTTTTTAATATAATTCAAGAAGGTATAATTATAACTTCAAAAATAAAGGAATGTGACCTTTGTCTTTCTATCTTTTGTTCTTTCTCCCTTCTTCTTTGTAGCCTCATCCTACTTCTTCAATCTTCATTTCCCAATACTTATATTTTCAGTATTATATTGAAAATTCAGAAACTCTCTTATCCAAATTGCCACAAGACCAGTAGAAGTTGACCCAGGACACAATTAAACAAAATTATTCTGAATAGTTAGAGACATTCAGAGATCCATCTCTGCTGCTAACTATTTTGAGTAACCTTGTTTAATCCCCATTCTCTTCACCCCCCCCCCTTTTCACTTGGGTGGTAACTAATCGGTGTCCATGTGTGATGTATTTTCTCTTGCTGTCAGTTCTTCATAAAATTCAACAAGTTTGCCTTTAAGCATAATTTTATTTTCTGAAATTTATTTTGTCTATTTAATTATTTTCCTGCATTGCTTATTCTCAATAATTTCATATTAACGAACACTAAAAATTACAGTGTTTTACTGAGGGGAAAATAAGGCTAACTGAGGCTACATAACCAAAGGGTGTATATTAAAAAGTCTGTCATACCGAAGAAACCAAAATTGAACAAATATCTTCGGTTTTGTTAATTGACCAGATGTAGAGTTGATAACTCTAAAAGTTTTGAGTTACATTTTCTTCACCAATCATTGCTGCATTGATATATTTAGTTGTGATAGCTGACACCTGATGTTTGCTGCTCAATTGACGTGATCTGTTATGGTCAGTATGCTGGAAGTATTTGAATGTATAATGTTAGTATTTTCATCAATATTGGAGTGCAAGCAGGTCATCGTTGTGTTGAAACTAAGGAGCTACTTTTGAGATCTTCTAGCAGTCCCAGGATAGTGTTAGTTTTAATCCTTTTCATGGAATGTATTTGAATCTTAAATTTGGTTTGATAATCCAAGCTTCTGCTACGGCTGCAATGTTAGTTTGTGCATGTTTAAAAGAACCTTTACTCGAAGACTAGAATAACAAGGCAAGGTTACAGAAACTGGGGTTGTATTCATTAGTGACTAAGATGATGTGGTTGAAGCTTTGAAAGTATGGAGGGAAAGTAGTGGGATAATAAGAGGGATGGCTATTTCTGTTGGTTGGGAGCCCAGGGCGATCAGTCTTCAAATTACAACCAGGTCTTTTGTAAGTGAAGTCAGGAAAGAGTTTGACAAGTAGTGCATGCCAGAAAATTATATCACACTTCCGCAAATGACAATGTCACTCATTATCAGCCCACTCATTATCATTACGGTGCACAAGACTTGATGGGTGACAGTCGGTGTTTAGAGGGTAGTGTGAGAATATCCAATTGTTCTCTTTGCCTTTCCAGGAAGATCCTTGAGCTTAGTGCCAGGCAGGCTTGTGGATTTTGTCTCCAATTTCTGTAGTGCAAAATTCCATTCCCTAGCACTGATGAGGCTGATGTGGACAACTTAGTGCTTGGCCTCTTTGAATGTAAATAAAATGTCATAGCTGCAATATGAGGAGACTTTATTTGGATACATTTTTCCTTCCCAAGTTAGCAACATAACAATGTTTTCCATGCTTTCTCTCTGTGGGTTTTAGTAACTGTGATTATTAAATGGTGGTCTTTGTTTAAGCTTGTTTGAAAGGCTGCTCCTAGTTCTAAGTGTTTTACTTCTGGCATCTAGCCTGTTGAGCCCCTCCGAATTTTGTACATTTTAATGTGTCCCATCATTCCAAGAATTAATCTGGTGAAACTTTGATGCACTTCTTCCATGGCATGTATATCTTAGGTAAAGTGACTACATCTTCACAGAGTACTCCAGACAGAATACCATAAGAAGTAGGGGCAGGATTAGGCCATCTGGCCTGTTGAGCCTGCTCCACCACTCCATCATGGCTGATTTATTATCCCTCCCTGTAACCTTTGATGCCCTTACTAATCGAGAACTCATCAACCTCCACTTTAAATATACCCAATGACTTGGCCACCACAGCTTTCTGTGGCAATGAATTTCACAGGGTAAAGAAATTACTCCTCAACTCTGTTCAAACCAGACATCCCTTTGTTCTGAGGCTGTTCTGGTCCAAGACTCCTCCAGTATAGGAAACTTCCTCTCCATGTCTTAATTGCCCTACATAAATGTAGTAGGACTTCCTTGCCCCTGTACTGAATCTCTTGCAATGAAGGCCAAGATATCATTGGCCTTCTCATTTGCTCATGTGTTTTCAGCGGTTAGTTGTACAAAGACAGTTGGAACCCATTTCCCAATCTATCACCACTTCAGTAATGCTCAGTCTTTCAGGCTTCCGGACCAAGTGAAGAATCTCACATTTATCCATGTTGTACTGCCTTAAGCATGTATTTTTATTTTATTTAGATACAGCACAGAAAAAGCCCTTTGATCTGCACCGCCTAGCAGTCCCTGACAACCCTGGTTTAACCCTAACCTAATCCCGGGAGAAATTTACAATAACTAATTTAACATACCCATGATACCTTTGAACTATATGAGGAAACTTGAGGATCTGGTGAAAACCCAAGCATTTCACGGGGAGGATGTACAGACTCCTTACGGAAGGCGTCAGGATTGAACTCAGAATCCTGACATCCTGAGCTGTATTAGCATTGTGGTAACTGTGGTACAATCTGTTTACTGTATTTACACTCATTCGGCATCCAATTAATCTTGTGGACTCTGCATCTTTTTTGCACCATTATGAAAAATTAAGTCATTAGCTGAAGCATTTCTGTACAGAGTATTTCTGAAAATTTTCTGACCAAAATGCATATGCCTTTAAAATAAATAGTCCCAGAAGAATGATCACAGATATGAATAACAAGTTGCAGTGAGTTTTGATTATTGCAGGGGATTTGTCAGATTGTTCTGAAGCAAACTTGCAGAATTACTTTTTCTCGGAACAGTTTAAACAGCCCATTGCTCTGAAATCGCTGCACGAGTAGATTTCAGTTGGATGAGTTGAAAGTTAATAGAGGATCGGAGAGATATTTCACATCACTCAGCTTTCCAGGTCAGAAGGTGATAACTTCATCTGGTAAGGAATTAACAGGTTGTTTAAGAGGGAAATTATGGTCATGCATGAATCAGAAATAACTAGCCCGATAGGCTGAACAATGTACAGTAACTACAAATGTCAATTCTGCTTAATCTCTTATTGACTTTATTTTACAAAGCAATTATTCATTTCAGTGTATACATTCTCCATATTAGCAGTTCATTGAACTGGAATGCCCACAACAAATTTTGCCCACTCCTTTTGATTTACATACTTGAGTACAAATATAACCAATTGGGTACTTGCATACAAAATGTATTCAAGGAACATAATTCTTCAAAAATCACAGATCGGCTGTGGTCTTCTATTTTCTCTTCAGATGAAATGAATAAGAGGTGCAATGATGTTCCAAATATAAACTGTATCTTTTAACATTTCTCTGTTTTGTAGGGACTGATAAGTTAGTTATCATTGTGGAGCACTGTGGATTTTTTTCATTAAGTTGTTAAAATAACAAGAAGTTGCTGGACTTCTATCTGGGAGCCTGGGTTATTAATCCACAGAGAACAGTAGGAATTCCACTGTGACAGCAAAGTGAATTTATGGAATATAATTTTATTTATTTATGTAGAGGTGCAGGATGGTGCCAGGAATGTCCTTCCCAAATAGTCCTCACTGCCTGGTTACATCCATGCAACCAATTAACCTCTATCGCGTACACCTTTGGAATGTGGGAGGAAACTGGATCACCACAGGAAACCCATGGGGAAGACATACAAACTGCTTACAGACAGTGTGGAATTAAAGCCGGGTTGCTGGCACTGTAATAACATTACGCTAACCGTGCCTGCTGATAGTCTGAGCCAGTAATGATGACTAACAATCAGGTTGTTGTTAAAAACTCACACAGTTCACTGATGTCCTTCTGGAAAGCAAATCTGTTATCTGGCATGGTATGCATGTGTCTCCAGATCCACTATTATGCATTCTTAACTAACTTCAGAAATGGCAGCCGTCAGGGTTAGACGTGAACTGATGCCTTGTGGACAGCCTCACCTATATGCAGCTAAATGAAAAAAAATCTGCTGAGTGGGAGCAAAGTAGTATGATTCATGCAAGTTTTATTAACCTTGCTAATAAACAGAATTATCTGACTGAGACATACCAGTCCAAAAATGGTTTAATTCACTGACTAAGCAGCAGTTAATTTACCTTTAATTTTTCCTGTGTTCTTCAAAGTTTGCTTACACATTCCAAAACTAAAAACAGAGTGTCAAGTGAAGTTATTCATTTTGTTTGATTTGAAGTTCTTTGACCATTTTCATGGGATTTTATTACATATATATATTTTATACCTATTTCTGAACTTCCATCTAAAGCTAATTAGTGCTAGATTTTCATCTCTTGTACGCACCTGCCCCTTTCCCTGTTGTTGGGACTGTTGTCTCAAAATAATCCAGAAAGAGAGAGAGAGACAATGTTTTGTCAAGCATGAAAAGTGCCAGATTTAGAAAATGCTAAATTAAAACAAGCAATTTGTAGCATGTTGGATGACCAGGAACACTTTCTCAGTTGGTGGTAGGGTGGCACAGTGGTGAAGGTAGGTGATGAGTATCTGGACAAGGGGCATTTGGAAATGGACTGTGAACAAATGAAATAGTAACATTTTCCTGAAGGGCATTACTATGCCAGATGACCTGATGAATGGATTCAAAGGCAAAATTATTATATATCAGCTTATCAACATGTAATTTGCAACAAAGCTTAAAGGTAAGTGAATCAAAATGAATTTGATTCAAAGTCCATTTGCTCAGATAGCTATTGTAGCTTTTTTCAGTTATTAAACTGTCTTGTAACATTTTATAAAACCCTTGTCATTTTTGTTTATAATTGAAATATTTCCAGCACTGGAGCACAGAAGATTAGCTCATGGACCATTGATATTGGGGCAAGGGGATTCTTGCTTGTTGGCATTGACTCATGTGGTTTGTTGGATGGGTTCCCTTAGTCAGGGAGATTCTTATCTGTTGGATAACAATCCAAATTATTATTTCTCGTAGTTTAACCTACTTTAGGCTTGCATATATTTTCTACAATGACCTGTTTGTGTGCAGTTGTTCAGTGAATTTTCAGTAATTGTAGTATGGCTAATCCTGTATTTTCAGCAAGTTTCACTGCAGCCTGTGTCATATAGAACATAGGACAGTACAGTAGAGTACACAGGCACTTTGGCCAATGATATTGTGCTGAACTTTTAACTTGCTCCAAGACAAATCTAATATTTCCATCCTACTAACTCTCCTTTTTCTTTCACCCATGTGCATATCTAAGAGTCTCTTAGAAGTCTCCAATGTTTCTGCCTCAAATACCACCCCGGCAGTGCGTTTCCCGGCACTTATCACTCTCTGTATAAATAAAACTACATCTGACATTACCCCCCCATTTACTTTCCTCTAATCACCTTTCATATTATCTATCGCCACCCTGGGGGAAAGGCACTGGCTCTCCATTCTATCTATGCCTCTTATCATATACATCTCTTTGCTGCAAAGATGCAGCTCACCACTGATCCTGATTATTTCATAGGTTACTTCTTATCAGCGGAATGGCCTTTTTCTTTCTAGTTTGTGCTAGGTTTTAGTATAACATGACTGCAAATCCTTTCTTCCTTTTCTTTGTTTGTTTTCTGTTCTCTCCATTCCTTACAGTCATGCAAATTGGTTACTTTTATTTCTTTGTTAATAAAACAGCTATAACCACAAGATTTACAGCTCATTCTTCACTTCTGGTTTATATCTTCCCCAGATCACACAACTTCCACCTATAAAATTATATGTGATATGTTGAGCAGCCTGATGGGCCAAACAATCTTTCTCACATTATCCCTCTGCTGTGCTTTAGAATAGTGGGTGGACAGAAGCCTCAGTGCAGTACTTCCTGCACCTGCAGATGGTGCCGTTATGATAATTTTTAATAGACTCTTCAGTCAGATAAACTTTTCTCAGGCTCCCAGCCGGGCACAGGTATTGCTTTTAACCAGCGTTTCGATGGCAATCTCTGCCATCTTCATTGTGAAGGTGGAAGCCTGAGAAGAGCTTTTTGTCATATACGTCGGGAACGTACTAGCTCCTTTGTCAGGTTCTTTTAGTGTTACCATAGAACAGGCCTACAGCTCACCATGATGACAAATTAAACCAATTCTCTTTTGCCTGTACATGATCCACATCTTTCCACTTCTTGCAAAACATTGCTTGATATTCTTCTCCATTCTACTTTCAAACATGTATGCATGTTGAGAGAACGATGAGTCGTACTTCCTTTCCCACTGTGAGGAAAATTGGAATATGACCAGCAAGTGCCCTCTGAAGAGCAATATTTGAGCTCACCAGATCTTTGACACTATAACTGCTAGCATCCTCAGAGACTAAAAGAGCTAAGGGGTTCACCTTCCCAATGTCCCCAATTCCTTCACTGAGATAATTATTAAAAATAATCAGTGAAATTTGTTACTCTCAACCCCTCTCTTCTAACTGAGTGTAAATAACTTCTGTTTCTCTGCCCCTTTCCCTCACTCCTCTCCTCTCCCCATCGTCATCCATCTGGCACCTACATTGACCCATCATATAAGTGCAATTGCAAAGAAAGCATGAAAGTGCATCAGGAGTCTGCGGAGATTTGGCATGTCATCAATAACCTGGGCAAATATCTGCAAGTGGAGAGGCAGGTAGTTTTGAGGAAATGGGGGGGGGGGGGGGCTACAGAAGGACTTAGATGGATTGGGAGAATGGGCAAAAAATTGGCAGATGGACTACAGTATCAGGAAGTGTATGGTCATGCACTTTAGCAGAAGAAATGAAGTTTGACTATTTTCTAAATGGAAAGAAAATACAAAAAACTGTGGCAAAAAGGACTTGGGAAGATTCCCTAAAGGCTAATTTGCAGGTTGAGTCTGTGGTGAGGAAGGAAAATGCGATGTTAACATTTATTTCAAGATGACTATAATATTAAAGCAAGGATGTAATGTTGAGACTATAAAGCACTGGTGAGGCCTCACTTAGAGTATTCTAAGCAGGTTTGGGCCCCTTAAAAGGATGTGCTGAAACTGGAGAGGGTTCAAAGGAAGTTCACGAAAATGATTCCAGGATTACATGCCTTCTCTCATGGGCCTGCATTCACTAGAATTCAGAAGAATGAGGGGTAACCTCTTTGAAACCTATTGAATGGTGAAAGGACTTGATAGAGTGGATGTGGAGAAGATGATTTTCTTATGGTAGGAGAGTTTAAGACCAGAGGACACAACCTCAGGATAGAGGGGCGTCCTTTTAGAACGGAGTTGATAAGGAATTTATTTAGCTGGAGAGTGGCGAATGGGAGGAATTCTTTGCCACAGGCAGCTGTGGCGGCCAAGTCTTTAAGTGTATTTAAGTAGAGGTTGATAGATTTCTGATTAGTCAGGTCATGAAGGGATACGTGGAGAAGGCAGGAGACTGGGGCTGAGAGGAAAATTGGATTACCATAATGAAATGGCAGAGCAGACTCGATGGGCAAAATGACCTAATTCTACTCCTATATATTATCGTTTTATGGTCTTATGTGTGGTGGAAAGTGTACTGACTGGCTGGCCTGGTATGGGAACACCAATGCCTACAAAAGGTAGTGGATTCGGACCAGTATATCATAGTTAAAACCCTTCCAACCACTGAGCACATCCCTCATAGGGGCCACTGAGTTAATCTACCAATTTGAACATTGCTCTAGATTACTGACATCTGCAGCCTCTCTTATGCTTCCTCCTCTTTTCTCTCTCTTCTGGCTCCCTTTCCTCAGCAATTCCCTCATTTCCCACTCTTTCTTCTTTCTCTTTTTCTCTTTAAATCGGTAAATTATTAAATTTATTTATTATTCTCACACGTACCAAGGTACAGTGAAAAACTTGTCTTGCATACTATTCATACAGATAACAACAGAAAAAACTTTCTGTAGCAGAAGTCGGCAATTTGGCCAGTTAAGGCTGCTCCACCATTCAATAAGCTGATGGCAGATTTGGCTGTGGACTTGCCTTTTCACCATAACCCTTAATTCCCCTGCTATGCAAAAATGTATTTAACTGTCTCTTAAATATATTTAGTGACTTGGCCTCTGCTGTTTCCCTGGGCAGAAAATTCAATAGATTCACTACTCTCTGGGAAAAGTAGTTTCTCCTCATCTCTGTCCTAAATCTATTGGTCCGAATCTGAGACTATGTCTCCTAGTTCTAGTCTCTAACCTCTAGAGACAAGAAGCAACTTTGCTGCCTCTATCTTATCCATCCCTTTCATAATTTTATGTGTTTCTCTAAGATCCACTCATTCTTCTGAATTCCACTGAGTATAGTCCCAGGCAATTCAATTTCTATTCATAGGTTAACCACCTCATCTCTGGAATCAACCTAGTAAACCTCCTCTGCACTGCCTCCAAAGCCAATATCTCTCTTTTCAAGTAAGGAGAACAGAACTATATGCATAGTCCAGGTGTGGTGTTATCAATACCCTGTATAGTTGTAGTATGATCTCCCTGCTCTTAATTCAATCCTTCTGGAAGTGAAGGCCAACATTCCAGTTGCCCTCTTGCTAACCTGTTGCAAACACACACCCTCCCAAGTCCCTCCCAGAGAAACACCCATTTATCCCAACTCTATCTTCTATTTGTTAACCAATTCTCTACACGTGCCAATACATCACCTCCAATTCTATGTATCTTCATCTTATGGATAGGTCTTTCATGTGGCACCTTATTGAATGCCTTCTGGATTTCCCAGTATACTATATTTACCTGTTTCCTTTAATCTGCAGTGATCATTATATCTTAAAAGAACTGCAGGTAGTTTGTCAAACAGGACCTGCCCTTTCTGAATCTATGTTGTATCTATCTGATGGAACTACTTCTATACAGTTGTCTCATTAGCTCTTTCTTTAAAGGTAGCTTCATTCATTTTCCTGTCCACAGCTATTAAGCTAATTGGTGTATAGTTACCTGGCTTTTGTCTACATCCTTTTTTTAAATAGTGGTGTGAATTTCACTGTTTTCCCATCCACTGGGACATGCACAGAAAGTCCAGGGGATTTTGATAAATTATCACAAATGTGTCTACTATAACTTCGGCCATTTCTTTCAGTACGTTGGGATGCATCCCATCAAGACCAGGGGACCTGACTACATTTAGGCCCACTAGTTTGCACATCCCTGCCTCTTTAGTGACAACAATTGTATTGAGGTCCTCACTCTCATTGCATACATAACATTTCCTTTCGACATGTTAGATGTGTCCTCCGCTGTGAAGACTGACACAAAATATTTGTTCAAGGTTTTGGTCATTTCCACATTACTCAATGTTAATTCCCTCTTCTCATTTTCCAAGGGATTGGCATTCACTTTGGCCATCCTTATCCACTTAACATAATTATTAAAAAAACATTTAATATCTGTTTTTATATTTTGTGCTAGTTTATTTTCATGATCTACTTTCCTTTTGCTTATTGCTTGCTTTGTGGTTCTTAGTTGTTTTTTTAAAGCTTTCCCAATCTTCCAGTTTCCCACTACTCTTGGCAACTTTGCACGTCTGAGCTTTTAGTTTGATGCCTTCTTTTATTTCCTTGGTTATCCAAGGCTGTCTCTCCCCATCCTTACTGTCCTTGCTTTTAACCGGAATACACTTCTGTTGAACTCTATGAAAAATCTCTGAAAGTCTTCCACTGTTCCTCAACTGTCCCACCATAAAGCTCATGTTCCCAGCCAACGCCAGCCAGCTCCTTCCTCATCTCATTGTACTATCCCTTATTTAGGCATACTGGTTGTAGGTTGAACTGTTGCATCCTCCATGTGTGTGAGAAATTCAGTCATTCTGTGATCACTCTTTTCAAGAGGATCCCAGGCTATTGGTGATGTTCGCTACTAGGAATTTGAACCTGTCAACCTCCTCGATCTTAGCATCATTGAGCTTCTCTTTTCTGCTCAAAAAACCCACAGTCGTTTAACTTCCGCTCTTGAAGTCTGCTTGACAAATTAATGTACTTTTAACCCAACCGCTTTCTAAAGTAACATGTTTCCTGTTCCTTTGTTTGCAACTTAACTGCTTACACTCGTGGACCCAGTCACAGGTTTGATGTATGGAGAAGGCCTCAGGATTTTTCACTATTTCACTGTCTAACCTTTCATTGTTGGCAGAGGGCAGTTTCTCAGAAGAAATGCTGAAGCTGAATCTTCGATGCTGTTCCATGCCAACCTCAGGGTTCAAGATGCAGTGTGTGGTCTCGCCCCAGGAGTTGTAAATGGAGACAACGCTGAATTATAATGGCAGATTGCTTCTAAATCTATTCTGTGTAAACTGATGGCTTTGGGATTGTAGCTGTGTAAATGTTGTGTAAATGGTTGAAGATATCACTGGTAACTGCAAAAACAGGCATTATGATTTAATGGTATTTCAGGTAAAGTGTACTGACTCACATTTTCTTCATCATTGTTGGCATTGCAAGTTAGGAAATGCTTTCTACAACACTAAGGTCACTACTCCCTGGATTAAGGACAGTCAGATAAACTTGAGTGAGGGCTTACATGTACCTCCCGCTGCAAAACAATTGGTTTCCTTGCTCTTTCTTTATTGAGGCCCACTTCTTCCTCAGCCTCAACTGCTGATAGACAAGTCAGGAGACAGCTGTTTCCTCCTCAGTATCATCGCTAATGCTGATAACTTGTGATTGTGGCCATGGATACCACAGCACGTTCCTATTCCTGTGCATTCTATTTGCAGTAAGACTTGTGTGGGAGTGGGATCAAGAAGAGAGAAGCCAGGTCTTATTTTCGCTGGTTAATACAAACATGTAAGCCTGTTATCCAACAGACTGAATATCAAGTGTGAAATACGTAGGTTATCATCTACGCCATATATGTCAAACTCAAGGCCCGCGGTGGAATTATCTGTGGCCCGTGAGATAATATCTAATTACTATTAAAGCTGGCCCCAGTAATCGAAGCGCCTATGGCGTATGATATGGCTAATGCTGAGTTTATTCAGGTACTAGGTTTTCAGGGTTTTTAGTGTTTATTCGGCAGTCTTCTTCATAAGAAACGGAATTTGTAAAGTGAAACACTTTGTAGTTATAGCAGAGACTGAGACACATGAGAGCAGGCTGAAAAAACGGAGGCAACGAAAGCTGCGTTCGCACGCGTCCGACTGATCCAGCCCGCATGAAGCTGCATTTTGCTCAATCCGGCCCGTGACCTAAAATGAGTTTGACACCCCTGATCTACACTAACGGGGATCCCACACAATGGGGTAATTGGGTATACTGTTGCCACTGGTTCACTGAAGGGTCTTTGTGGGTGATGTTGGCTGGATCAGTAAGAGTGAACATTGTATGAGTTTTTTACATGATCTCATCATCGTTGATACTATCAGAAGCATAGAAACCGTTCCATTCCTTAGTACTAGTTTTCCTTATCCTGAGGAACATAAATAGGTATTTTTTTAACTAAGATATTTTTTGGACTGTCTCGACAAAACTTTTTGGCACCTAACTATTCTGTTATTGTACAGACTAATTAAGCCCAAGGTACATTAATTATTTCATACATTAATCCTTCATTAATCATTTTGGTTGATGGCTTCCTGGCCATTTTCATTTCAACCTTGTAGATTAAGATTGCCTGGCCAGGAGACTGAGAATACTGTAATTTGTTCAGTCTGCGATTCCGCAACTTCACTGCATTTGAATTTAGAAATATGGTTCATTTTATAGCATAGATCTGTGGGAGGAAATCTGAAAAACAGTTATTTAAGTATTTTTAGTCACATTTTTAATATAAACTTTTGATATTGATTAATTGAGGTGCCATTGTGCATGAATACATATATTTAATTACATTATGGTGTAAAATAGCCTTTTTCAAATCCATTTCTTTAAGCATTATTGTTTCTGCTGGGTTTCAAGAAATAAATTCCATTGCCTTTGGATCAAGCCAGAGCTGGATGGACTTCCATCTATTAAGGAAATAAAAGGATAATGCTGTTGGTGGAGGCAAGTGACACTGAGATTAGCCACAAGGTCATTGAATGATGGGGCAGGCATAAGGGTTTGGTGGCCAATCTTGTTTCTATTTCTTATGTCGTTGTGGTAACTGCTTACACAAAGGCGTTAATCTGATCCCAGCGACTCAGATCCAATCAGCACGGAAAGCCCAAATGGTCCATGCTGACCAGGAGTCCCATGAAAGCTAGTCTGATTTGTCTGTGTTTATCCCATATTCCCCTAAACCTTTTCTATCCATGTACCTATCCAAGTGTCTTAAATATTGTTAATGTACCCATCTCAACCACTCGCTCTGGAGACTTATTCCAAGTACTCACCATTTGAGTGAAATAATTTTCCTTCAGGGTCCTATTAAGTCTCTCCCATCTTACTCTAAACCTATATCCTCCAGTTCTTAATTCTCAACCACAGGAAAACGTCTGAGTGCATTCACCCTATCTGTGCCTTTCATGATTTTATACACACAACACACTGGTGGAGCTCAGCAGGTCAGGAGGCATCTATGGATGGGAATAGCTGTTCATTCTCATCCATAGATGCTGCCTGATCTGCTCAGCTCCTCCAACACATTGTGTGTATTGCTCTAGATTTCAAGCATCTGCAGTACCTCTTGTGTTTATGATTTTACACAGCTTTATGCACCTCCATAATGTCAGCTGTCATTGTCTCATTCCCCTAATCTGCTCAACTGTCCTCCATAATTTAAGACCTAGCAACATCCTTGTAAATGTGCCCTCCTTAAATGACATATTTCCACCAGCAGTGTGACCAAAGCTAAACACAGCATTCCAAATGCAGCCTCACCAAGGTCTTGTAGGACCTGATCTGCCATCTGATTATCTTCCCTAATCTCGAATTCCTAATTGATCCTACATATTCAATTGACAATGATGGGTGCAGCGTGTAGTTAATGAGAAGATCAAGATACACTTTAAATATTAAATGTGCTAATTTGAAATAAAGTGGTAATTTAAGAGTTGGAGAATGTGAATGAAAGTGTAATTAAGGTGAAATCAATCAGGTAGATACTTAATTCATATGCAGTTTTATTGTTGTGCAATAAAAAGTCAGGTTATTTAAATTGGTTCTCATTTTTAAAAAAATCATGTTCAATTAAAAAGAAGTGTTGCCTTTGGAAATTTGAAAGCAGAAAATGTAGATCACAATGTGGAGTGACGCCATCGGGTAATCAGCAGAAAATTGCCAGTGAGCGGTTTCACGGCAACACTACGAGAGAAAGGTGTGGGAAATGGGGTATGTGTCACTTCACTGGAATGCTATATACTTTGGTTATCTCCTGCAGGGTCAGGGTATCCACGAAGATCTCACTCAGACCCAAATGCACCATTTTTATCGAAAGCAGTGAATCCAACTGCAAACACAGTTCTGCCGTCAAGTTATCTGGAGCAAACATCACCATGTACAAACTAGCTCCAGTAAATATTATTACGTTCAAAAGCTGATGTACATATCTTCTAGGGCAGAAAATTTTCTCTCTCTTTCCGCTTCATTGTTCTTTCTTATTAGTCTTACGTGCTTTCAATGTCATTTATTACCACCCTGCGGAGGAATATCCCACTGTATCAAATGCTTTTTGTGTATTTTTTGGCAGTGATAAATTCAATTTAAGGAAGCCTGTAAAAAGCAGAACCCATAATTACTCAGGGAGAGCCTGTATGGGTTTTCCAAGGTGGAAAGTAGGCAAATGTTAATTTTATCTGTAAGGCAGGTTGCTTGTAATGTGGGTGTTAAAGTTGTGCCTCAAGTTTACGCTGAGGACTTAGTATTTTGGATTTAAGGGTTTTGGTACCCCTCGGTCAGTGATGTTACATCAGAACAGGGAAGAGGTAAAAATGAATCAATTTTGTAAAGAAAATTGTAGATAGCAGGGGAGGACAGGAAAAAGTGGGAAGGCCTTTATGTAATTCCAGACCCACCACTGTGGTTAACTTTGAACTGCAAATCATTGACAATTTAGGGAACGGACATTAAATTCTGACCTATGAGCTAATAAACAAAACAGCAGTTGACATTAGGATGGTCTGAAACTCTAGTCAACTTTTTCCAGTTAGCAACTTGGAGATGCTCGGCTGGCATCTGCAACTGGCCATTCTTAAGTGAGCCAGACTCTTGGGCCATTTGCTCTTTCTCCCTGCGATGCACATTCCACAGGGCTATTCCCCTGTGCCCAGTTTCCTTGCTGTCTTGGGCAACTCCTTGGAATCCAGTCTGCTTTGAGCAGTAAAATGGGGTTGTTACCATCCTTCATGATTGCACTCTTACTGTGCACCTATTAACGCTATCCCTAAATGTGAAGTGAAAATCAGTTTTCAGAGTAATGAGCAACAAATACTTAATGAAAAGAATCACAGCTGTTCATGGGTCTCACCAGATGCTCTAATTGCAAGTTAAAATGTGAACAAATGGCAAGCAATATATTGTAAACTTAAGCGCTTGTTGTACGCCCACAACGAAGTCACATCAACCAATTGTCTTCTGCTCGGGCATAATTCACTAAAAATCCATTAACCAAAGAATGAATCACAAACTCTGTCAATCTTATATATACTCACACATGCTCAAAATAAAGCTGGTGGGATCTGTGCATTTAATGAACTTTGAGCACTGAACTTCGGTTGCATGAAATGCTGGAAGACATTTTGTGAAGTCTTAGGGGGCCACAGACAGCATCGGGAGGGAGAGAGAGAGAGAGATACTGTATTTACATTTCAGATCAATAACCTATTGTAAGATAAATCTGACTTCTTCCTCTTGAAAAGATTCATGCTCATCTAACTTAGCACCCAGATGTAGTTTTAAAAGTAAAGACATTTTTTTTGGGAGAAGTCATGACTTTAAGGTTAGAAGTAATTTAAAATACCTCTGGGTTCAGCATATTCTGGAACTATTGATTAGATCTCTTATACTGTGGAACCTGTAGTAATGCACCTTGTTATATTGAGGTTTCAGATATACTATAGATATTATCACCAAGACAGAAATTGGGTAACTATCACTTATAAAGTGGGCAAGTTATAATGTGAGAGATAAAATTATTCCCCTGGTACCCATACGGTACTGAGTTTGTACTATATTTCGAACAGTTTGCATCTTTACAGTTTGGATGGTTAGAGAGATATTTTCCTGTGATTTGAGAATGATGGAAAATAGCCAATGTAACTTACTGCACCTGCAGAGAATAATGTTACTTAAGGTGGGCTTTTTATCCCTTGGGTGTAGGAGAGAAGTATACCAATAGCAAGCTTTGAGCGGATTATACTCGGTACTTGCTGATGGAGTTTGGGCCCGAGTAATTTGGATAGATGGTGGGCACAAGGAATAAGGTGGAGAAGGGGAACGAAAGAGTATACCTGGAGGAGTTGGAAAGAAGAGTGCTTTTTTCCTCCCAAAATGCTGATCGTCTCTTTGCTTTAACAGATGCTACCTGACCTGCTGATCTCTTTCAGCAGCTATCTCCAACGGGAGAATTCGACAAAAGCCCGGAATGTCAGAAAGATTCTGTAGAGGGAGGGGAAAACAATCAAAACTAAGTTAATATTCTGGATAGATAACCTTAGAGGAAAACTTATCAGATCTAATAATAATGGAAGAAGGAAGTTATCACAGATTGTTGAACAGGATATTGAAGTGCAAGGAGGAGGGGAGATGCTGTTCCTCCAATTTACATTGGGTCTCACTGAAACAGTGCAGGACACCACAGATTGAAAGGTCAAGGTAGGAATGGGTGGATGGCGTGCCAGAAAGAGAGGCGAAATTGCATTTCTCTGGTGCTTCTCACAATATCAGACATTCTAAAGTGCTTTGTTGTCAATTACCGTACTCATACAGGCAAGGTTAATAAGATTGAAAGAGTGCAGAGAAAATTTACAAGGATATTGTGTGGTCTTGAGGACCTGAGTTATAGGGAAAGGTTGAATTGGTTAGGACTTTATTCCGTGGACGTGTAGGAGAGTGAAGGAAGATTTGATAGAAGTATACAAAATTATGAGCGGAAAAGATAGGGTAAATTCAAGCAGGCTTTTTCACTGAATAAACACAGGAGATTCTGCAGATACTGTAAGTCCTGAGTAACACACACAAAATACTGGAGGAACTCAGTAAGTCAGGCAGCATCTATGCAGAGGAATAAAGAATCAATGTTCTGGACTGAGATCCTGGTGGAAGATCTCGGTCCGAAACAGCAACTCTATATTCCTATTTATAGATGCTGCCTAACCTGCTGAGTTAGAGTTATAGAGAAGTACGACACAGAATCAGACCCTTTGGCCTTTAGAATACCTTTCAATAACTTCCCCACAACTGATGTCAGACTCACCGGCCTGTCATTTCCTAATTTCTGTTTAGAGCCTTTGTTAAACAGCAGAAGAACACTGGCTATTCTTCAATCTTTTGGTATCTCTCCCTTCACTAAGGATGTTTTAAATATCTCAGCTAGGGCCCTGGCAGTTTCTACACTTGCCTCCTGTAGGATCCAAGAGAACACCTTGTCTGACCCTGGGGATTTATCCAGCCAGATTTTCCTCAGGGTAGTGAACACTTCCTCTTCTGTAATCTGTACAGGGCCCATAAAATTACAGCTTTGTCTTACTTTTCTAGACTCTCTATCTGTCTCCTGAGTAAACACAGATGCAAAGAATTCATTTAAGATCTCCCCCTTCTCTTTTGGCTCCACACATGGATTACCATTCTGATCTTCCAGAGGACCGATTTTGTCCCATCCAATCCTTTTGCTCTCGAATCCCTTAGGATTCTCCTTCACCTTGTCTCTCGAGCAACTTCATGCCTTCTTTTAGCCTTTCTGATTTCTTTCTTAAGTGTCCTCTTGCATTTCTTCTGCTCTATTAGCACCTTATTTGTTCCTACTTGTCTATACCTGCTATACACCTTTTTTTCCTCTTAACCAGGGCCTCAAAATCTCCTGAAAACCAAGTTTCCCTACACTTGTTATCTTGACGTTTTATTCTGACAAGCACATACAAGCTTTGTACTCTCAAAATTTCATTTTTGAAGGCGTCCCATTTTGCAAGTACATCTTTGCCAGAAAACAGCCTGTCTGAAACCACACTTGCCAGATCATCTGGTAGCATCGAAATTGGCCTTTCTCCAATTTAGAATCTCAACCAATGGATCAGACCTATCTCTTTATATATATATACTTTGAAACTAATGACACTGTGGTCACTGGATGCAAAATATTCCCCTTCACAATCTTTTGTCACCTGACTTGTCTCATTCCCAGCATTATGTGTGTGTTTTTCCACCAAGGTTTGATGAGACTAAAACTAGACATCATGGGTTAAGGTTGAAAGGTGAAATGTTTAAGAGTAACATGAGAGGGAACTTCACTCAGAGGGTGGTGAGAGTGTGGATTGAGCAGCTGGCAGAAGTGGTGGATGCAGGTCAATTTCAACGTTTAAGAGAGGTTTGGATACATATGTCGATGAGAGGGGTGTGGAGGGCTATGGTCTGGTTGCAGGTCATTGAGACTAGGCAGAATGATAGTCTAGTCTAAATGTACTAGATGGGCTGAAGGGCCTGTTTCTGTGCTGTAATGCTCTGTGACTCCCAAAGCATTGGCATGTTGCATAGTTCAGAGCAGGGCTCATTCAATCCGGCCTGGGAATTTCCAGTTAGCCCAGGGACAATAAAGCAACTTGTATTGGCTCTTTTGCTTGAAGAACCAAGAGTAATTGATATTAGGTTGCATCCAATGACCATCCTTTGCATATAACAGTCGGACACCAATATTTACTGCAGTGAGTTACTGCAGGAGTAATTAAGGCTGGCACAGAGTGTTTTGTTTTCTGCTGTTTTTATCCTGCACCTTCCTCTGCATATTGGTGAACTCTGAGGAAAGATTTCTACTATTGTACCTAGATTTAGATTGCTCGCATCTCAGCTTACTCCACAACTTCCAGAGGCACTTTTTTTAGATATTGATTGAACTGTTTGGGAGGTCCTTAGATTAGTTTTAGCAATCACCTTGTGTTGTTAATGGTGTGAGTTACCCTTATCAGTAGTCTATATGATTACCATTTATGGAAGTTGGTTCGCTCTGCCTTGAGTCTTTTTTTGTGTGAAGTAACCCAGTAAGTGAAAGAGCATCAATCTCCTGATGACTCTAACCAGATATTTGCCTTTCAGCAGGTGATTACGCAGTTCCTCCTATAAAAGACAAAGAGAAGGCTTGGTGAGATGTGATGTGAATTGTTGAGACAGTTAATTTTGCAGTGAGTGAACACGCAGTGGAACAGTTACAATCAGATTCACTTAGTTAAATTGCTGCAAAATGTCCCCTCATGATAATGTGAAGTATGTACACATTATTCTGCGTAACATTGGTGATTCACCTGGCTTGATGAGCAAAGTGACTTAAGGCAACTTGCTTCTGCCTTCCAACCTTCTTGTAGCTCGCTGCTTTGCTCTTGACATTCCATTCTAGAGGATGACGCTGTGTCTTGTGTTTATCTTTTGCTTTTCACAGCCAAGATGTGACTGCCAATCAAACAACTTGCTGAGAAATCCGGACAGGTGATCTTCCCCCCCCACCATCTTCACCTGTTCAACTCTTCTGAGACTGTTTGACATTTCCATGGCTGCCCTGGACAGCTGATTAGCCTTAGGTCTTCTATGTCATGCTTTGTGGGACCCATTTTAAGATGTTTTTCTCATAAGTGGAATGAATAGAAATAATCAAAGAGGAGGTTACATTAATAAAAGAAAGACAATCACCTTCCATTATGGGAGTGAGGATCAGGTCTGTGGACTATGACAGTGTTGATTAAGTCTAGCCAGGATACACTAGACAATTTTTTTTGTAAGTGTTGCTTCCTTAGATTTTTTCTGTTTGTGATGACCAGCTTGAAGCTGAACACAAGTACTACTTGTATCACGTAGGAACTTGGAGAACCAAGAAGTTAACTTTTATTGAATATAATGTGTTTAATTGCATAACGATGCTGATGCTTTGCAATTTTTCAACTAAGCTAAAAGTGTTTTGTTGATAATTTTCATTTGTACTCATTATCTGAGGCTTCTCACTTAAGTGTCCAACAATAATCAGCTAGCATTGATGGATTCCAGTTGCTGTGATACTATTTCTCCATGACCGCAATGTCCTGGTGAAACCTTTCACCGTGGCATCACTGACAGTGCCAAGATTTGCAGGGAAGAAATCTAAATGGGAATGTAGAAAATGGATCTTTACTGATGTGTTGCACTTCATGGTTTTGTATGCTTGAAGCATGTTGTCAACCAACTGCACGTGGTTTGGTGCTCTGTAGTGGCCAAGAAAATTTCCAACAACATCCTTGAATGCCTTCCATGCAATTTTCTCTGGTCCCACCAGAAGTTCTATGAATTGCCTGTCATTAATGACCTATTTTATTTATGGACCAGCAAAAATGCCTTCCTTAATCTTGTAAAAACACAAAATACTGGCAGAACTCAGCAGGCCAGACAGCATCTATGGGAGGAGGTAGTGACGACGTTTCGGGCCGAAACCCTTCATCAGGAGTGAGGTTTCGGCCCGAAACATCGTCACTACCTCCTCCCATAGTTGCTGTCTGGCCTGCTGAGTTCTGCCAGCATTTTGTGTTTTTATTTATTTCCAGCATCTGCAGATTCACTTGTGTTTCCTTAATCTTGTTATCAGTTATTCTGGGAAACATCTGTCTCAGACATCAAAGTCCTTCACAGATAGTTCTAGCCTTAATTAAACCTTTCCTGCCAGGCAGCATCCTCCCTGTCTAAATATGCCTTGAGACAAGATAGAAAACTTTTCAGCTTACATTGTGGGCAACATTTTAATTGACTTGAATAATGAATTGAAGTTACAAACATAGGTTTCCTCCCACATTCCAAAGGCATACAGTTAAGGATAGTGAGTCGTCGGCATGCTATGTTGGTGCGAGAAGCATGGAGATACTTGTGGGCTGCCCCCAGTACAATACTCGCTGATTTGATTTGAAGCAAGCAGCATATTTTCACAGAATATTCTGGTGAGCTCAGCAGGTCAGGCAACATCTGTGGGAATAAACAGTTGATGTTTCAATCTGAGACCCTTCATTATGATTTATTTCAATGTGCTCCTCAAGCACATTGTGTGCATTGCTCTAGATTTCCTCATCTGCAGTACCTCCTGTGTTTGATATACATGTGATAACTAACCAAATGTTTAGATCGTTATCATTAAGCTGGTTTTTCACCTGTAAAACAATATGAATATTTTCCAAATCCTTCAGAATGTTTTACAAATTCAAATTGCTTTATAAATAAAAGACTTGAAGAGTGAAAACATTAATGATCACCTGTTGGTACTGGATGAAGTTTTTAAGTAAAATAAACTTCAACTAATCCTGTATGAATGAGCAACCTGCTCAAGTTGCATGCACATTTAATTTGACTAATGAAGTATGCAAGCAGAGGTCTGTAGCGTTTTATTGTAGGTGACAGTCTTCAGGAAACTTTGAAGGTTAATGTTGACCTTTCTTGGTGTTTCATTGAATCTCTGACATGAGAAGACAGTGACCTTTACTAATATTTATGCATTAGTACATAGAACAAAGACTTGCTTTTGAATAATCTATCTTGTTCTTTACTTTAAAGGAAATAGTGGATTAGCTTTTGACAGAGCATATGTGCACTGCATTTTTTGGGAAAGTTGTTCAGAAGTACAGTAAATGTTATTGCATCATCAGGGTTTCCAATTTGCTCACTGTGAAAGACAGAATCTGAATACAGTCATCTCCCTTTGTGGGAGGTACAATACGTTTGATGCAAATGCACTCAGTGGCCACATTATTAGGTGCAGGAGTGGAACACGGTGTGTTAGCTCATCCAATTCAAGGTTCTACGTGTTGTGTATTCAGAGGTGCTCTTCTGCACATCACTGATGTAATCTGTGGTTACTTGAGTTACTGTTGCCTTCCTGTCACTTTGAACCTGTCTGGCCATTCTCTTCTGGCCTCTCTCATTAAAAAAAGCTTTTGCCCGCAGAACTGCTACTGATCGGATTTTTTTTTGTACAATTTTCTGTAAACTCTGGAGACTATTGTGGGTGAAAATCCCAGGAGATCAGCAGCTACTGAGATACTGAAACCACCCCGTGTGGCACCAACCATCATTCCAAGGTCAAAGTCACTTAGATCGCATTTGTTCCACATTCTGATGTTTGGTCTGAACAACAACTGGACCTCTTGATTTTTATGCCTTTATGCATAGAGTTGCTGCTACATGATTGGCTGATTTGGTATTTGCACTGACAAGCAGTTGTACAGCTGTACCCAGTAAAGTGGCCACTGAGTGCATGTCACAGTTAGAAAGCGTGTTCGAGGGAATGATCTGAAAACTTACTCTTCCTTGAATTCCACATGCAAATCAATTGTTTTTCAGTTCCTCAGTGAATAGTTTTTGTACTTCTTATTGTCATTCTGCATGGTTATTGAAAAGCTTTAAATAAAAAGTGTTAAGAAGGTTTTGCTCCCACACCCATTTTGATGGACACCCCAAAGGGAGACCGACCACCAGTTTAAAAATCCTGGCACAAAGTCTTTGATCTTGAAGAGCTACTTGGTGATGGATAATCTATTTAATCATTCTCACATGGACTCTTATAGCTTGTTTGTTTGTTAGTTAATTTTATGGAACAGAGATTCTTATTGACATCAATGTGTTGGGTGAGGCCGTTTGAAACTATTGGTAAGTTTGTGTTGCTCTTTTTGTTGGGAATGAATAATTTTATGTTAACCAAACTCTCTCCACAGGTTCCCAAACTTTTTTATGCCATAGATCACTCCCATTAACTGAGGGGTCCGTGGACCCCAGGATGGGAACCTCTAACATTTCTTCTTTAATACACACTCCGAGAACTAATCAAGAACTGCCGAATTATTGTGGTGTAATGAACTGCAGAATAAAACCCAAATGCAATTACAGTTGATCCCAATGGCAAATTTCATTTTGTAAAATTTAATATAATTTTTATGACATTTGCATTTGGTTGCTTTGGTCATGACTACATGTAATTGTGGCAGGATTTAACCAATGCATCTCACTTAGAAAAGGGAAACTATCTGGATGGAATTGGCAGTGATTGTGAATGTCAGTCAAACACAGAAAACAGGAATATTTTGCATCAAAGTTGTTCTAGTCTTTCCAAAACCTTTTCCCCCCAGAGACTTGACTCTGCATACCCACAAAATATGTTGGAGAATTGCTGGCGGTTGTCTTCACTTGTAAATAGATTTTTAATGACATAACACATAATAGAATTAAGTACCTATTTTCTTTCTCTTTTCATCTCTTCTATCTCTGTCCCTGAATCAAATCTTACCCTCTCTCTTATGTGATTTGACATGAAGTATACTTTCCTTGCTTCAGGCTCTGCAGAACTTTGAAAGAATTGTTCATTTAATTAGTTAGGTGGACACAAAGTTGCTAGTCTTATGAATATGGTTCCTGGTCCCAAAAGTGCCTGGTTGATCAAAATGGATTTAAAGTTACTACAAGTTGCAAAATAGAAGCCTGTAGAAGGACTAGATGTAACTAATAACTCAATGTGACTGGAGGTCAGAAGTTCCTTGGAGATCAACTGCAGTATGTGCCAATATAATACAGAATACGTGTGACTGCTTACTAAAATCCATTTATGAAAGATGTGAGGTTCAACTTATTTATGAATTTTCTTGGGTGGATCTGTAAAACTCCGTCATTTCTGCAGCATTATAATAATATGTGCCTCACAGCCATAAGTTTTTGTCAAATTCAGTACCACTGATGAATAAACAGTGAGGAATTTCATATGAACCCAACATGTTCATTGCCAAGATCACAGAGCACAATCTCAAATGAATTTTTACAGTGTGAAAGGGAGCAAAATAATAGAAAAGGATTCTGTTGTCTCTTGTTGTTCGACAGGATGGCGATTACTTCTCTGCAGAGAACTGCAGCATTCTTATGTAATCTGATTGATCAGGAGAAGCAGTGTGCTGGGTATAAAACAGTTGATGGAAAGCATGCAGGCACAGCAAACTAACAGCAGTAGTTCCTTTGCAAAATATCCTTTCACTTGTGGTTTTTATTGAGTGAATTGCCACTCAAGCAGTATTTATCTTTCATGATTTGAGTGCTAATTTGTTGGAAAATGGGCTTCATGCAAAGCCCATGAGAAGGAAATCAGTGTCTGTGTAGTGGAAATGTAACAAGCTAATAGTTTGCCGCTCTTGTTCTGCAACAGTGATTTACAACAGCAAAAGACAATACACTCGGGGAAAACAAACTGGAGACAAAAGTGTGCAAACAGTATTTCCTAATAATCAGCTATAATATTTGGAAACAGAACTACTGATCATAATTTGCTAGAAGCCTTCACACTGCAGATTTTGCAGGGAATTACTGTGACAGTGCAAAGATCTTCTGCGTAATTTCAGTAGGTAATTCTATTCACATTCTTGTCTGCTGTTGGCTGACATTATTACCATTATTCCTGATCTAAACTATTGGATCATTAAACTTGCTCTGTGCCAACATTTCAGTTACAATCTCCAATAAACATCGGGGAAACTGTTCATAAAAGTATTAAAAGATTGTGATCATCTGGAATTCCATCTCATGCCAACCCATTTGAAGAGGCTCAAATGTCATCATTCTATTTTCAATGATTTAATTAAGTCACTGTGGATTCACTTTTACCTGCCTAGAGTATGTGGCATTGCAATCGACACAAGGCGATATTTTTTTCCAAAATCGATCACACCCAGGCCATGTTCTGAAAAGAATTCGACAACATAGACGTAGACAAATGCACATGTTGTCGCATCGGACCACCAAAGAAGGTGACAAGGAGAACAACTTGGATGAAAGCCCCTCAAAGCCTCTTCTCCTGTAAGTAAATAAATGCATACAGGTGGGATGCGTGGCTCATTTAGTGCCGTGGTACAGCTCCGGCCACAAGCACGCAGTGACTCAGGTTCAAACCTGACCTCCTGTGCCTTCAAGACATCTTCAAGGAGCGGTGCCACAGAAAGGTGATGAGCATTATTAAAGACCCCCATCACCCAGAACATGCCCACTTCTCATTGTTACCATCAGGCAGGAGGTACAGAAACCTAAAGGTACACACTCAGCGATTCAGGAACAGCTCCTTCCCTCTGCCATACGATTCCTAAATGGACATTGATCCTGTGAATACTGCCTCACTTTTTAAAATTATATATTACTTCTATTTTTGCACTGTTTTTTAATCTATTTAATATACATCTATATACTTACTGTAATTGATTTACTTATTTTTTCTGTTTCTATAATATCATGTATTGCATTGTACTGCTGATGCTAGGTTATTAAATTTCACGACACATGCTGGTGATAATGAACCTGATTCTGATTCTGATTCTGTGTGAATTTTACGTGCTCTTCCTCTGATTGCCTAAGTTTACTTCGGGTGCTTCTATTTCGTCTCCCATCCCAAAAATGTGTTGATCGGTAGATTAATAGGTTACCATAAATTCCCCCTAGATTATAGACGAGTGGAAGAACAGAGGGTAAGTTGGGAAATGGGAATTGTGTAGGATTTGTGTAGATGATTGCCTGATGGTTGGCACACACTCAGTTAGCTAAGTGCTGCATGGCTGTACGAGGGGCGATTGATAAGTTTGTGGCCTCAGGTAGAAGGAGTCAATTTTAGAAAACCTAGCACATTTATTTTTCTGACATTTACACACTTAGTCCAGCGGTCGTGGAGCATACGGATCCCTTCTTTGTAGAAGTCGGCGTCTTGGACCTCCGGAAGCAGTCCCCGGCAGGGGTGATTGATAAGTTTGTGGCCCAAGGTAGAAGGAGATGTTATTAACTTCAGACTTTCTGCATTTTCACTCAAAGAGCTGAACTGCACGTGCATATAACGAGAGCTGTATAACTCATCTCCTTCCACCTTAGGACACGAACTTATCAATCACCCCTGATGTGGACCATTTCTACAAAGAAGGGATCCGTATGCTCCACGACCGCTGGACTAAGTGTGTAAATGTAGGAGGGGACTGTGTTGAAAAATAAATGTGCTAGGTTTTCTAAAATTGACTCCTTCTACTTTAGGCCACAAACTTATCAGTCACCCCAATATGATTCTAAATGTATTATTGCAGCAGTCCTTTAATAATAAACACTGTTTTGTGCCAATAGGACCATCTCAGAGGCTGCTGAGTGAGCTTCCAGATGGCAATGGATCAAGATGGGTGACCCATAGACCAATGTTACTGAGACACAAGCCAGGGCCTGATCAACCCTGGCTGGGCCATCTGAGTGAAGGTGTCTGATGTTGAAAGACCCAAAACACCCATTGGCTCCAGGTTACCTCGCTGATGATATGTCCCAGGGCCCCCTGGGATGTATTTCAGCACCATACAATCAAATAAATTCACAGCTCAAGTCATTCTTTCTGAATATAACTTCCATTAAAAACTTCACACCAGCACGTGCCTGTCCCCCTCCCTCTCAGCTCATTTATACCAAGCAATGGTGTACAGCCTGCCCTTGAACTTAACTCTTCCCTGTCGTTGAAACCTGACAGAAATTGCGCTATCTACAAAGATCTTATCCCTGATATTACTGATTACTTTGCCAAGTTTTTCCTCCCCTCCGTTCTCAATTAGTTCAGTCCTTTCCTTCCCACTTCCAAAGACAATGTGGAGTTTTTGTCACATGCACGAATACCTGTATGTACAGGTGCAATAAAAACCACCTGTACTACAGGCACATAGAATCAGGTAAGTAGCAACCACAAGGAAATAACATACATTAAGCATGAATTATGTACAATTTTTACAAGGAAGAACACAAAAAGAAAGAAATCCGTGGTGTGCAAGGTGATCAAATTGGTTGCAGTGTTGCTGTGCTGAGGTAGTGATTAGGGTTATGCTGGTTGGATCATGAATTGAATCTGGTGTTGTGGGACTCTCCTTGGCATGTCCCTTCTCAATTCCTCAAATTACTATTGATTGTATTCTGTCCTTCCATCTCATGGAAGTTTGCCTTCCCTTCTCTGCCATGCTTGCCAAGTTATCGATTGCCCTGTGAATGCCTCTCACGTGTGAGGAGGTATCTTGTCCAACTGCATGCACCTGGAGCAAGGGAGTGTGGGGTCAGTGGATGGGGCCTGCAGGCTGTCAATCTGATCATGGACAGGAAGATCTGGCCAAAATCTCAGCATGGCCTATAGTTTTGGATACATTGTGTTTCTAGTGTGTTATTTAATCCCATTGTGTATCAGTTTAGGTCACAGAGCACAAAAACAGATTCTGTGGTTTGCTCAGTTCCTGCTGATCATCAAGATCAATGTGTCCGAAGGATTTCCAACTTTTTTAAAGCCATGGACCAATATCATTAGGCAAGGGTTCCATGGAGCTCTGATCTATACTAATCCTATTGGTTAGCTTCTGATTCATAACCTATGATTCAAGAGCTTATTCCCATCTTCTTAAATCTTCACCACATCCTATGCAGAATGTACCACATTGGGTACAGAAATTCATTCAATCAACTTTATTTCACTCCTCTGAAACGATCAGTATCTGATCTTCAGGTGACAGTCCTAAAGTTCATGTGTTGAAATAGATGAGAACTGTAATGTGTCAATCCATTTCGTTTACTGCAATGACCCCTCACCCTTAGAACTACGTATTAATCTGTTGTCTGTGCATGCGCGGTGGTCTACGCATGCACACTTTTCCCTCTCTCTTGCTGCAATGTGAATACACCAGTTAAAGCCATCTCCTGCATGCGCGCTTTAATTCAATTGATATATAGTTGTGCACAGACACAACAAATTGGCGTCGAGTACGAACCTGAATGTCATAAAATATAATGAATGGCACCCACAGTGTGCAAGGCAGACAAAAATCACAACCGAGTGAAAAGTCTCAAGCACAAAACGAAGCAAATGCATAAAGTTACTGAATGTAAAACAGAATCAGACAACAAAGAGTCTGACAAAGGTGAACTGTCATGCCTAGAACTGCATAGTACAACTGAAGCAGATCACAAAATCATCTGGGTCACAGTAGGTGTGTCTGGTGTAAGACTGAAAATAGAGCTGGATACAGGATCAACTTTGTCCATAATTCCAGAGGCTGACTACAACACACTGTTTTCTAAGATACCATCGGAGAACACCTCAGTGATGCTAAAGACTCACACTGGTGAAAAAGTATCTCCCAAAGGCAAACTGAAATGAAAGCAACACACACAAAATGCTGGTGGAACACAGCAGGCCAGGCAGCGTCTATAAGGAGAAGCATTGTTGACATTTTGGGCCGAGACCCTTCGTCAGGACTAACTGAAATGAAAGATAGTAAGAGATTTGAAAATCTGAATGTGACGTATGGAGTCTAAACACAGCAGTTAGGGCTTTACGTATTGAAACGTGGAGGGTCAGCACTTTTCAGATGTAATGGTTGAGAAAACTCCAGCTAGACTGACACTCAATCGCAGCTCTCAATGTGGCATCAACAGGCAATGGCAGCCCAAACGGTAGCGCTAACCAGAGACTGTCACAGCTGCTTAATGCTAATGAGAAGAGGATTGGTAAACTCTGGCATGAAGGCCAGAATGGAACTGAATGAAGCAGCAACACCAAGATTCTATAAAGGGCATCTGGTGCCTTACGCACTACGTCCTAAAGTGGACGGTGAACTGCAGAGCTTGGAGGCATCTAGAATTCTCTCCAAGGTTGAGTGGAGCGATTGGGCCACGCCCACTGTCCTGGTGATCAAGGAAGGAAGGCTGGAGCTGCTCGCATTTGTGGGGATTTCAAGGTGAGCATCAACCCGGTGCTGTGTACTGTGCAGTATCCCCTTCCACGAAGAGAAGACTTTTTTGTATCTTTGACAGGCGGGGAGAGGTTTTCAAAGATTGACTTGTCACAAGCCTATCTGCAAATGATCCTAACAATCAACACTCACAAGGGACTATTCCAGTATAATCGTTTCGTCTTTGGCGTCACATCAGCTCCAGCAATTTGGCAAAAGCAAGGGACCAAGTGCTCCAAGATATCCCAGGAACTCAATGTTACCTTGATGACATAATCGTGACTGGCAAAAATGATGAAGAGCCCCTCCAGAACTTACCAGACTGAGTGAGTATGGGCTGCATGCAAAGAGAGAGAAATGTGAGGTTTTCAAGAATGAAATCTCATACTGTGGACATGTCATTGACAAGCATGGCTTATGTAAGTCACAGGAGAAGATTCAAGCAGTGTTACAGTACCCAAACTGGAAAATGTGACATACTTGGGCCTTGAAAACTACTGCCCCTAGTTTCTCCCAAACATTGCTACAGTGCTGCATCCATTGAACGCACTGTTACAGACAGAAGCAAAGTGGGAATGGTCAGAAAGATGCGAAAAAGCATTCAAGGAAACAAAGGCTCTAATAACATCCAATGAACTGCTCACACATTATGACCCATGCCTACCCATCAGATTGGCGTGAAATGCGTCCCCTTATGGCATTAGAGACATTTTTTCACATTATGGCATGAGAGACATTTTGTCACACGTTATGAAAGATGGATCTAAATGTCTGATTGCATTTGCCTCACGATTACTGATGCACACAGAATGCAACTATGTACAGATCAAGAGGCTCTTAGTCTAGTAGGGGGAATAAAGAAGTTCCATCACTACCTCTATGGACAAAAGTTAGAGATCACCAGCCCCTTGTGATCCTTTTCAATCCCAGGAAGGGAATTCCAGTGATGACTGCTACCTGGTTACAATGTTGGGCCTTATTCCTAGGGGCCCAGTCTTATGACATAGAGTTCAAGGGTACCAAACAACAAAGCTGTGTTGTTGGCTTGTCATGTCATCCACTTCTGTTAACTGAAGAAGAAAGGCCTTCATACTGTGACCCAGCAGAATTGTTCCACACCACATTGATGGACCAGTTGCCGGTAACAAATTCTAAAATACAAAGGGAAACAAGGAATGTCCCAACATTGTTAAAAGTCTATGAAATCACGATGCAAGAATGGCCAGCTCATGGTAACCCTATGTTTCCAGAGTTCTCAGTGAGGCGAGACCAACTATTGGCATGTTAAAGAATGCTGATGTGTGGATCTTGTGTTGTGGTTCCCTCTAAACTACGCACCAGAGTGTTAGGCAACCTGCATGAAGGACACCTGGGTACAGTCAAGATGAAGAATCTCGCTATATTTCATTAGGAGTTTGAAGAGATTTGGTTTGTCACCTAAAACACTCAAAAACTTCTATAGATGTACCATGGAGAGCATTCTGACAGGCTGCATCACTGTCTGATGCTACTACACAGGTTTGAAAGAAGCTACAGAAAGTTGTAAAATTAGTCAGCTCCATCTTGGGTACTAGCCTCCGTCGTATCCGAGACATCTTCAAGGAGCAATGCCTCAGAGAAGAGACGTCCATTAATAAGGATCCCAGCACCCATGACATGCCCTGTTCTTATTGTTACTGTCAGGAAGGAGGTACACAAGCTTGAATGCACACACTAAGTGATTCAGGAACAGCTTCTTCTCTGCCATATGATTCCTAAATGGATGTTGAACCCATGAACACTACTTCACTTTAAAAAATATATATTTCTGTTTTTAATCTTATCAATATATATATATTCACTGTAATTAATTTACTATTTATCTTTGCTTTCTATATTATCATGTAATGCATTGAACTGCTAAGTTAACAAATTTCATAACACATGCCAGTGATAATAAACCTGATTCTGATTCTGGTTCATATTTTGTGTATGTTTATGATGTCCATATCTGGTGTTTATTACTTTCACTTCTATTTAGATATTTAAGCTATTGTCTGTGGTGCCCTTGTATATATTATTAAATAATATCCTATTTTCTGATGCAAAAAGGAATCGGGTCAAATGCTGCTATCTTAAAATTAACTGCACAGATGAACTCTGTGTCTTTGAATCCCAGGAGGATTCAGGAGAAGCATATTTTGCTATGGGAAATGTTCATTTGCTTGTCATCTCCTAAATCAATGTTTTACTTAGAACTTAAATCAACGTTACTGTATATTTTTAATTAACTCGTGTTTTAACATTTATTGAGCTGTCCTTGATGTGTAAGGAGCTCCCTCTTTAAAAGCGAGTATCAGGGGAATAGATTGAGGCCATTTTGCCCCCAAGCCCTTCAGCTTGATCTTAAACCAGACTTCACTTTGATTTAAACACATTTGCTTCATATCCCTTGATAGTCTCGCTGAATAAACTCTATCTTTTTCTTGAAAGGTCTGGTTGTAATAGTGTGCATACAGTTCTAGGGTGGTAGTTCTAACTTTATGCAATCTTAGCGCAGAAAAGAAAATGCTTTCTGGTTTAATCCCCTTCCTTTGATTACTATTAGAGAAGCTGTTTATCTTCATTTGTCTTAACAATATATTTTAATGCTTTTGTTAAATCAGGGTGTAAGCACCTTGATCAAATCACTCCTCAGTGCCCAATCCATAAGATATAGGAGCAGAATTAGGCCCATTTGGCCCATTGCGTCTGCTCTGCCATTTTGTCATGGCTGATCCAATTTTCTTCTTCGGCCCAGCCTCCTGCCTTCTCCCCATATCCCTTCATGATCTGACTAATCAATGATCTATCAACCTCTGTCTTAGGTAGTCTTAAAGACTTGGCCTCCACAGCTACCTGTGGTGAAGAATTCCACAGATCCTCTGAATTCAGGTCAATGCAAGTCAGATTACTGTACCTTCCCAGCTCAGGAGTGAGCCCACTGAGTTTGTATTATGCTCGTTTCACAGCACCATTTCTTTGCTGAAGATTCAAAGCCAAAAGCAAAACCCAACTGGAGATTGAAGTGTAACTTTTTAACTGTTGTCATCCACTCTTTTCTTCCACTTTGACATCATGTTCCATCTTCTCTTTTAAAACCTTGATGCATTCTTTCATGCACTTTTCAACTGTTGCATTCCTTTGACTGTGATCTTCCTCTCTCAATGCCATGTTTTAATAGTTTTTGTGAGCAAAAGTCAATGATGCCTCTCCTTAACTGGAAGGAGTTAAGGGGGCGGCATTACAGTGTAGTGGTTAGCAGGATGCTATTACAGCGCCAGCGACCATGGTTCAATTCCCACTGCTGTCTGTAAGGAATTTGTGCGTTCTGCCTGTGAACACATGGATTTCTTCCGAGTGCTCTCGTTTCCTCCTACATTCCAAAGACCTACAGGCTACTCGGTTAATTGGTCACACGAGTGTAATTGGGTGGCGTGGACTCATTGGGCTGGAAGAGCTTGTGACTGTGCTGTATCTCTCAATAAATAAATTTTAGCTGCTGCCATGGACCTATAAATCAGATGTTCTTGTTTACAGCTTATCCTCAGGGCAACCTCAGCTGCACTCTAGCCCTATCAGTGATATTCCCTTTATCCTGTTCATTCTTCTCCCACACTCCCTGCAACTAATGTGTGTTTGTTTCCCGCCCTGCCCAATTGTGACAAAATGTTTTTGATTTAAAACATCAGCCTTGTTACCTGACCTGCCGAACATCTCCACCATTTTTTGTTTTTGTTTCAGATTTTCAGCGTCTGCACCTTTTTTATGATTTTGATGGCCCATATCCTCTCCTTTCTAACGTAACTGCTCCCCTATCATCCTTATCATAATTATATTTCTTCCTCCTTCTTTGTATTTTGGCCTCTTTTCTCACCAGTTCAGCCCTTTATTCTGAAGGACATGTTTTTACTTCATTAAATCGCTTTGCGTCGATTTACTTGCTTCAGTACTTTCTATTTCTAATCTCATTGTTCCTGTGCGGTGTTTCATCTTCCTATTTGCAGTGTTCATTAATTTTCTTGTGCCTGAAGAGGTTGACCTGACACCTGTCCGCAATGAACACCTTGCACACCTTTTTTGTTTTCTGCTCCCACTGCTATTCATACCACCTGCAATTCCTCTGTATTTAATCTTATCTGTGGACCTGGATATAGAAACTCTCTATTATGATGGTGTTAGACTGAACGGCCAAAGGAAATTTGGCTGCAGCATAAATCTTTTCAATTTATTTTGCTATAAAGATGTGTGATTATTTAACATTAAAATTACACATGCAGAACAAAATCAATTGCAACACTCATTGGCCACTTTATTAGGTACACCTGCTTGTTAATGCAAGTATCTAATTAGCCAATCACGTGGCAGCAACTCAGTGCATAAAAGCATGCAGACATGGTCAAAATATGTGATCAAATGTACCTTGTCAGTGGGATGATTGTTGGTGCTAGATGGGGTGGTTTGAGTATCTCAGAAACTGTTGACCTCCTGGCATTTTCATGCACAGCAGTTTCCAGAGAACAGAGAGTGGTACACAAAACCAAAAAAAAAAAATCCAGTGAGCAACAATTCTATGGGTGAAAATGCCTAGCTAATGAGAGAGGTCAGAGGAGAATGGCCAGACTGGTTCAAGCTGACAGGAAGGTGACACTAACACTAGTACTCGCGTGTTACAACAGTGGTGTGCAGAGGAGCATCTCTGAATGCACAACACGTTGAACCTTGAAGTGGATGGGCTATAGCTGCAGAAGATCACAAACATACACTCAGTGACTACGTTATTAGGTACAGGAGATGGTACCACCTGAAGTTTCAATTGACTTTAACACCTCTGTTGTGAATGCCGATTGATATTGCGAGTAAGGAATTCAAACGTGTACAATTTACAATGATCAATATCCATAGCTGATAAACCAATTCTGTATAAAAATAGCGGTTTTCTATCCTGGCTTCGGAACAGTGTGGGTGACAGGGGCCCACGCTGTTCTCCTTGTGCACAGGTAAAATAAAAAGATTGCTTGAGTTGTGAGAGAGAGAGAGAGAGTGTGTGTGTGTGTTCTGGGCCCAGTTATTTCAGTTATTTTAGTTATGTCATTATCACAATGACACAAGGAAACAGCCTCTTGTATCTGCCGTCCTTCAGAAGCTAGTCAGATTCCTCTGCATACCTCCTCCCTCAGGGGACCTTCCTCGCTACACTCTGTTGCAGCATGCACTGATATCCTGGGACTCACCGTTTCAGTTTGGAATTGGAAATGGTTCATTACTGTCACCTGTGCCACAATACAGTGAGAAGCTTTTCTTGCACACTCTTCATACAGATCAAATCACCACACAGTGCATTGAGGTAGAACGAGGAAAACAGCAACAGAGTGCGGAATAAAGTGTACCAGCTGTAGAACAAGTGCTGTGCAAGTAGGTAGTGAAATGCAAAACCATACCGATGTAGCTTGCGAAGTCAAAATCCACCTTATCATACCAGGTAACATCTCATGGTTATGAGGAGAAACTGGATTGGCTTCTTTCGGAGAGGTAACGGATAATGACTTGATGAAGTATACAAGTAATTGAGGAGCATTGAAAGGGTAGGCAGGGAGAGACTCTACCCCTGCAGAGATATTTATAACAAGGCCATAGGTTTATAGCAAGGGCAAGGAGGCTTTGAGAGCATTTGAGAGAGATTTTGTTTTCATTCTGAGAGTCCCTGGAATCAGAATACACCACCCAAGGGAAGGTGAAGGCAGGTATTCTAACAATAATTAAGAATTATTTAGAGGAGCACTTGGAACCCCAAGTCAACACTGAGGGTCGATTACTGGAAAATGAGATGGCTGCTTGGTGGCTAGCATGAAGGCGATGAGTGGCTGTGCTTGTTTCCAGCCTGTAGTATTTTATGGTTACATGACAATAGTCCTTAGTAGATGAAAGGAAACTCATGCTGTGTTATGACCCCCTTATGGGGTAGATCCTGAGGTTAGATTGATGAGGAAAGGTGCTCCAAATATGGAAAATTAAACCACCACTAGGGGATGTTCTTGAAACAGGGTAGCATTATCTGAAGGAACCCACTGGCACTGTCTTCGAAATGGTGCTAAGGTTTTGTAGACATTACTTTGGGTATTATTAAGTCAGTTTACAATAGAGTAACAATGCACACACTTTTCATTATCTCTCTGTCCTAGCTGGAAGCAACATACTTTGTAAAATGATTCATGCGTGCTTTGGATCCACAGTACTTGAGGCAAAATATTTGTTATTGAAGGAGTGAGAAAAGGTTTGATTCCATTGTTCAAGGTGTATATTCATTTCTTAGCCAAATTTCATCAATAGACTACTTCATGAATTTAGTTATGTTTCGTTCATTCAGCAACAGATTATGTCATGACTAAGCATGCTGTTTGTGCATTAGCACTGGGAGTGGATCAGCTGCACCCGGAGAACTGGGTGGCCACAAAAGAGGTCAATTGGCATGGGGAGGTGGTGGGACAGAAGACACGGAATTGGGCACAAAATCAAAAATCGTGGCATCTACAGCAAGTAGGGCTGAAATGTGTCCTGAACATGAGTGATATAACCATATTTTCTTGCATTACATGGAGATTGTATTCCCAGAAAAGTCTCTGTAATATGATTTCCTGTCATGCAAAATCAATTGTATAATACTTTGAGCAACAATAATTTGAAATTGTTTGCTAATTGTAAGGATTAAAAAAAATCTGCTGGAATGATTCAAAGCTTCCTGACAAAGTAACATTTCTCTCTCCAACTCACTGGAAGTGCTATTCTTAAAAATTTCCAAAATGACACTGCTGATTGGTGCTCAGCTTTTCCTTGGGACCTATTTTTAATTTCAATGTCATATTTTGAAACATCTATTGTTGGAGCATCTTATGCATGATGGGAAAGCTTAAATCCTCCAGGATTGCCTTGACATTTCCCGGAACTAAAGACAAATATCTGGAATCTCCTACAAGGAGAGTTTAAAAAGGAGAGTTTTTCAAAACTCTCCTGCACAGGTTTCCTATCATCATCGGACATGACGGACAACCACCACTACAAGGAAGAAAGAATCTTGAGGGCAATAAAATGTTAAAATGTTCTGTATAACAATGTAAACTTTGAGATAAAAGATTTCTTTGTTGTTGGTCACAGAGTTTTGCAATAAATTCTCTTCAATGTCAGATTGGCTTTGGTGGTTGAGAGTAGAAATGTCATGGGTGTCAGACTGAAGACAATGTGGTGGAAGGTCATGTGATAGCCTCCAGGAGTTGGGATGCTTAAGCGAGAGTTGGGAACCCTAAGCGAAAGGCAGTCATCGAGGTCTGTTCTGGTTGATAACATTGCAGCAGGCTGTGCCAGAGCATGAATTCTCTGTTGTCACTGTGTGTTGAGCTTTAGCGATTTGGACATCTGCTAAGTCAGGTTTGCGCTGTCAGCTGCTGAACCAAGTTGGTGCTGACAACTGCTCAGTCAGGTTTGCTGAGGCATTGTTGCTCCACATTCATTGTAACAGCTGCTTTTCCCGCGTTTTATTGTGACAACTGTTCAACCGGGTTGAATATAGGCAGTCCTTTTTGAGGCATGCCAACCCATTTTGTGACTGTTCTGTGACATGCTTGAAGAGAAGAGTAATTTGTTTCTAGTGACACGGTAAAATAAATACTCTTTGTAAAGTGAGATCCACTCTTTAACCCTGAGAGTGCACCAGCGTGTCTGTGTTGTATGTTGACCCTTACAATATCAGTGACAGTACTTCAAAAGTGAGTCATTGAAATGAAAGCATTTGATCAAGATTATCCTGAAGAAGGGGTTCAGCCTGAAATATCAACTCTTTATTCATAAGACCATAAGATATAGGAGCAGAAGTAGGCCATTTGGCCCATCGAGTCTGCTCTGCCATTCAATCATGAGCTGATCCAATTCTTCCAGTCATCCCCACTCCCCTGCCTTTACCCCAAACCCTTTGATGCCCTGGCTAATCAAGAACCTATCTAACTCTGCCTTAAATACACCCAGTGACTTGGCCTCCACAGCCGCTCGTGGCAACAAATTCCACAGATTTACCACCCTCTGACTAAAGTAATTTCTCCGCTCCTTAGTTCTAAATGGATGCCCTTCAATCCTGAAGTCGTGCCCTCTAGTTCTAGATTCCCCTACCATGGGAAATAACTTTGCCATATCTAATCTGTTCAGGCCTTAATCCTTTCCATTGATGCTGCCAGATCTGCTGAGTTCCTGCAGCATTTGAGTGTGTTGCTCTGGATTTCCAGCATCTGCAGACTCTCTTGTGTTTAAGGTTATCTTTGATAAGGGGAGGTTGGACAAGCCTAGATAGTTTCCTTGGAGTGTCAAGGCTGAGGCGAGACTTGATAGAAGTTTACAAAGTTATGAGAATCAGAGATAGGGGGTGGATGCCCTGAATCTTTTTTCCAGTGTTAACAAGTGTTAAATCAGAGAGGGCATGGCTCTAGCAGAGGTTCCCAACCTGGGGTCTACAGACCTTTGTATGAAGGTATTAGACCAGGCATAAATAAAGGTTGGGAATCCCTTCCTTCAGGTGAGAGGGGGAAACATTGAAGGAGTTGTGCAGGGCATGTTTTTTTTACACAGAGAGAGTTGGGGGAACTGAAAAATGGCAGATGGAGTTTAATACAGACAAGTGTGAGGTATTGCACTTTGGAAGGAAAAACCAAGGTAGGACATACAAGCTAAATGGTAGGGCACTGAGGAGCACAGTAGAACAGAGGGATCTGGGAATACAGATACAAAATTCCCTAAGAGTGGCATCACAGGTAGATAGGGTAGTAAAGAGAGTGTTTGGTACATTGGCCTTTATAAATCAAAGTGTTGAGTATAAGAGTTGGAATGTTATGGTGTGGTTGTATAAGGCATTGGTGAGGCCGAGTTTGGAGTATTGTGTGCAGTTTTGGTCACCGAATTACAGGAAAGATATTAATAAGGCTGAAAGAGTGCAGAGAAGGTTTACAAGGATGTTGCCGGGACTTGAGAAACTGAGTTACAGAGAAAGGTTGAATAGGTTTATTCCCTGGAGCGTAGAAGAATGAGGGGAGATTTGATAGAGGTATATAAAATTATGATGGGTATAGATAGAGTGAATGCAAGCAGGCTTTTTCCACTGAGGCTAGGGGAGAAAAAAACCAGAGGACATGGGTTAAGGGTGAAGGGGGAAAAGTTTAAAGGGAACATTGGGGGGAGCTTCTTCACACAGAGAGTGGTTCAAGTGTGGAATGAGCTGCCAGATGAAGTGGTAAATGCGGGCTCACTTTTAACATTTAAGAAAAACTTGGACAGGTATATGGATGAGAGGTGTATGGAGGGATATGGGCCAGGTGCAGGTCGGTGGGACTAGGCAGAAAAATGGTTTGGCACAGCCAAGAAGGGCCAAAAGGCCTGTTTCTGTGCTGTAATGTTCTGTGGTTCTATGGTTCTATGGAACATGCTGTCAGGGTGGTAAGAAATTTGATACAGTGGAGACATACAGTGGAGATCATGTACAGACAGAAGGGGCAAGCTTAAACCAAAACCAAGCTCTATCAAAGTCTAGGGGTAAATGAATAGTCTTAAGATAATGCAGAGTTCAATTCAGTTCAGTTTGGTTTGAGGTAGTTGCTGTTGTGACGTTGGAGCGAGAGAGAGAGAGAGAGAGAGAGAGAGAGAGAGAGAGAGAGAGAGAGAGCGAGATGTGAGCAGCTGCAGCAGGCAAACCTTCCGTTGTCTTCTTGTTCCGTTGTACCTTTGTGGTCACCGATTATGACCCCTCTGTTCCAGGCCAGACTGCTCTTCAGTGGTGGGCTCGTCACCCAGGTGAGGGTGGACACACACACAAGCCCCCACCGGCCTGCCTTCACACACTGTGAGCCTCTGACTGATTCCTCCGAATCGATCCTCCAAGCCCCCACCTTCCTGTGGGTGCACAATACTCTCAGTGTCCAGTGGCATGTCTGCCTGTGTCTCAGCAGACTCGTCTTTTATCCCCCCTGCCGGGGCACCGGCCATCCATCAACTGTCCATGTCCATCATGTGGCTCCTCCTTGCTGTGTCAGCAGGGATCCACACAAACAGGCCAAATGTCCTTGGCGCTCAAGTCAACAATCAGTGAAGAAGCCATAATACTAAATCATCCATGGAGCCATAACTTTAATCCTTGTCTCTCTCTCTCATTATCAGCATGTGCAGCATGGTGCCTCTCTCCTTCTTTATCTCTCTCTCTCGTTAGCAGCATAGTTCACCGGAGGGAGTCAACTCTGAACCCCATGGTTTGCTCATCACACATAACACAGTCTTGTGCTAAAGTCTTCGGCTCCCTCGTTGAATTTGGTGATTCTCTGCCTTCCTCCTACGTTGCATTGTTGGGTCACTTTTAATAAACAAATTTTGGAATGTCCACTGCATTTCAATGCTATCTGCATCGAGTGATATCAGCATGAAATTGTATTGGAAATTACCTCTACCATGGCACAGTAGGAGGTGCAGCAATGACACAATGCCAGCCACCTGGATTTGATTCTCCACTGTGGTGCTGTCTGTGTGGGGTTTGCCTGCTCTCCTTTTGCCCTACTTCAATTTCACCTGACTGCTCTGGTTTGCTCGAGCATCCCAAAATCATGCTGCTTGTTAGGTTAGTTGGCTGCTGTAAATTAACCATAGTGTGAGTGAAAGAATTAAGGATGTTATTGACCATGTGTGAGAGAAGGGGTACATGAGTGAGGGAATGGGATCGTTCCAAAAATTGTTGCAAACTATGAACCAAAAACACCTCAATCTATGTAGTAATAAAATACGAGTCTGAGTATTTCTTCCGATACAGAAGCAATAGAACTGATGTATCCATAATAAAATCCCCACCGATTCCATTATTGGCAATAGGTTGATTGTCTCATTTTTGTAAAGTTGCTTCTTCACTGTGAGTTATTAGCTATCTCTCCTGTGCTACATGCTAGAGGAGAAAGAAGAGAGAAAGTAATTGAGAGGGATGGGAATGAAAGAGCTGGCAATAGTCTTTGGCACTGCAGAGCAGATTTTCTCTCAGTTCCACTCTCAGATGTTTTGTATAGAGCTTTGCTTTTATCTCATGGTCCACATTACTGTCCAGAGAAACCCATCCAAGTCACTGACATTTTTTTGGGAAAGCAATGTTGTCCCAGATTTGATAGAGGCATGCACGGTCATCAAGATGGAGGACAACTGTTCGCTGTCATGGGTGATGCAAAGACCAGTGGATGCAGGTCTAAAACCATGGGCAAAGAATATAGTGAAAGTGTGAGGAAACCATTTACGTGCAGTGAGTAGCTACCTGGAACTTGCTGTGTAGTGGAAACAAAAGTCAAAGGAGAATTGTATAATTACTCAAGGAACAGAAATTTGTAAAGTTGAGGGACAAGAGTGATTGAGTCCATACTGACATGTCTGTCCATGGTCTCCTCTACTATCATGTTGAGGTTAGATGGAAATCAGAGGAACAGCACCTCATCTTCTGCTTGATAGTCTCCATCCTGATGGCATGAACATCAACTTCTGTAACTTCTGGTAACGGTTTCCCTCTGTCACTTTTCCCGCCGCTAACCCATCAGCCCCTATCACCCTCTGTTTACCCTCCCCCACACGCTCCATCTGCCCATTACCCATACAGCCCTCCCACCAACTCCCCTCCCCACTTCCTTCCTTCCTTCCCGTGGTCTGCTGTCCTCTCCTGTCAGATTCTATCTTCCTCAGCCTTTTGTCTTTTCCACCCATTATTTCCCAGCTTCTTATATAATCCCCCTCTTGTCTATCACTGCAGTAGTACAAGGTAAAACAATAACAGAGTACAGAATAAGATGCAACAGCTACAGAGAAAGCGCAGTACAGCTAGATAATGTGATACAAGGTCATAAGTTTGATTGTGAGGTCAAGACTCCATCTTGTCACACTAGGGAACAATAAGCTTATAACAGTAGGACTGAATTAGTGCTTGAGCCCAGTGTTATGTGCTTTCAGGCAATCGGCCGGTAGTGTATCTGTGTGAAAGTTAGAAATTTTGTTTTGTGTTAGCATGATCAGGCATCCTTTCAGACTCGAGGCTAGGAGGGGGGTCGGTGGGAAGCAACACCAGAACACCCTCAGAACTGGGGGAAAAGTCACCTAAATCTGGCATCAAAAGAAACAGAAATCTGTTCTTTTTTTAAACTTTTCCTTTTAAGGCCTTGGTTATTAAAATGCCATCATTTCCATATCAGTCATAAAGGTCTGGAAATGCAACATCATTATGTCTCTGATATATTTCTGGGAAGGATCCTTTATCCTGTGCAGTAAAATGCCTTGAGACATCTCAGTGTTCAGATCATTCAACACAATGACATAATGGTTTTGACTGCTAGCTAGAATAACTGTATTGAATGCTGTATTTTGGATAATTGTTGAAACTTATCATGGTTTCTTGTTTTAAGTAAAAACTTATTTTTTATTCACAAACAATGGAAAATCTGCAGATGCTGGAAATCCACGCAACACACACAAAATGCTGGAGGAACTCAGCAGGCCAGGCAACATCTTGGGAAAAAAGTACAGTTGATGTTTCATGCTGAGACCCTTCTGCAGAAATGTTGACTGCTCTTTTCTATAGATCCTGCCTGGCCTGCTGAGTTCCTCCAGTGTTTTGTGTGTGTCACTTATTTTTTATTCTTTTTCAACACACACAGAGGAACTCATGAAGTCAGGGAGCATCTATGCAAGGGATTAAACAGTCAATGTTTTGAGTCAAGACTCTTTATCAGGACAGGAAGGGAAGGGGGATGAAGCCAGAGTAATAAAGTGAGGGAAAAGGGAAAGATTTACAAGCTGGCAGGTGATAGGTGAAACCAGGTGAAGTTTGACTGAAGGGCTGAAGAAGAAAGAATCTGACAGGAGAGGACAATGACTATGGAAGAAAGGGAAGGAAGAGGGGCACAAGAGGAAGGTGATGGGCCCATGTGAAAAAGAGAAGGGGTGAGAGGGGAACTGAAATAGCTCTGTTTTGTTGTGAATGTAATATATCAATAATATTTGAGTAATATTGTAAATACATTATTTGATTAGACCTGCTTTGTTTAAATAATTAATTTCGGGCTTTCTGTAAAAGTACGTGAATAGCATATGTCATTACGCCACTACGTCATATGTACGTACCTTGCTTAAAGTACAAATGAAGTTAGACTTGTTATGCCTGACTCTGTGTTTTCCTTTCAATTTGTTTTATGTTTTGGAGTTACAAAACATAACATGCTTCTTCAGTTTTTTACACCTATTTCACCAATGGTCAGTTTATTTATTTGCCTTTATCTATCTGACCCTCTACCTATTTTTCCATATTTATCTCTTCATCACTCTCTCTCTCTACTCATCAGTCTCTCTCTCTCTTTCTCCCCCCTTTCCTGTCTTGCAAGAAAGGAGAAAGGCTGACAAAGCTTCATTGCAAATGCAAGGAGGCACTTTCAAATTGAAATGGAAACACAAATACCCACTTGAATGCTGTGGCAGGATTTGCACAATGTAAGTGCCACCTGCTTCATAAAAGACATCAGTTGTACTGGTGCTCAAGAAGAGGATGGTGACCAGTCTAACATCAACTGTAACGAAGTGCTTTGAGACTTTGGTTATGGTGCATATCAACTCTTGCTCTACCGCTGCAGTTTATCAACACGATGACCACTCCAATCACTTTGCACTAAAATTGTCTGTTTCTTGTTCTAATTATGTTGCTTTTCCTGTAAAAATTATGTATTATTTATCTCTTTCTTGGGAATGCTGCTTGTATGATGTTATATGCCTGTGATAATACTGCAAGTAAGTTATTCATTGCACCTGTGCAAATGTGTACTTGTGAGTATGACAATAAAATCAACTTTATAATGTGACAAATTTCCCCTACTTGCCTCTGTAGTTACCTAGGTTACACTAATCATCCTCTCTGGCAGCATGGGTGTTGACATTGCTAGTCCCTAGGTTTATAGAAGGGTTATTAGTACAACAGGACTGAAATTGGAAATGTTTGGAGAGGGTTTATAGACAAGATCACTGACCTGAGAAGAATTTGGGTTAAAAATAGGTGAAGTGGTTTTGTACTACCCAGCTGTCAAATATCAGTGGCAAATAACTGGTCAAACTCTTTGTATCTGTGGAAACTCTCAATCTTAGTAAGTCTTGTAGGAACTCATGGAAACTGTTGAACCCAGGGACAATTCCTCTGCCCACAGTGTTTGTGTTTGGCAGAGGGGCCACTTCAATTGCCTATTAAATCAAACTTCAAAGTACATTTATTATCAAAGTATGTATACTATATAAAACCCTGTGTTTCATCTTCTTACAGGCAGCCACAAAACAAAGAAACCCAGTAGAACCCATTAAAAAAGGAGACCGCCAAACACAATGTGCAGAAAAAAACAAGAGAAAATCTGCAGATACTGGAAATCCGAGTAACACACACACACAATGCTGGAGGAACTCAGCAGGCCAGGCAGCATCTATGAAAAAAAGTACAGTTGACATTTCCGTCTGAAACATCGACTGTACTATTTTTCATAGATGCTGTCTGGCCTGCTGAGTTCCTCCAGCATTTTGTGTGATATGTAGAAAGAAGCCCAAATCATGTGACCAGTAAAAGTAAGCATAAAATATTCAGAGCTGAAGTTCATAAAAGTGAGTCCACAGACATGAAGCCAGTCATCACTGCAGCTGATCCAGGAGCCCATTAGTTGCAGGCCGTAGTCTTAGTTCAGCAAAGAGATGAATAAATCTCACAGAGCAGTGAGCTGAATGCTGTCCTGCCCCTCTGCTCTGGCATGGACACCCTGACCTTTTCAATCTGGTCCGTCGCTTAAATTGGCCAAATCTAAGGTTCTTCCTCTCTGTTGGACCCAGGCCCTGCCACTTTGAAATGCTTTTGGTCCCAGGCCCCACTGCCTTGATTCAGTTGTACCTGACCTTGTTCCAATCTGTGTCAGTGCTTAAATCGGTCAAACAGCAGGTGATTCCTCGCTCTAGGGTTTGGGACCCGCCACCTTGCCTCGGTGCTGTCACTTCAAATCGCCTCCAAGTCTGCTCCAGCAATGGCCAAACATTGGCTCGTTGCCCCGCCACCTCGATTCGGCCTGTACCAGCCACGCCGCAACCATCCTGCACTTCCAGTGGTTCGGTTCACACCACAGTAACGCCAAGTCATGCAGGCAGGTCAGAAACTCAACTCTTAAAGAGAGGTTACAGGCTTTTGATTGCATTGATCATTCCCCAGAAGAAGTGTGATTACTAAGGTCGTTAATAGCTGTGTTTGCTGCCAGCAAGTTGTTGCTGTGCTTCACCAGCGCCATCTTAAATTGGTTTAAGTGTCAGCAAATCTATCTGTTTATACCCAAGAGTAATCTATAACAGCTTATTGTTGGGTCAGATATAGCTCACCCTTTTTTTCCCTTTCATTGAGCTCAGTCTGAAATATGGAAATTGGGTGGAATACATCAATCATTGATGATTCATCATTGCCTGATTTACACCATGGCTATAATGACTCCAGCCAGCAGAATTATGATGATCAACCTATAACTTTGGTGTAAAGCTGCTTTTTCTGTTATTAGGAGACACTTGGTCATTGAATTTCTCTTTGGTCATTGGTTCATTGAACAAGAGATTGGAATTCTGTTAATTTTCATTTGGATTAGTAGCTTGGACTTAGCCTGCCACTTGGAACTGCATATGGTCCCCACACACCAACACTTGTCTGAACCAAATGCACAGGGAGGTCTTGCTGTTGCTCCACACCCTTTGGAGATGGGGATCCCGCCCCTTACAGGGCTTGACAGAAGGCGAAGACCTGCTTTCTGTCACAGCTCTCAGGCATTTTAACTGTTTTAAAGTACCATTGGCATTCAGAAATAAAAAAAATAAAAGCACAAAAATTTAAAGAATAATGTTTTACTTCAGAACAGTAAGCCAAAGCAAAATAATTGAGATAAAAAAGAAACTTTCTTTCTTTTTTCAATCTTTTTATTGACTTTTAAAAAAGTGTATACAAAGAGGAGGAGAATATCTCTGGTATATGTGTCAATAGCAGTACATACAGAAGGTAAAATAAACAATATCAGAATCACAGATAGTGTTGATCTACAAAGTATAAATTTGCTAAAGAATGTATAATTCTCCTCATCAATTTATGAAGAAAGGAAGGACTATTAGAAATTTTTATATAAAAGAAAAGAGAAAAAATCCCTATTCTAAACAGGAAAAAAAGGACTGGGCAGTCCATCCTGAGAGAAAAACCAAGAGAAGAGAGACTTTCTGATCAAATCCAAGGTTCTGAAAAAATAGCTGGAAGAGAATCAGTACAACAATCGGATCATATCAAAATATTGAATAAAAGGTTGCCAGATTTCTTCAAATTTAAAGGATGTATCCAATGTCTGACTTCTTATTTTCTCTAAAGTCCAGAGATAAGATTCAAAGATTCAAAAACTTTATTGTCATTCTAACCGTACATCAGTTCTGCAGGGCAGAATGAGACAGCGTTTCCCAGGAGCAGTGCAATCATAACATAACAAACACAACACTAAATAATAAACATAACAATAAATAGTAAAACTCAACAGCCACATGTCAGTTAAAAACAAGTTATAAGTGTCCAGTGCAAAGTTAAAAGTGTCCAAAGCAGTCAGGTAGAGCAACTATTTAGCAATCTGACTGCCTGTGGGAGGAAGCTGTTTAGTAGCCTTGTGGTTTTAGTTTTGATGCTCCTGTAACATTTACCTGATGGCAGAAGAACAAACAGTTCATGGAGAGGGTGTGAGGGGTCTTTAATGATGTACTGCATCTTCTGGAGGCATCGACTCTGAAAGAGGTCTTGGACAGAAGGTAGGGAGACCCCAATAACCTTCTCTGCTCCCCTAACCACCCTCTGCAAGGCTTTTTTGTCAGCAGCACTGCAGCTGGAGTACCAGGTTGTGATGCAAAAGGTCAGCACACTCTCAACCACGCCTCTGTAGAATGTAGTTAAGATGTTAGTGGGGAGTGATGCTTGTTTAAGCTTCTTCAGAAAGTGCAATCTCTGCTGGGCTCGTTTCACAATCCCAGTGGTGTTCCTGGACCAGGTGAGATTGTCCGAGATCTGCACCCCAAGGAACTTGATGTTTTCCACTCTCCTCACTGTGGAGCCGCAGATGCTGAGGGTGTGTGCTCAGGCTGAAACCGTCTGAAATCGACGATCATCTCTCTTTTTCATGAAAAAGAAACTTACCATTTCCTTTGCCTCCCACAGAATAAGGCTGTTGTTTGGTTATGTGCTGGGTTTGACTGGTGTGACGTGGAGAGGCAACAGCATTGGGAAACCCCAGCAAGACTGAGTGCAGCCATTGCACTCCAAGTGGAGACCAGTGACAGAGCCCAGTGACAGATGCAGCTCCATCTGTCCATCAGTACGCTCGGACACCTGTGTTACATTGGAATCAGCATGCACAGTCAGCACAACCCAGCTCGTTATGCAGGGATAAAGCTGAGGTTCCTTTTCAATATACTCGTTTCACAGCATGGAGAATGGTCACCGAATCTAGATTTGACCATTCTAACTTCGGCGACCCCCAAGGTGTGACCATATAGGTGATGGAATCATTACCCAAAAATCCGAGGTGTGGAATATAATTAATTATTATCAAATTTGTAAATAAATCAACACAAAATTAGTTTTTTCAACTTGCCTCTCTTGAAGCATGTGCAGCGAATGCAGATTGGCATAGCAGAAGATTGTGATATGATTCATTTTCTAGGGATGCACTTATCCGCCGTGATGTGAGGATATAATCCAGACTTCAGCTTTCATGTAGAGTATAAGGCTTCAAGGTTATCCGTTATATAATAGTGGATTCAACACACCCCCTTTGAGCCTTATTTTCCTCTCAAGTTGTTTTGAAACATTGTAAAGTCAATAGTGTTTTAATTAATGTCTACCTGATGTGAGACTATAACTTGAACATGCTATTTGATACCAGCCCTATTGGTTACGTTGCTTATCTAGACAGTATTGTCGGGCTGACAAAGTGATACTGATTTTATTGTTTCAAAGTTTGGGCTGTTTATACTTCATCACACATGTCACAAGTTGGATTCAAAGCTGTGTGTTCATCCACCAGAGTATTTTACCAGCATTTCCTTGAAATAAAATCAAATTAATTAGTTCAAACCAAGAAGTTTGAGCAAAAATAAAAATTGTCACATGACTAATCAACTTAAATTCTAGTATTCTGAAGATATTAACAGCGAAGTTAGGTGTATTTAAGCAAGAGGGCCATTTTATTTGGGCACCTGCTACATGGTGCCAAAATTAGAAAAAAATGCTGAACTATGTTCTTGGTTTAAGGAAACTGTGGCACCTCACCTGCCGTTGGTATAAGTAGGTTCTCAAGATTTATTTATAGAAACCACAGAGACCATTGATCATTCAGCACAGGATGAATATTTGAAGCCAGGTTTTCCTTTTCTCTCTGTCTCTCATGCCCTCCCCCCCTCATCTCCTTCCATGTCCCTCCCTCTCCCTATCCTTCCCGATCTCTCCCTATCCCTCTCTATCCTCTGTCCAGACTATCTCCATTCACCTCTATCTGTCTCTGTCTTTCTATCTCATTGCTCTTGTCTTCCATTCTTTCTAGCATGGTGTTGGTGAGGTGTTGCACTAGTTCCTACACTAAGCCAAATGTGGAATGGCATCTGATGGGTATTAATGTAGCGGTCATGGTATCAAACAGTTCTTTCTACTGTTCTTAATAAGAAAAATAGAAATCTGAAATCAGGTATCTAGTTTAATTAGAATTATAAAAGCACATTGAAAATAGATTGTAAAATAGTACTTTGCAGTTTCTCAGTCACTTAACTACCCTAGTAAAAACAGTAGCCACATTCTCAAAACAGACAACATAGCCTGTGTTGTGCAAAGCTTCTAATTCTCACTACAATACGCACTCAACCAAAAAAAAACAATAAATACTTGTAGCAAAAGTGATTAATTCAATTAAAACAGTTGCACACAGCATTCCATCGCTTGCACATACAGGGCAGCATGGTAGCGTAGTGGCTAGCACAATGCTTAACAGTACCAGCAGCCTGGGTTCAAATCCAGCCACTGCCTGTAGAGGAGTTTTTATATTCTCCCTGTGACTGCGTGGGTTTCCTCCGGGCGCTTCGGTTTCCTCCCATAGTCCAAAGATATACCAGTTAGCGGGCTAACTGTAAATTGTCGTGTGATTAGGCGAGGGTTAAATAGGGTACAACACTGTTCCCAATCCTTTCTGCTATTACAGGGATTAACACGAGAACAGTCAACGACTTCCTTCCGAATAAGGATCAAACAAGGTCGAACCTGTTTCACCGTCGAAATCGATTCTCCTCGATCTTTTAACTCCCGAACTCCAATCTTCACTCTCCACTGATTCTCAACTAGCAGTATTATACAGAAACTGCTGGCAATGACCTTTTAAACTTTAGGCATTAGATAAAACTTCATCTTTCAACTAAACTGCGTCATAACCTTAAATCACGCAGTGGCATGAAGTCAACTTCGCAAATCCAGCCACGAACTGCCCCTCCTCACAGGGAGGGGTCCTCCTTTTATACCCTGTAAAAAAAAACCTGTCACATGATCTCTACTGGCGGAAAAATGACGTCATTCCACCATCACAAGACCATTACCTCAAGTCCAGTATAGCTTCAACCCCAGTCACGGGACAAGGGTACCACTGTCACGTGTCACGGGTACGTAACAGTAGCCAGTACAGAGAACCCTTGTGGCTGTCTCCCTCAGGTTCCCCTAGGGAATGTATGACCTTTACAAGCAGAAATAGTGTGTAGTAGGACAGGCAGATGGTAGGGCAAAATTGCAGCAGTGGGATCAGTTGCAGTGTAACATGGGGACAAAATTGAAAAGGATGGCAAACACAGGACTGAATGGATGTGATACATGGAATAAAGTAGATGCTCTTATTTCACTGTTAGAGATTGGTGGGTATGATGTGGGCATTACTGAGTCGTGGCTGAAAGAAGATCAGAGTTGATGTTTAATATCCAAGGATACATATTGCATCAAAAGGACAGGCAGCTCGGCAGAGGGAGTAAAAAATTAAATCAAATCCTTAGAAGGAGGTGACATAGGATCAGAAGATGTAGAACCATTGTGGGTAGAGTTAAGACACTGCAAGAGTTAAAACATCCAGATGGGAATTATATACAGGTCTTCAAACAGTAGCTAGAATATGGGCTAGAAATTAAAACAGGGGTTAGAAAAGTCCTGCCAAAAGGGCAATGTTCTGATAATTATGGGGGATTTCAATATACAGGTAATTCAAAGTTCAGAAGTTCAAAGCTGAAATTAAATTTATTATCAAAGTACATGTACAGTATGGCACCATATACGACCTTGAGATTTGTTTTCTTGCGGGCATACTAAATAAATCCAGTAACCATAACAGAATTGATGGAAGATCACACCCAATAGGGTGATAACCAGTGTGCAAAAGACAATAGATTGTGCAAATGCAAAAGAAAATAAAAGGTAAATAACATATAAATGAATAAATAAGTAAAAAATATCAAGAACATGCAATGAAGAGTCCTTGAAAGAGAGTCCATAGGTTGTAGGAACATTTCAGTGATGGGGCAAGTGAAGTTGAGTGAAGGATTCAAGAGCCTGATGGTTGAGAGGTAATAACTCTTCCTGAACCTGGTGGTTTGCATCCTGAGAATCCTGTAACTTCCTGATGCAACAGCAAGAAGAGAGTATGAACTGATGGTGGGATCCCTGATGATTGATCTGCTTTCCTGTGACAATGCACTGTCTGGATATACTCAAAGCTGGGGAGGGCTTTACACATGATGGACTGGGTTATATCCACTACATTCTGTAGGATTTTCTGTTCAAGGGTATTGGAGTTTCCATACCAGGCTGTGAAGCAGGTAGTCAATATATTCTCCATCACACATCTATAGAAGTTTGTCACGGTTTTACATATCATGTCAAATCTTCTGGAGTTTAAGGTAAAGGAACCTTTAGGAGGCAGTGATCATAATGTGATAGTCTTCACTCCACAATTTGAGAATGAGAAGCCGGAGTCAGATGTATCAGTACTACAGTGGAGTAAAAAGAATTATAAAGGCATGAGAGAGGAGCTCACCAAAATTGATTGGAAGAGAACACAAATAGGGATGACAGCCAAACAGCAGTGGCTGGAGTTTCTGGGGAAAATTCAGAAGGTGCAGGATATGTAAATCTCAAAAGAAGTACTGTAAGTAGGATGAGGTAACCATTCCTAAGAAAAGAATTTAAAAGCATCATAAAGGCAAAAAAGAGAGCATATAATAGAGCAAAAATTAGTGGGAAGTTGGAGCATTGGGCCTCTTTTAAAAATCAATAGGAGGTAATTAAAAAAGCCATAAAGTTGGGAAAGATGAAATACGAAGGTAATCCAGTCAGTAATATCAAAGGGGAAACCAAAAGTTTTCTCAGATATAAAAAGAGTAAAAGAGAGGCGAGAACGAAGAGGTAGTAATGGGGGATGAAACAGCAGAAGAACTAAATAACTATTTTGCATCCATCTGCATAGTGTGAAACACTAGCAGTACCGGAAGTTCAAGCGTGTCAGGAAGTGCAATTGCTATTACCAGCGAGAAGGTGCTCGGGAAGCTGAAAGGTCTGAAGTTCCCTGGACCAGATGGACTACACCCCAGTGTTCTGAAAGACGTAGCTAAAGAGATTGTGGAATCTTTAGCAATGATCTTTCAAGAATCATTAGATTCTGGCCTGGTTCCAGACGATTGGAAAATTGCAAATGTCACTCCACTCTTCAAGAAGGGAGAGGGGTAGAAGAAAGGAAACTATAGGCCAGTTAGTCTGACCTCAGTGGTTGGGAAGACCTTGGAGTCGATTGATATGGATGAGGTCTCAGGGAATTTGGAGGCACATGATAAAACTCAGCAAGATTTCCTTAAGGGATAATCTTGCCTGACAGATCTGTTGGGATTCTTTGAGGAAATAACAAGCAGAATAGACAAAGGAGAATCAGTGGATTGTTGTGTGCTTGGATTTTCAGAAAGCCTTTGACAAGGTGCTGCACATGAGGCTGCTTAACAAGGTAAGAGCCCATGGTATTATTGGAATGACACTAGCACGGATGCAGAATTGTCTTATTGGGAGGAGGCAAAGAGTGGGAATAAAGGGAGCCTTTTCTGGCTGGCTGCCGTTGACTAGTGGTGTTCCGCAGGAGTTGGTGTTGGGACCATTTCTTTTTACGTCGGATAATGGAATTGATAGCTTTGTGGCCACGTTTGTAGGTGATTCAAAGATAGGTGGAGGAGAAGGTAGTCTTGAGGAAGCAGGAAGGCTGCAGAAGGACTTAGATCAGTAGAATGGGTAAAGAAGTGGCAGATGGAATACAATGTCGGGAATGTATGGTCATACGTTTTGGTGGAAGTAACAAAGCAAAGACTATATTTAAAAGGGCAGAAAATTTAAAAAATTCAAGTGACAAAGTGACTTGGGAGTCCTTGTGCAGGATTCCCTAAAGGTTGTACTTGCAGGTTGGGTCAATGGTGAGGAAGGAAAATGCAATGCTAGAATTCATTTCAAGAGGTCTAGAATATGAGAGCAAGGATGTCATGCTGAGGCTTAATAAGGCATTGGTCAGACCACACTTGGAGTATTGTGAGCAGTTTTGGGCTCCTGTATAAGAAAGGATTTGCTGACATTGGAGAGAGTTCAGTGGAATGATTTCAGAAATGAAAGGCTTATCATATGAAAAGTATTTGAAGGCTCTGGGCCTGGAATAGCTGAAGAATGGGGGGGGGGGGATCTCACTGAAACATTTCAAATATTGAAATATAGATAGCATGGATATGGGGAGGATGTTCCCTACGGTGGAGGAGTCTAGGACCAGAGGGCACAGCCTCAGAATGGAAGGACAGAGATGAGGAGGAATTTTTTTCACCAGAGGGCAGTGAATCTGTGGAATTTCTTGCCACAGACAGCTTTGGAGTCCATGTCCTTGGGGGTGTATTCAAAGTGGAAGTTGATAGGTTCTTGATTAGTCAGGATGTGAACGGTTATGGGGAGGAAGCAGGAGAATGGGGTTGAGATTGGAAATGGATCAGCCATGATGAAATGACAGAGCAGACTCGAAGGTCTGAATGGCCTAATTCTACTCCTATCTCTTATGGCCTCATGGTTTTATATTTAAAAGTCTTTACCAAACAAAAACATATGCAATATGTTTGAGTACTAATTTTATGGAAGTAAATTGATTGTATCCTTACCCACTTCCAAGGTGATTTGACACAGCTGAATATACAAAGGTTTTCATTTAATAAATTCTTTTTCTTTTCCTTTAAGTTCACTTCCCATGATGACTTTTCTTATCCAGATTTTAGACATGACTTACATATTTCTGGCTGTCACTGTCATTCCATAAGAGTAATGTAATCACAATGATTTAGAAACAGGCCTCAAGCCTTGCCAATGTCTTTCAGGAGATGTATAACTGTCACATTTTTATCTGTGAGTTTAAAAGCCATTAGACAAGCCTCTTTACTGGCTGATCCCTCATTTATCTCACACTTGAAATGACATAATGGTGGCAATTTCATTTCTCTCCATCTTTTCCAATGAAATTACAGACAAGTAGCATAAATATCCATGTCTATCCCAATAATTTATATCCGGTCCCTTAGATTATCTTCCAGTAACTTCCCTACAATTAATGTCAGACTCACTAGCCTATAATTTCCTGGTTTACATTGAGAACCTTTCTGGGGAGTATGCCTTATGAAAACAGGTTGAGTGAACTTGGCCTTTTCTCCTTGGAGCGATGGAGGATGAGAGGTGACCTGAAAGAGGTGTAGAAGATAATGAGAGGCATTGATCATGTGGATAGTCAGAGGCTTTTCCCCAGGGCTGAAATGGTTAGCACAAGAGGGCATAGTTTTAAAGTGCTTGGAAGTAGGTACAGAGGAGATGTCAGGGGTAAGTTTTTTTCACGCAGAGAGTGGTAAGTGCGTGGAATGGGCTGCTGCCAGTGGCGGTGGAGGCGGATATGATAGGGTCTTTTAAGAGACTTGTGGCTACCTGGAGCTTAGAAAAATAGAGGACCATGGGTAAAGCCTAAGGTAAGGACATGTTCAGCACAGCTTTGTGGGCCGAAGGGCCTGCATTGTGCTGTAGGTTTTCTATGTTTCTATACAGCAGAACAACACCGGTTATCCTCCAAGCCTCTGGTACCTCTCCTGTAGCTAAATATTTCTGCTAGTGCCCCAGCAATTTCTGTGCTTGCCACCTGTAGGGTCAGAGAGAACACCTTGTCAGGCCCTGGGGATTTATCTCAGGATAGCAAACACCTCCTCCTCCTTTATGGACAGGGTCCATGAAGTAGATGCTTCATTTCTATAGACTTTGTGTCCATTTCCTGAGTAAATATAGATCAGAAAAAAATTTAAGATCTCTCCTATCTGTTTTGGCTCCTCAAGTTAATGACCATTCTGATCTTCCAGAGGACCAGTTTTGTCCCTTGCTATCCTTTTGCTCTGAACATATTGGTAGAATCCCTAAGGATTCCCCTTCACCTTGTCTGCTAGAGCAACTTCATGCTGTCTTCTAGCCCTCCTGATTTCTTTCCTGTGTCTCTTGCATTTCTTATATTCCATAAGCATCTCATTTGTTCCTACCTGCCTATACCTGTTGTGCTGCTCCTTTTTTCTCTTAGCCAGGGCCTGAATATCTCCTGAAAATCAGGGTTCTCTACACTTTTTATCTCTACCTTTACTTCTGACAGGCACATGCAAGCTTTGTACTCTCAAAATTTTGCTTCTGGAGGCCTCCCATTTTCCAAGTACACCTTTGCCAGTAAACGTCCTGTCCCAATCCACACTTGCCAGATCATTTCTGATACCATCAAAATTGGCCTTTCTCCAATTTAGAATCTCAACCCGTGGGCCGGGCCTATTTTTTTTTGCATATTTACTTTAAAACTGATGGCATTAGGATAACTAATTGCAAAGTGTTCCCCTACACAAACTTCTGTCACTTGGCCTGCCTCATTGTCTAATAGCAGATCTGGTATTGCACACTCTTTCATTGGGATTTCTGCGTATGGATTAAGGAAACTTTCCTGAACACATTTGACAAACTCTGTCCCATCTAGTCCTTTGACAGTATGGGAGTTCCAGTCAATGTGTGGAAAATTAAAATCACCAACCATAACAACCTTATGTTTCTGCCAACAATATGCGATCTTTCTACAGGTTCCTCTAAATCCTGTGAACCATTGGGTGGTCTGTAACATAGCCCCATTAATGTGGTCATACTTTTCTTTTTTCTCAGTTCCACCCATAGCACCTCACAAGATGAATTGTCCAGTCTGTCCTGACTGAGCACTGCCATGACATTCTCCCCAACTAGTAATGCCACCCCTCCCCCTTTAATCCCTCCCACTCTGTCACACCTAAAACAATGGAACTCCAGAATACTGAGCTGCCAGTCCTGCCCCTCCTGCAACCAAATCTCACTAATAGTTACAATATCATGATTCCAGGTTTTGATCCATGGCCTGAGCTTATCCAGCTTTCCTACAATACACAGATCAGGACACTAGTTACAACATGCTCAGTCTTTTGATTCCTGACTTTATCTGAGGTCTTACCAACATCTGGCACTCTGGTTCCCATCCTCCTGCAGCTCTAGATTAAACCCCACCGGGCAGCATTAACAAACCTTCTGGCTAGGATATTAGTCCTCCTCCAGTTCAGGTGCAAACTGTCCCTTCTGTACAGGTCCAACCTTCCCTGGAAAAAGCCCAATGATCAGAAAGTCTTCTGCCCTCCCTCCTACACCAACTCCTTAGCCATGTATTAAACTTTATAATCTTCCTATTTCTGGTCTCACTAGCATGTGGCATGGGTAGCAACCCTGAGATCACAACCCTGGGGGTCCTGACCTTAAACTTAGTGCCTAATTCCTGGAATTCCCTTTGCAGAATCCTGTCATTCATCCTACCCATGTCATTGATACCTACAACCTCTGGCTGTACAGCCTTCAACTTGAGAACGCTGGGAACTCGATCTGAGATATCCTGGACCCTGGCACACAGGAGGCAACATACCATCAGGGAATCTTGTTCTTGCCTACAGAACCTCCTGCCTGTTCCCGTAACTAATGAATCCCTTATCACTACAGCTCACCTCTGAATCACAGAGCCAGATGCAGTGCTAGGGACCTGACCGTTGTGACTTTCCTCTGCCAGGTCATCCTACCCAGCGGTATCCAAAGTGACATAACTGTTGCTGAGGTGGATGGCCGCAGGGGTACTCTGCACTGTCTCCTTAACCCCTTTCCCGTTCCTAGTTGTCACCCAGTTTCCTGTGTCCTGCACTTTGGGTTTAACTACTGTTACGCACTAGCAGCAATAGATCACAAATGAGTCAGGTTTTAATGTTAAAACCACTATCTTTATTGGATTCTACTCAAAATATAGAAATGAAATAAACAGAAGTTAACAGTGTTATGCGTCTATATGTAGCTCCCAAACTATCAAGCTTAGGAACAATTCTTAAAGTCTTAAAATGGCAAAGTAGAAAGGTTCAGTAATCCAAGGAATAAATAATGGGAGAGATTTATAAATCCACTTTAAAATGCAGAGAAAAGGCAATTACGAAGAATTCCACAGATTCCATGCTGGGTAAATGAAATAACAGTTGCTGAAGATCTTATCCGTCGAATCGTTCCGAAATCCACGTAGAAGTAGGTGACATGTCACGGAAATATCCCTTCTTCCAAGTGATAACTATAATACACACCCGCATCCAGGTAAGGGTTAACAAAAGTGGATACTCCAACAAAAATCCACATACGGGTTGTACGAAGTGACAGTCACACATTCACTGTGCACCCACCATGTACCGTTGAACAACCCAATCGTTTGGGCACGGGTAAATAGCAAACTGTACCCATATCACAGCAAACTGCTCCAGTAGCCTGCAATCCAAAGCCTGTCTCTCTCTCTCTTCCCACTGAAAATCTTCCTACTGAAAATCTCAGCGGTCCGTCGCAGCTTGTTATGCTGATGTCATAGTCCCACCTCATCCAGGCGCCTCTTAAAGTGACAGTCCACAGTGAACAAAACCTGTGGTCACGTAACACTACCTCTCTATGTGTCCTATCTATCACCCCTTCAGCCTCCTGAATGATCTGGAATTCATCCACATCCAGCTCCAATTCCTTAACACAAGTGTTAGACGTTGCAGCTGGATGCACTTCTTGCAGGTGAAGTCGTCAGGGACACTGGGCGCCTCCCTGCCTTCCTACATCCCGCAAGAGAAACATTCCACTACCCTGCCTGACATCTTTACTGTTTTAACTGAGCAAATGTTGAAGAAAGGGAAAAAAAGTTTACCTACAGCCTTTTTGGCCTTTTCTGAGTGAAGCCTCAAAGTGCTAAAGCCTCAAAATGTCCACTCTGGCTCTGTCCATTCCGATGATGGCCACTCTGCTTGCCCCTGCCTTACTTCAATTTGTTCTTGCTAATTAATCCCAAACGCCAGTTGGCCACTTCTCAAAGCTCCAAAAAAGAAAGGCAGAAATCGTTGCCTTTAATTGCCAATCAGCAAAGCTGAGTGATTAACAGCCTCAAAGCTTCTGATCTCTCCGATTGTTCATTGTTAAAGGTGAAAGCAGAGCCGGAATTCTTTGAAGATGCAAATTCCAGTTTTATTGAAAGGAGTAAGTTAATGTTTTATGGACACAAGAGAGACTGGAGATGTTGGAAATCTAGAGCAACGTGCACAGAGTGCTGCAGGAAGTCAGCAGGTCAGGCAGCATCTATGTAGAGAAATGAACATACGATGTTTTTGGCCTAGATCCTTCATCAGGATTGGAAAGAAAGAAGCCAGAAGTCACATTAATATGGCGCTGGGATGGGTGTGGGGGAGAAGCATGAGCTGGCAGGTGATAAGTAAATCCAGGTGAAGAGGGAAGGTTGGATGGTGGGAGAGAGGTGAAAAGGGAATGATGTGAGAATCTGGGAGGTGATAGGTAGAAGAGGCAAAAGCTGAAGAAGGTTGAATCTTTGAATCTGATTGGAGAGGATTGTGGACTGTGGAATACAGTGAAGGAGTGGAGAACCAGAGGGAGGTGAAAATGAAGAGGATAAGCACAGAAGGTGAAGGAGTTAGGGTAAAGGGGCCGGAAGGATAAAGGAAAGCAAAGGTGGCAGTGGGGGAACAGAGGGGAGTGGTTACTGGCACAGAACTCAATGGTGATGCTGTCAATTTATCCATCCATCGGTCAATCCCCGCATTCCTTCCTCTCTCCTTCTTTTCCGGAACAGGCCCTTCCAGCCCGATGAGATATGCAGCCCACTGATTTAATCCTAGCCTAATCGCAGGACAATTTACAATGACCAACTAACCTACAGTACTAACTGTAGGAAGGAAATTGGAGCGCCTGGAGGAAATCCACGCGTATCACAGGGAGGATGTACAAACTCTTACAGAAGGTTCCAGAATTGAACTCCGAAGGCCAACACCCTGAGCTGTTAACTGCTATGCTACCACGGGAGGTTGGAAACAGAATATGAGGTGTTGCTACTGCAACGTGTGTCGGCCTCAACATGCAGTAGAGGAGGCTGTGGGCAGACATATCAGTGTGGGAATGGGAAGTGGAATTAAAATAATTGCTGTATTTTGATGCATGCTTGCCCAATGATGAAACTTAAGTATTTTCTAGTATCCAGCTTTCACTGAAACCAGGCTTCAGCCCCAGAGTGAATCCACTCCAATGAGAATGTACAAGCTGCAGCATGAAACTCAGCCTAGCATGTCTAAATGTCTGTCAGTCTAAGTGGAGTGTTATTATCATGAAACCATGTTTCCAATGCAATGAGTTTTACAAAGAATTCAAAAAATTATATCAAAAAGGAGAAAGGGGAGATTACAATATTTTTAATTAGAATCTTACAGAAGTTTTTTCCCTGTTCAATGATTGCGACAGAAATTGGGAGTCTGGAATTTTCTCATTTAGAGAGTGCTGTATTTATCTCTTGTTGCCAGAGGCATATTCCGGCTTCCAGGAAGTTTTTGCTGAAGTGAGAAACAGCTTCAGAAAATTGAGGTAAGAAGAAGTGAAGGAACAACATAAAAGAAGGTTTGCCCCTCAAACTAGAACTTGCACCCAAAGGAATTTCAAGACATGCAGCTCTTGTGAAGATCCTCATAAAGGGAAGAAGATAAACAATGAGTGTATTTGAGTGAAGGCAGGCATAATTGTGGGTTCTGTGTTAACCCCAAAAAGGGCGAGATAGTATCAGCACCATCTCTTGGTTTTTTTATGTGGAAGTAGATTGCCAGCACAGTAGGGACAAGGGCAGCATTTATTTTCTGAATTGTGATCTGTCTAATGTCATCAGGAGCCTTTGGACATCATGTGACCAATTCACTTCTTGTGGAGTTGGAAAATTTATTCAAAGTTCAAATTTCAAAGTAAGTTTATTAACTGAGTATGTACATGTGTGTCACCATATATTATCTTCAGATTCATTTTCTAGTGGGGTTTCAAAGTAGATGCAAAGAAGTACAATGCAACCAGTGGAAAATTACACACGAAGGCAGACAAACAACCAATGTGCAAAAGAAGACAAACTGTGCAAATACAAAAACAGATTAATAATAATTAATATGGAGAACATGGGTTATAGAGTCCTTGAAAATGAGTCCGTAGTTCATGGAATTAGTTCAGTATTGAGGTGAATGAGGTTATCCATGCCGGTTGAGGAACCTGCAGCCTGCAATCTGCTGAGGGTTAGATTAGAGGCCTTCAAGTTTAGTGACCGAGAAGGTTGGAAGAGGTCATCCCATAGACAAAGTGCAATGCCGGGTGAAGCTTGAATCAATGAAGGATGCTCAGCAGATATGCAGGGCTTGAATGCTATCAACTCTGACAAAGTGAAATCAAGCAACATAGTTGACAGTGGAGCTTCACTTCAACTATCAACAACTATTCAACAATCTCCGTCCGACAGGTAGAGAGGAGTCTCATCCACCACTTCCTCTGGCAGCCGGTTCTGGTTAGTACATTTCCATATAAGCAATGCCCTCAATGCTTGCTTTAATTGTCGAAACGTAGAGGAAGCATCACAAACTCCCACAGTGCCCGATGATCCTGTGATTTAATCTCTGAGGTCGATGTGAGGGTGTCCTTCAGGAGGGTGAACCTATGGAAAGCATCCAGCCCAGATGGGTTACCTGGCCAAGTACTAAAGAACTGTGCTGTTCAACTGGCTGGAGTGTTCACTGAGGTCTCTGACCTCTTGCATTGGTAGTGTGTAGTATCCACCTGCTTTAAGCAGGCTTCAGATATACTGATTCTGAAGAAGAACATAGACTCACAGAGTCATGGAAAAGTACAGCACAGAAACAGGCCCATCAGCCCATCTAGTCCATGCTGAACTATTTTGAACTGCCTCCTCCCATTGACCTGCACTGGGACTGTAGCCCTCCAGATCCCTTCCATCCGTGTACCTATCCAAACTTCTCTTAAACATTGAAATTAAGCTTACATGCACCACTTGTGCTGGCAGCTCATTCCATACTCTCACGACCCTTTGAGTAAAGAATTTTCCCTTCATGTTCCCCTTAAACATCTCACCTTTCATCCTTAACCCATGACCTCTGGTTGTTGACCTGCCCAACCTCTGTGGAAAAAGCCTACTTGCATCTACCCTATATATACCCCTCATAATTCTGTGTACCTCTGTAGGTAGGTGACCAAAACTCCACACAATACTCCACCATTTCCTGTACTTATTACTTTGATGTGTGAAGGTCAATGTGACAAAAGCTTTCATTACAACCCTATCTACCTGTGACGCCAGCTTTAAGAAATTATTTATCTGTATTCCAAGATCCCTCTGTTCTACTGCAATCCTCAGTGCCCTACCATTCACTGTGTAAGACTGACTGGTCCTACTGAAGTGTAAAATCCTTACATCTGTCTGCATTAAATTCCATCTGCTATTTTTCAGCCCATTTTCCCAGCTGGTCCAGATCCTCCTTCAAGGGTTGATGATCCTCTTTTCTGTCCACTGCACCCCCAATCTTGGTGTCATCCGCAAATTTGCTGATACAGTTAACCACAGCATGGTAATCTGCCTCAGTGACCATCATCCATTGGCACTTAATCCACAGTGATGAAGTGTTTTGAGAGACATTTCAACTCCTGCCTGAGAAGTGACTTGGATCCACTCCAACTTGTCTAGCCCCACAACCACTCTAAAACAGATGCCATCTCATTGGCTCTTCACTCAGTGCTGGGACATCTGGACAACAAAGGTGCATACATCAGGATGTTCTTTATCGTCTAAAGCTTGGAATTTGATAATATTATCCCCTCAAAAATAATCAGTAAGCTTGAAGACAGCCTCAATACCTCCTTGTGCAATTGGATCCTCAATTTCCTCCTTGCAGACCACAGTCAGACTGGATTGACAGCAACATCTCCTCCACGATATCCAGTAACACAGGTGCACCACAAGGTTGTGTGCCTAGCCGCCTGCTCAACTTGATTTACACTAATGACTGTGAGGCTAATTATAGCTCCAATGCCATATTTAAGTTTGCTGACAACACCACTGTCATCAGTCAAATCAAAGATGGTGGTGTATCACTATATGACAGGGGGATTGAAAATCTGGCTGAGTGGTGCCACAACAATAACCTCCAGTTCAATGTTAGCCACACTAAGGAGCTGATTATTGACTTCAGGAGGAGGAAACCAGAGGTCCATGAGCCAGTGCTCATCAGGAGATCTGAGGTGGAGAGGGTCAGCAACTTCAAATTCCTCAGTGTTATCATTTCAGTGAACCAGTCCAGGGCTCCACATATAAGTGCAGTTATGAAGAAACACCACAGCGCCTCTCCTCCCTCAGGATCTTGCAACGATTTGGTATGAACATCTATAACTTTGACTATCTTCTGTAGATGTGTCTTGGAGAATATATTGATTGGCTGCATCACAGCCTGGTATGGAAGCACCAATGCCCTTGAATAGAAAGTTCTGAAAAAAGTAGCGGATGCGGCCCAGTTTATCATGGGTAAATCCCTCCCCACCATTGAACACATCTGCATGGACTTTTGTTGCAGGAAAGCAGCATCCATCATCAGGAACTCCGACGATTCAGGTCATGTTTTCTTCCCACTTCTGCCATCAGGAAGAAGGAGCTTATACCACCAGAGTCAGAAACTGTTATTACACTTCAACCATCAGTTTCTTGAATCAGAGGGGATAACTTCACTCAACTTCCCTTGTCCCATCACTGAATGCCATTGTGTAGCGACTTTCAGGTGATACCAGTCGTAGATATTACTATCGGGACAATGTATTTCCTGTTTATATTCCACAGAATTTCAAATTCCTCTTTTAATTCTGCATATTTCTAGTGTTTTTCACTTATTAGTTTCTGTATGTTATGTGTGTTTGGAATTGCTATATTTATTAAGTAAGTTTTCTTGCTTGTTTATCCTGTAATATGATATCTGGATGAATATTATGGGTAGGACCCTGACTCTAAAACTGGATCAGGCTAGTATTTATGTTAAGGTATTTGTTCTAAGGCAGGATTTTGGAGAATGGTGTTTAGCACTTGATTATGCCTGTGTAAGTAATCAGGTTGAGTTAAACTGCTGCAGGATCCTGTAATGCATTGGATTAATTCGAGTTTCCCTTTGCATTTTCTGCATTTATAATCTTGAATTTGTTGGTCTTTCATAATGTATTTTTCTTTTTTTTTATGTTAAGCACGGTTGTGTATTGCCACAAGGCACCCCTCTGTTTCTGGGACAAGCTCTCCAATTCTGAGCCAGGTGTTCAACTCATCCTTGTTGACATCTGGTCCAGGGATTTTCTTCCTGAACCTGGTGGTGTGGGACCTCAGGCTTCACTACCTCGTTCCTGATAGCAGCAGCGAGACGAGAACATAGCCTGGATGGTGAGGTTCCTTGATGATGGATGCTGCCTTTTTGTGGCAACACTCCTTGTAGTTGTGCTCAATGATAGTGACTGCTTTATTTGCGATGGTCTGGGCTGTATCATTACTTTTTGTAGGCTTTTCCATTCATGAGCATTGATGTAGTTATGGTGAAAAGGGGCTGTAAAAATATACAGATTGCAGGGGATCATATGAATTAGACTGCACTTCCTTCTGCAGTTAAACAGCATTTTAATTCCCTCTACTTCCAACTTCCTGGACAGATGTCTGTGACAACACTTAAAGAATGATGCATGCTGAGTTGAGATTTAATGCTTTAAATTCATCCCTTAAATTCATTATTATGAAAGTAAAAAGCTCATCAAAATGTATATTGTATACATTTCTCTGACATTAAGTTGGACCTTTGAACGTTTGAAATAAATAAATTGCAGGTGATGGAGTGTTCAACTTGGAAAATGAACCTTTGGGAGAATAGTGACTGTGGAGTCGTCAGTGAGACCTTCTTCCTAGTAGATGGCTATTGACAGAAGTGTTGGATTGTTAAACATGACCTTATGCTGTCTTCATTTGTCATGAGGAGCTCCACAATATGCTGAAATTCAGTGAAGATTGATGTTATCAATTTTCAACAGTACAACTCTGAATGAGCCATTTGTCTCACAGTGCTCTGCTGACTTTGATGTCAGTTTAGACTGAGTACCCTCCTTCTATGCATCATAGATATCCCCCCATTCCTTTCATATTTGTGTGTCTATCTAAATGACTCTTAAACATCACCAAAATGCCTGTGTCTACAACCATCCTGGTATACCACTCTGGGCACCTACCACTCTCTGCATAACAACTTGCTCTGAATGTCACCTTTAAACTATCCCCCTCTAACCTTAAAAAACATATCCTATGCTGTCTGACATTTGTAACTTGGGGAGAAGATTCTGAATGCGTACCCATCCATCTCTCAGAACCTTTATCCCAAATTCTGAACCATGGATTTGCTGGGAAGATGCCTGCTGTTTTTTGGAGTGGTTTCACTTAAGTCTGTGAAAATGGCTGCAGACTCCTGGGTGCTGACTAGAACTTGAAATTATTGCAATTGTATCTGTTTTATAATTGTTTTTCACAAATGTCTCCATTTCTTTTCTTATTCCAAGAAATAAAGAATCCTTTATCTTGGAACTCATCTTAATGTATGAGATGGTATTGGATGTACTTGTATCTACCTGCTGTAGTTGTGCAAATATTAATGTTTGATTTGAGCATGCCATCATTTAAAATATGCATTTTAAAATTTTTCTGTGAAATTGAAATAAAACTGTGTGACCGGAATACATTTTCTGTTTCAACACAGTGGAATCAAAATCAAACTCTATTTTTCCATACACCCTTTCTTAATTTCATGCTACTTATTCAATTGTTGCGTGTTATGCCACTGGCATTGAGGCCAGCCGTGATGGTCCTCTATCTCTGGTGGTGTTCAGTGCTTCCTCATCATGTCAGTAGCTTCCTCTCGCTTTTCACTACTGACAGTCATGCAAGTTCTGGGTGGAGACTCAGAAGTAACATCGCACTCAGATGTAGAAGAATTATTCATGGCTGTTTCTGTAACAATTTTGTTTTACCGGTCAGGGTTATTAGCCCTGAGCTGCAACCCCTGAACCTGGATGACCAGTGGACCACTCTTAGCCTGGCTTCTACCCTTTGATCTATTTGTCATGGGTGACACTACCGAGAGCCAAAGCATAAGGTCCTGACTCCAGCCAACATAGTCATTAAAGTACACATGCCTCCAAACCCAATCACAAGGTTGTGGTCCTCTTGGAGGATTTAGCATCTACATTAATTGCTATTTCCGTTGGCAAAAGCAATTTGAGATAGCATTCCTGAGAAATCCCCATTAGCTACATCTCTGAGAAATTTGCCAGTGGGGGAATATTGGAGTTGACCTATCACGGCCTCTTTCAGACATGCAGTCTCATTCACAAAACTGCACTGCCTTTTTCCCCTTCAGTTGGATTTTGGAGTCTTATGGCAGCTGTTTCAGTTACAAAGAAGACATTATCTAAACTCTCATCCTTCTTGTCACTGATTTTTCAGATATGTTTACGTCGACTGTTTACTCTTTTCAAGCTGAGATCCTTCATCAGGGCTCACACTTTTGCTTTTTCCTATGATGCTGCCTGGCCTGCTGAGTTGCTCCTGCATTTTGTGTGCTTGAGCTTTCATGACTTTGATCTGGATCGTGTACTGCATTTCAATTGATGGTCATTTTTACATGTTTTGTTTTCATCAGTGTTAAAGAAATTCAACATTCTCCAGTTAAAAAAAAGCAGCTGTATCATTAATATCCTATCCAGTATCCCAAACATTAATTCTCTTTTTTACCAAGGCCTTAGTCTGAGCTACTTTCAATACGCACTTCAGGGACTTACAAAAGTCTCTTTGATCATGCATCCCAAGCTCTTGATCTCTGCTGTCTAGAAGGATGAAGGAAGCACACACATATCATCTTGACTTGAAAATGTTTTGGTGATCCTTCATTATCAGAAGTCTAAATCCATCACAACTATTTGAGAAGATTGATGACTGCTATCCTGCTGAGGACAAACAGGGAAGGTCATTAAATAGTCACAAACTGTGAGTAAATTAGAAAATCACCAAGCTTTCTGGCTTACAGATTCTTCTGCTATTTATTCACCAAGATTCATGATTCAAGATTCAGATTTATTTACCAGAAATACATTGAAAAAAGATTTACGAATTTTCAAATGGATTGAACAAGCTGTTGTCCCTGTCGAGGTCATGGCTGAAACTTAGTTTTTTTTAGTTATTTTAGGTTTGTAGGGATGGTTTTGGAGACAGGGTTAGGGGTCTGGTTAAGGTTTATGGACAGGGTCATGGGGAACTACAGGCTAGGCTGGAGTGTGATCCTCCACTCTGTGTTTTAAGGCCAGCGATGTATTTGGTGATCGGCGGGTTCTAGGGTTGATGTTGCAGATTGAAACCCAAAGGTTGATCAGAAATCTGGAGGTCAAGGCATGATGGACAGAGCCCCAGGCATGCGAGTCTCCGCTGGTCCACCAGGGAATTTGAAGGCCCTCATCTGAGTCCACTGGAGGATGGAATTTGAAGATGCCCTGCCCTGGGGTTGGAGGAGTGCATGGGTGGGTGGAACAGGGTTTGCTTTGCTGTTGTTCTGTTTTATTTTGTGCTGTTTTGTTCTGTCAAGCATTGTGGGTATGCTCTGTTGGTGCCAGAACGTGTGGCAGCATGTGCAGGCTTCTCCCAGCACTTCCTTGGGTGTCACAGCTTTCAAACACGCAGAAGTCACAAACTGAATCAAGGATGGAATCCATAATATAGGTTAACATTTCTGTACAGTGCTGATGGTGCTTCATCCTCGGATATGTCATTGACAGTCAAAATGTGAGTCACGATCCTGCCTGTGAAAACATACCACGATATTATCCGTAGGAATTCTCCTGTTCTCCAGTCTGTCCCTCAAATAGCATCATAATTATAAACTATTTAGCTACTTACTGCCAGTAATTGTACTGCAAAATTGCTTAAGAATAAAAGGTGTAAAGTTTTTTATGTATAGCTTTCATCAATACATGAGCTGCGTGTTATATTATTTTTAGTGTTGATAAAGCTTCCACATTTGAAATGATTGCTCCTCAGCTCTTTAGTCATCTTTATGTCCTAATAGCTTTTGAGTGCTCTTCCACAGTGAGTGTATCCAGATTTAAACTTACTTGGTCCAGTTTTTGAGAATTAACATTAGAGAAGAGTGTGCCATGAATATACAAAAGATTTGTATGAACTTAGATCTAGCGTTGCAAGTGCTACTTGTCCACACTCCCTTTCAGTGCCATTGCACAGACATAAGTGAGAATCCTAGGGCTCACAATCTGAACTCCTGAAATACAGTATATTCACAGCAGGACATCTGTTATTCTGTGTAAATATTATTATCTGTAAAGCCGTTTATGATTAGAGATCCGCAGAAATGAGATGAAAGTACAGTCATCAAGAAGTGATTAATAACTGAAGTCTGTATGGAGAAATTCAAATATTGCGCCTTTATCTCCTGGTTTATCCACTTTATTCCTTTCACTTCAGGGCAGATTCTAAATTGAGAATCCCACATGAGAATCTAAGAAAGAAAAAAAAGAAAGATTATCTTTATTGTCACCTGTACATCAAAACATCAAAACAATTGGTGAAATACATTTTGCATTGACGACCAGCATAGTCCAAGTCTGTGCTTGGGCCGTCCATAATTGTCGCCATGCTTTGGGTGCCAACATAGTATGCCCATAGCTCACTAACTCTAAATGTGTGTCTTTGGAATGTGGGAGGAAACCCACGTGGTCATGGGAGAATGTACAAACTTCTGGCTAAACCAATCTAATGGAGGCATCATCGGAAGCTGAAAGACTCAACAGCCCAAATGATGTGCAGTAGTGTGGTGTGAAGATGAGGTGTGAGGGAAAGAATATTCATACTGGAGTAAAATTCTCTCATCATGTACATCCAAGCCTGCATTCAAGGCTCCAAGCTTAACTCACTAGGTCTTGCTTGTGATGTAGATATCACAACAAGTTTGAAACAGTACAAAGACAATTTACAAGGAAATCGCCAGGTCTTGAGGAACTGTGTTATAAGAAAAGATTGAATAGTTAGGACTTTATTCACTGGAGTGTGTGAGAATGAGGGGATATCTTTTAAAAGTACACAATATTATGAGGGTGAAAGATAGGGCCGGCTGATGGTGTAGTGGCATCAGCCCTGGAATTGATTTCAAATCCGGCCGGGTCCCAACCTGGGCAGCAGCAGCATCTACATGGAAGAAAGGCCTGGCAATCTACTTCTATATCTTGTCACGAAAACCTGGTGGACAACTAAAGTATCCATAGGGTCGCCATGAGTGTTGATGACGACTCGACAGCGCTCAACAACAACAATAATAGATAGGGTGGATGCTTGAAGGTTTTTCTCTCTCAGGTTGGGTGTGAAAGGTGGATACGTTAGGGGGATCTGAAGGGAACTATGATGGTGTAATTGTGGAACAAACTGAACTGTGGAGGTGGTGGTTGTGTCACATTGAAGAGAAGTTTGGATAGGTATGTGGATGAGAAGACAATGCTGGCAAGGACTAGATGAGCTGAAGGGCCTGTTTTTGTGCTGTACTGTTCTATGACTTAAAGTGTGGGATAACAGTAAACCAGCGACACCTTGTTCGGAGACATCATCCTGGCATTTAGAAGTTGTGCCTCCTCATTGCAGCTATCTAATTTATCCTTTGCCATTCCCTTACCGAACTCTGGAAGATACCACACAAGGAGGGGCTGCATCAGATTTCTTCAGCTGTGGATTTCCTATTTGGTGTTGCCAATTACCGTAGATTCCGGATTATAAGCCGCTACTTTTTCCCCACGCTTTGAACACTGCGGCCTTTACTACGGTGCGGCTAATGCATGTTTTTTTTTCATGCCGCCAAAAACATTTTGCCTCGTAACAGTAGACCAATAAAATTGATGAGTAGTTCACAGAGGTCCAATGAAATTGTACGATAAATCAAGCGCACTTTCACAATTAAATTATTGTAAATCAGTCATTTGTACTCACCCTCATCAACATGGAAAACACTCGAAGAAAAGCATTGTGCTGCCTTTATGGCAGTTATTTGGTTTATAATATTTTCGCTTAGTAATTCATTTGTTAGTATTTTCTAGTTAAAGTTAGAAGTGTTTTAAGTATATTTGTTTTCTGTACTACATCCCGGAATGCTATGACGTCACATCTGGTTTTGCCGCGCCTTGTGGGAAAATACCGGTTTGCGATAAACGGAAAGGAGGGGGCGAGCGCATTAGACCCGAGCGAAAACGCTGCAAAGCATATGATGCAGCTTTTATGTTAAAGGCGATCAATAACTTTTCCTGGTAGGCTGCAGTATATATATTTTTTTACCAGTCGTTAGGAGATATTGGAATGTTGTTCAGTAAAAAAGTATACGCAACGTAATTTGTGTGTTACCGATACGTATATATATTTAAAAGTAGCCGTGTTACAGGCACGGTTCGAAAAAAAGCATTTGCAATATGTATTTGTTTATGTTACCATACGGATTTAATTAAAAGTTAAAAAATCCTCACGTGTAATATCTTTCTGTGTAAGTATCTCATATTACAAAGTGGGACACCTGCGGCTTAAAATCCGGTGCGGCCTGTACAAGTACAAAATTGATTTTCTTTCTAAAATTAGAGCCTGTGTCTTTTAATCAGGTGCGCTCTGTAGTCCGGAATTTACGGTAATCTACTATTTTCATTCACCTGTAAGAATGTCCTTCCTGTACTGTTAAAGTGAGAAAAACGTAACATATATTTAAAACATGTTGAACTGTTTAGGACTTTATAATTATGACTAATTGTGCCAGTGGAGACCAGCATATAACAAGTCAGTGCCCTTTTTTGATGTGACATTATGTTATCTGTGACAGGTTTAATTAGTATTAATAGGAGGTCTTGATCTTAATAAACAGGACATTTCTACTTTGAAGCAACATTTCTTTGAGCAAGAATGGGATTTATAAATTTCACAAAACTAATTTGGATATAAAGGGCAATACAGTAATAAAGCATTGGTGTTTTGCAGTGTGAGGAAACATTTTATGCATCAAATTTTCTCCTATGTTGAAAGGATTAAAAAAAAACTTAAATTTACAAAGTTCTTTTCACAAGTTGAAGATTTTGCAAAGTATTTTGCATTGTAATGGAGGAAACGAGGCATCCTCCTGAAATGTGACGATAACTTGATCGTCAGCAATGATAATGGAGGGTTAGGTATTGGTCAGGAGAACCAGGATAAGTATCCTGATCTTAGAGATGGTTCCATGTGATGTCCACTCAAGAAGGTTCACGTTGATTTAATTGTTGATTCCAAAGATGTCACTGGCAGCAGTACAGAATTCCTACAAAGACCTGAACTCAGCATCTGGAGTGGGACTTGACCTCATAACTTGGGTGGGTTTGGCACAGTAGCATAATGGATTCACAGCATCAGTGAACTGGGTTCAATTCCTTCTGCTCTCTGCAAGGAATTTGTACATTTACCCAGTGAATGCATGGGTTTTCGGGTTTGTTCCTACATCCCAAAAATGTATGGGTTAAAGTTAGTAAGTTGTGGACATGCTATGTTGGTGCTGGTAGCATGGCAACACTTGCAGGCTGCCCCCAGCACATCCTCAGATTGTGATGGATGTTGATGCAAAATGATGCATTTCAGTTTCGATGTGCAAATACAGCTAATCTCATTTTAATCTTAACCTTACCTTGTTGATCCTGTGGTGCAAGTTGCTCCAGAGAAGGGACTGCATCAGGAGAGTGGGAAAATGCTGGGGAATGTTCATCTTCTGAAAGTGCATCTGATCCAAGGGTGAGTCTTTTGAAGATTCTTGTGCTGTGGAAGCTTGTAGGAGATGGTGAAATTTAAGGAGAGCATCTCAAAATAAAAATGCCCAGCTCTGCAGGCACAATGTGGGTACTCTCATGGTGAAATCCTATGATTCATTTTCTCAGCTGGATAAAAAAGCCCAAGGGTGTTTTTTTTAAACTACTCCCCCATCTACTATGCAATTGCTCTCTCTCTCTCTCTTCCTCTCTCTCATTCCCTTCCTCTCCCCCTCTTTCTCTCCCACTCTCTCTCATCCTCTTTTTCTTTCTCCCTTTCTCTACCCCTCTTTCCCTCCCCCTTTCCCCCTTTCTCCCCATCTCTCTCCTCCTCTCATTCCCCCTTGCTCTTTTGTCCCTCCCTCTCTCTCTCCATGTCTCTCTCCCTCTCTTCCTCTCTCTCACCGCCCCCCCCCCTTCCTCCCTCCCTCTCTCCCAGAGCTTGTTAGGCTATTTGACATCTCTCTGGCTTCCAAGCAAAGTTATTGTGAAGCCCAAGGAAGAAACTTATGAACTTGTTAGAAGTAACAGGAAGCCTGATGATTGGAGGCAGTTTAGAATTTGACAAAGGAGGATCATGAACTTGATAAAGGGCAAAACAGATTGTGGGAATACACCAGCATGAAACACAAAAATGGAAGGAATTAAAAAGTCGATGGCTTAGGCAGAAATTTATAATGCAAAAGAATGAAGTGGCAGAGACATTAACAACTACTTTGTGTCTGTATTTATAGACCATCATAAAAGTACTGCCAGCTATAGTAGAGAACCAACTGTGAGAATAAGGAAACAAATGATTTAGTATTAGAGAAGCCTTTGAAACTGAAAGTTGATAAATAAGAAGGCTCCAATGAACTACATCATGGACATTTGAAGAAGGTCACAGAGTGGATTCTTTGGTTGTCATCGTTCAAAATTCTACAGATTCAGGAATTTTCCTGTGGATTGGAGCTTACCAAGTATGACCCTACAGAAAAAAATAAGAGAGAAAAGGAGCGGTTAATGCTTGCCTCAATGTCAGCTGTTGAGAAAATGCTGAAATCTATCATCTAGGATGCAATAGCAAAGAAATCTTGAAAAAATACTGATTGAGAAGACTTGGCATGGATTTACTAAATGAAAAATTATCTTTGACTAATCTGCTGTCATTCTTTCAGTATATGAATAATGGAGGAGGCAACAAGTGGGTTTTTATAGAAAGAGAGCAGTTAGCCATTAGGTCTACGCTGGCTCTCAAAATACTATCATCAATCCCATTCCTTCATTTACTTCCCGCTAACCTATTCGCCTATTTGGAATATAATGTGGAAAATATGAAGTTTATCCATTTTGGTGCACAAAGTAGAAAATCAGACTATTTTTTAAATGGTGAGAGATTCGGTAATGTTAATGTTGAGGGAGATCTAGGCATTTCTGCCGAGGTGCCTAGAAGTTAGGAGGCAAAAGGTATGTTGATCTGTGTCAAAAAGGAATTTGCTTACACAAATAAAGATGTCTTTCTGCAGCTAGTTGGGAGTCCAGAAACGGATCATCAGGGCCTGGCAGTAAACTTTATAAGTCCCACACCGCCAGGTTCAGGAACAGTTTTTACGCTACAACCACCAAACTTCTGAACCAGCATGGCTAACTTCATTCACCACAACTCTGAACTGATTCTACAACCTACAGTTCACTTTCAAGGACACTTTACAACTTATATCCTTGGTATAATTTTTGTATTTTCACAGTTTGTCTTCTTTTGCACATTAGTTGCTTGTCAGTCTTTGTTTAGGTATAGCTTTTCCATAGAACCATAGAACATTACAGCACAGAAACAGGCCTTTTGGCCCTTCTTGGCTGTGCCAAACCATTTTTCTGCCTAGTCCCACTGACCCACACCTGGCCCATATCCCTCCATACACCTCTCATCCATGTATCTGTCCAAGTTTTTCTTAAATGTTAAAAGTGAGCCTGCATTTACCACTTCATCTGGCAGCTCATTCCACACTCCCACCACTCTCTGTGTGAAGAAGCCCCCCCCCCATGTTCTCTTTAAACTTTTCCCCCTTCACCCTTAACCCATGTTCTCTGGTTTTTTTCTCCCCTTGCCTCAGTGGAAAAAGCCTGCTTGCATTCACTCTATCTATACCCATCATAATTTTATATACCTCTATCAAATCTCCCCTCATTCTTCTACGCTCCAGGGAATAAAGTCCTAACCTATTCAACCTTTCTCTGTAACTCAGTTTCTCAAGTCCCGGCAACATCCTTGTAAACCTTCTCCGTACTCTTTCAACCTTATTAATATCCTTCCTGTAATTGCATTTTCATACATTCCTTTTCATACATTCTATTCAATTTCTTTTTCTTCTGTAAATGCCTGCAAGAAAATGAATCTCGAGGTAGCATACAGTAATACTGTGTATATCTACTTTGATAATAAATTTACTTTGAACATTTGATATCTACACCTCGGGGCTGAATGAACGACTGAGTTTATTTACAGCAGGCCTGCAATATAGAACAAACATCTTCAGGATCCTTGATAATAAGAACCATGTTTTTGAATTTATTTGCTTTTATTGTTCTCACCTTGGGCTTTGTTAGAGGTTCTTCAGTTAAAAGCACTGAGCAGACAGCACATCGACAACTGTGTGTTGCAGGCACAGCGTCACAGCATGTCTCTCTCTGGAAACTGGGCTGAAATTTGACTGTGCAGTCCTGATCTGCGGCACATCATGTGAGGAATTGCTGGCTTTTTATAATGCCTTCCCCACCAAGTCAGCTGCAGGTGCTGGTGTGCAGAAGCAGCAAACTTGTGGTCACTATTCTGCAGTGGATATTGGGCATCTTAATGGAAAATGTGTTTCATTGGTTCTGGTCTTGATAATAAGCCAATGAAAATTTCCAGAGACATGGTCAGGTAGATTATTTGAGAATAAAACACACTGATCTGATTTGGTAGTGTGGTGAGGAAGGAATGGGATAGGGTCTTAACCAACAGTGAACAATTAATGTGCTGAAAAACAAACTTCTATTTATTGTGACCTTGTTATATGCAAATTGATAGGCATGTTTGCTTACAAGACTGCAAAAGCAATATATTTTGAAATAAAGGTGTTTGAGGGATGCTTTTGGCAGTTCTGGGTTTGCTGAAGATGGTATATAACTAAATTTATTCTTCATTTTATTTGTATGTAAATAATAAGTGATGATTATTATCATCAGACCAAATATTCACTGTGTTCTATAATCTGTCAACTAGATATGCGTAAATTTCCTCATTAGTTCTATCGTACTCTTGCTAGCATTGGGCATGTCAGAAAATAAATTTGGGTATAAATTTTTCATTGACTTGCTAACCAATGAAATGTTGGTTAAATTATCAATAAGACCATGAGGGTATAAGATATAGGTGTAGAACTAGGCCATTTGGCCCATTGAGTCTGCTCTGTCATTTCGTCATGACTGATTCACTTTTCCTCTCAGCCCCAATCTCCTGCCTTCTCCCCATATCCCTCCATGCCCTGACCAGTCAAGAATCTATCAACCTCTGCCTTAAATATGCCCAGTGCCTTGGCCCCTACAGCCGCCTGTGGTAATGAATTCCACAAATTCACCACTCTCTGGCTGAAGAAACTCCTGCTCATCTCGGTGCTAAAAGGACGCCCCTCTGTTCTGAGGCAGTGTCCTCTGTGACCTCCAGGACTCTGGAAGAATTATCCTGCTACTCTTCCAACTGTACTACAGTCCTTTTATATTCTTCTAAGAATAAGGGCCCCTGTGAGAGTACACAAATGCACCGTAATTGGTAAAGAAATGAGAGGTAAATGAGAATTTTATTTCAATACAGTAGATCTATGTTGCCTGAAAGAGAAACTGGTTCATAATACATTTCAGAAGTGAACTGGGTAAATATCTGGGACACAGCCAGGAAAATTGTCATTGGTATAAGATTCATCACTATGAATGAGCTTGGAGCTTTTCAGGCAGGGTTTATATCACGCTTGCCATCTTTGTCCATTGAGCTGTGTTGAGTAAAAGAATTGATTGATAGTCAAATTGTGGTAGGTAAAACTTACGGGTGCAAACGCTATTCAAATAGTAGGAATATACCTTTTAACATAAAACAAGAATAAAAGAAGAAAAATTCTTAAATAGTTACATCAAAGTAACTATCAATTTAAATCACTTAAGGAGTACATAATAAGAAGCAATAAATAATTTAATATATAATGTAGGGCAACATGGTAGTGAAGTGGTTAGCATAATGCTATTTCAGTGCCAGTAATTACCGACTATTGGTGTCAGTAATCAATTCCTGCTGCTGCCTGTAACGAATTTGTACGTTCTCCCTTTCACTGCATGGATTACCTCCGGGTGCTCTGGTTTCCTCCCACATTGCAGATGTACAGCTAGGGCTAGTGAGTTGTGGTCGTGTTATGTTGGTGCCAGGAACATGGCAACACTTGCTGACTGGTCAGCACAATCCTTGCTGATTTGAGGTTCCATGAACAACACACATTCCACTGTATGTTTCAATGTACATGTGACAAATGAAACCAATCTTTCTTTAGAAGATAGTAAGTGCAATGGGCTCCCATTATCTCCTCTCTGTTTGCAAAGGCTGTGTTCACTTTTAAAGATTTAGTAAGTTACAGACTTCATTTGTAATGATTAATAAGATACAGGAATTACTGGAGTTAGTTAACACACCAGGGAGTTCAGCAGAGAGGGAAGGACCAGGGCTAAATGATCACCAATAAATCTACGTGCAGACATGACAAACTGAGAGAGAGAGACCATGAGAAGTTTAAGAAGAAAGATGGGAGAGCAGATGCTTATTACAGTGATCATCATAAAATTGTTATTTGTCATTTTATATGGATGATTTTTTAATAGGCTTCCCAGATTAATGTCCAGTCACCTTACTCCTTTTTTTAATTTTTTTTTTGTAATTAATTTTTTTATTGAAGTTCATCAAACAAACATTTATTTCCATAAGATGTATTTCAGACATTGTACATATATATCATATAATCATATATATCACAAAATCTCCACAAAGTATTTATCTGGGGTATACACTTAAAGAAAACAGTGGAAAGAAAAAACAAGCAAAAAGGAAAGAACTATGTACAAGTAGGGAGTGATCTTTTTTTTTACAACAGATTCATTGATTTGTGAGAATAAAATCAGGCCTAAGAAGCATTATGTAGTTAAACCATTTTTCCCAGTATGAATCAAATTGTTCCAGCTTATGATTAACAGATGCTGTTAACTTCTCCATGTTGTAAATGTCCATTGTAATTTCCATCCATGTATTTAAAGTTGGGCTCTCCTGTGATATTACTCCTTTTTTTAAATGATTGTGTTCTTTATCTTAACTGTTTTTTTTTTCTGTGCTGGAGTAACAACTCTTTCATTCTCCTTTACACTTGTGTACTAAAAATGACATTAAACAATCTTGAATCATGACGTGCTCTCAAGAGATTTGAACATAGCATTGCTTGGGGATGGAGTGTTCTTCCCTTGGGTTTCTAACGGTTGTTGATAAGATGAGGTGAAGGAAAGAGGATTCCTTGTGGAAGTTCAGTAGAGACCATTTGAGCCTATTTCTGTGCATAGAGCTCAATATAATGTTTATTATTTTATTAGTTTGATCTGATCAAAGAGCCCTCCAAATCACAATCAGAATTCAAGAAGAATAATTGAAAAATTTGTATTGAATGTCAAAAGTGACAATTGGGTAACCTAGATTCAAAAATTGTCTTTCATCAGCTGATTGAGAAATTAATCTTGGTGGACGTTCTTCAGTGGACCAATAATACACCTCCGAAGCAGAATGTCATTCTTATTTTTAGCTGCTTTAAATAATGTTGTTTATTGATGTTCAGGAGAAAGTTAAAGTAAAAGCAAACAGTTATATAATTGGTACTACGTTATAGAAATTATTTTTATCTCATGATTTGGATGGGTTTCCTTCTGAGTGAATAATTCAAATACTCGCTAATCATACAGTAATGGTTAGTGTTCAGTGGCACTTTTAGGCAGCCATTCATCAAAAGTATGATGACCAGCAAAGACAATAGATTGATAGTCAATTATTTGTTACTCTTAAACTTTCCAAGTTCAATGGACAATCAATGCAATAGATGGTCAATAAAATCATACTTTATGTTGATATACTGGTTGCTTTTGACATTCTTGTGACGGATGTGTGGGATTTTCTCGAGAAACACTCAAAATGAAGGAGACTTGTAATATATACCTTGCCACAAAACAACAATTGCTATTGATAGTCTATCTACAGGATAATATGAAAATAACATAATGCATCTCCAACATGTGAGAAATTCAATCTGTAACCGGTTTAGAAAGCTTTATATCTACAGTGACTCAGTGTTAACCATATCTAAATGCAAAGCGCATGAGATATTTAACTGTGGTTGTGATCTATGACTCAGATTCATTTTCAACTGAGAAAGATTTCCATTTCAAAATCTACTTGCTTGGATCATTTCCAGCTGATGAAGTATATAGTTCAATGAAGACCTGTCAACTGGTTATTGATGTATCCTCACAGATTTTATTCCGCATTCTTAGTACAGATTTTATGTAAGATACTGGCAGACATCAAATCATTATTTTGGTATCCTTTTTTATGCCATCGTCATGATATGTGGTGGTGAATTTAAAAGGTTCCTTTGGGAGACATTAACCATGCATTGATGTTACAATATGGAATCATTTAAAATAACTGATTTCCATGCTTGAATATTCAGGGATCCGAAAGAAAAACCCAGATGAATGCTTCAGATCAGATCTGCATTTATGATTCATGCACATCTCACGTGCAGCTGAATCAAAAGCAGTGACCTACACTTTACATGAGAAAAAATACATATTAACCCAAAGCAAAATGCATCTAGAGTCTGATTAAGCCTTCAGGGCTCAACACTGAAATCAACAAATTCAAATAATTAGCCTTGCAAATCTCACACAATCAGCCTTGTGTCTCACATTTCTGGCATGTACTCTTAATTTTTAACGTATCTTGTAGTAATTTTAGATTTTGGAATTAATTTCTGTTTACATGGACCCAGACCCACCTCTTGTTGTTCACTAACTTTTACCATCCTGTTTCAATCAGCACCACCACCCCTTGTGTCATTCAGGCTCTAGTATTCTTAACTATAGACCACCCTTCCATAAACAATCCTTCTATAGGCCACCCTTCTGTAGACCACCCTTCTATAGACCACGCACAGACCATCCTTCCAAAGAGTATCCTTCCATAGACTGCCCTTCCATAGACCACCCTTCCACAGACCACCCTTCCATAGACTACCCTTCCACAGACCACCCTCCCATAGACCACCCTCCCATAGACCACCCTTCCATAGGCCACCTTTCTGTAGACCACCCTTCCAAAGACTGCCCTTCCATAAACCACCCTTCCACAGACCACCCTTCCATAGACCACCCTTCCACAGACCACCCTTCCATAGACCACCCTTCCATAAACCACCCTTCCACAGACCACCCTTCCATAGACCACCCTTCTATAGACTACCCTTCCACAGACCACCCTTCCATAAACCACCCTTCCACAGACCACCCTTCCATAGACCACCCTTCCACAGACCACCCTTCCACAGACCACCCTTCCATAGACCATCCTTCCATAGACCACCCTTCCACAGACCACCCTTCCACAGACCACCCTTCCATAGACCACCCTTCCACAGACCACCCTTCCACAGACCACCCTTCCATAAACCATCCTTCCATAGGCCACCCTTCTGTAGACCACCCTTCTATAGACCACGCACAGACCATCCTTCCAAAGAGTATCCTTCCATAGACTGCCCTTCCATAGACCACCCTTCCACAGACCACCCTTCCATAGACTACCCTCCCACAGACCACCCTCCCATAGACCACCCTTCCATAGGCCACCTTTCCACAGACCACCCTTCCACAGACCACCATTCCATAGACCACCCTTCCATAGACCACCCTTCCATTGACCACCCTTCCATAGACCACCCTTCCACAGACCACCCTTCCATAGACCACCCTCCCATAGACCACCCTTCCATAGACCACCCTTCCATAGACTACCCTCCTATAGACCACCCTTCCATAGACCACCCTTCCATAGACCACCCTCCCATAGACCACCCTTCCATAGACTACCCTCCCATAGACCACCCTTCCATAAACCACCCTTCCATAGTCCATCCTTCCATAGGCCATCTTTCCATAGACCATTCTTCCATACACCATGCATAGACCACCCTTCCATAGATCACACACAAACCATCCTTCCAAAGACCACCCTTCCATGGACCACCCTTCCATAGTCCATCCTTCTATAGGCCATCTTTCCATAGATTGCCTTTCCATAGACCATTCTTCCATACACCATGCATAGACCACCCTTCCATAGATCACACATAAACCATCCTTCCAAAGACCACCCTTCCATGGACCACCCTTCCATAGTCCATCCTTCTATAGGCCATCTTTCCATAGATTGCCTTTCCAAAGACCACCCTTCCATGGACCACCCTTCCATAGACCATTGTTCCAAAGATTATCCTTCCATAGACCACCCTTCCATAGTCCATCCTTCTATAGGCCATCTTTCCATAGATTGCCTTTCCATAGACCATCCTTTCATTGATAACCATTCCATAGACCACCTATCCATAAACTACACATAGACCATCCTTCCATTGATAACCATTCCATAGACCACCTATCCATAAACTACGCATAGACCATCCTTCTCACACCTGACCCATCCAGAACCTATGCATCTCCTTAACCACCCATTTCAATGTGTTAATGCCCTTCCTCTCTGCCTTCAGTCTTTGCTCTCCCCTTTTTCCATCTCTGTTCACTATTATGCTTCCCAGTTTCACTCATTCAATTTGAAAGGAAGCAGACTTGAGTACACCTGGCAAACAGATTGTTTAATCCTCTTCACTTGCTTGTTGCACTCCTTTGACTACTATTAAAATCATTTAATACTCTGTGAGGGCCCTGAAATGTATATATTATATTTATTTCTCAATTCTATCTGTTCCCTTAAATCCAGCCTCTTCTTCCTCATTTCCAACAACTGCACAGAACTTATGGACGACATTTCAGTAAGACTGGGACTATTTGTTCAAACTTCAAAGTTAATTTATTACCAAAGGACATATATGTCACAATATACAAACTTGAGATTTATTTTCTTGGAGGCATACTCAGTAAATACAAGAACCATAGTTCTTGAATTAATGAAAGAATGCACCCAACAGGGCAGACAAGCAACCAATGTGCAAAAGTTATGCAAATACAAAAGAGAGAAAAAAGTAATAATAGTAAATAAATAAGCGATAACTATCAAGAGCATGAGATGAAGAGTCCTTGAAAGTGAATCCATAGGTTGTGGGAAAAGTTCAATGATGGGGGGGGGGGGTGCGAATGAAGTTATCCCCACTGGTTCAAAAGCCTAATGGTTGATGGGTAATTATTCCTGAACCTGATGGTGCGGATCCTTCCTGTTTCTTTAATTTTTAAATTAGGGCAAAATTATGACTCTGTAAGAAGGTTAATTGATAATTTGTACATCATTATTACATCTTCACTCATGAAGTATTATGGTGTTGGACTATCTTAAAATCTCCTTTGATTGAATGTGTTCTTAAATCAAGGGCAACCAACCATCCAACCAACCAACCAACCAGCCAAGTTAATATGGAGGGTATATTAACTAGATGGGAGATGCTTTCCCATTCATGAGCAAACTGGTTTTCTTTGTGACAATGTGGTACTTTAAGGGACATAATTTTAAATAATAACCTTTTTACTCTATATTTATTTAATTACTTTCAATTAAATCCCAGCACTACTTTGGTGAGATTCAAACTCAGGTTTCTAGATCAAATGTTCATGTCTCTGAATAATCACTCAGGAACTGCACAAAGTTCTTTCTTGCAGTTCCAGAGAGTGGTGATGTTTTTGGTCATGTTTTGTTCCAAAGGCAGCTAAGGCACTTCTGATTACTTAGCTTTTGAGGCTGGAAAGTCATCTGAGACAAAGCCGGTTGAGGTGGAACTTATTAGAAATTTCTTTTCCAATAACCATCAAAGTAATAAGATTACTCTTGTGGGACTCTGAATGACTACTGTGGTAAAAGGACGTACCTTATCAAATATCTTTGCTGCTGTTCTTGTAGTCCTTTACTTTTTTTTGGAACAAAGTGCAAATACTTTCAGTACCTTGGTGTGATTTGAACCACATTATGTTCTCATTTCTTTTATTCTCTCAAGAAAGCTGTCCATACTACAGCACTGCCTGATCTACAGTATGTTTCTGCTTCTGTTTCATTATAAATAACAATCAGATTTGGAAAAGTTGTGCAGGAATCCTAATGTTGATTGTTGGAACAGCACCTACAGCAGAGGAATCAGCACAACTGGGCCAACTAGTTCACACTAACCTCATGGTGTTGAAGATCATACTTTCACTCTTCACTATCCAAGGCCAGCATCACATCCTTTGTCACCATTCCACTTTTATTTTGTGTAACATTGCCTCAGCTGCATCATGGATGGTCACCTCAATTATGCCCAGCGGGACCAAATTCATCTGTCTATCTGTCTGTACTAACAATTTTCTTTTGTCAGCAAGACCAAGGAGATGATTATTAACTTCAGGAGGAGGAAACTGGAGGTCCATGAACCAGCCCTCATCGGGGGATCAGAGGCGGAGAGGGTCACCCAATTTAAAGCCCTTGGTGATATTTTTTCAGCACATCTACCCTGGGTCCATCACGTAGGTGCCATTATAAAGAAAGCATGGCAACACCTCTACTTTCTTAGAGGTTTGCGATGATTTGGCATGTCATCTAAAACTTTGACAAAGTTCTAGAGACGTGTGGTGGAGACTACATTGACTGGATGCATCATGGCCTGGTATGGAAAGACTAATGCCCTTGTGTGGAAAAGCCTACAAAAAGTAGTGGATATGGCCCAGTCCTGCCCCACCACTGAGCACGTCTACATGGAGTGCTGATGCAGGAAAGCAGCATCTGTCATCAAGGACCTTCACCCTCCAGACCATGCTCTTGTCTTGGTTCTACCATTATGAAAAAGGTATAGAAACTGCAGAATGTGCACCACCAAGTTTAGGAACAGTTATTAACCCTCAACCATGAGGCTCTTGAACCAGTGGGAATAACTTAAAGCAACTTCGTTTGGCTCATCACTGAACTGTTCCACTTTCAAGGACTCCTCATGTTCTCGATATTTATTACTTATTTATGTATTTATTATTATTATTAGTTTTTTTTTCTCTTTCTTTTTGTATTTCCAGAGTTTGTTCTATTTTTTTGCACATTGGCTGTTGTCCATCCTGTTGGGTGCAGTCTTCCATTGATTCTATTGTGTTTCTTATATTTACCGTGATTGTCACAAGAAAATGAATCTCAGGGTTGTATATGGTGACATATATATACTTTGAGAATAAATTTACTCTGAACTTTGAACTCCAGACTGGATTTATTAGTGGCAATATTAGGTTTATGGGTACTTGTCTTATTTTCTATAAGTGAGCCCTCTTAACATCCACCATTTGAATTTCTTTCATTGTGTTCAAGCGGAGTTACTTATCTGTTTACTTTGCTGTCCTCTTACAGAAGTCTAAAACTGGTTTGCAGTGAATTTGAAAATGTGAATAATTTGTTCATCCTCGTTGAAGGTGTTTTCCAAAAGCTTCAGGCAAAAAGCATAATGTTTTTTCAAAATGCCTGATAGATCTGATGTTCATTACAAAACGTTAGATCTTAAATCAAATCAGATGGGAAGGGACTTACTTTATATTTGATGTTATATTTATCACATTTTCTTTTTCAAATCTTTGAATTTTTCTCTGGCTTTTAATTTAAATAATGTTAATTAATGTTCCTGAGTTCTAATTTTAGGCAAGTGATTCAATTCACTAAACTTAGATCAATTAATATTTTAAATTGTTGTGAAATCTGCTGTGTAATACTGTTGGTTACTGTCTGAAGAGTCTCTCCTCCGGAACTATGGGTCAGGATGAATTCTATCGGAGAGACATCCAAATGATATGGTGTGAAAAGCATCCTGTAATCTTATTTTTTGAATAACGACTGAAGAAGTCGCTATTCTTGTATTGATATGTTACGATAATGTCTATGCATTGGTTGCAGAGTGCTTTGGGAAGTCCTGAGATCATTCAACAGTTTGATATAATTTCACCATCTTATTAAAATTAATCTGGTAAAAATTGTGTACCTGTACTCTCTCTTTATCATTGAGGTAGTGAAGATGCTCACTAGTTTCTGTGACCACAGTATAAACTGGTGTGAAACTGGTAAACTTGTAATTGGTTTACTTTTCTCACATGTACTGAAGTACTGTCATGCCTCAGTCTGACAACCTGGGGCTGCCAGATTCCTCCAGGCTCCAACACCCCTGGTCCCATGATTACTATTTGATTATTTTCACCTGTGTCGTGTTTTAGTTATCAGTGCACCTGTGCCCTGTTTTGTCTGTCTTTGCTCAGTTGTGTGTATTGTCCTCGCCTGTGTTCTTGACTAACCAAGCCGTAAGTAAAGATTGTTTGTTTGATTTCATCCTCATCTCCGGTCTCCCCTGCACTTAGGTGCACATGGTATAAGTCTCTCCTGGTAGTCCACGGGTTAAAGATACAGAGCTTCACCACAACAATCCCAGTTCAAATCCAGTCTGGCAGCCGCACACCCCTTTGCCCGTAACAGGTACGTTGAAAGCCTGTTGTTTTTTTTGAGATACATTGCAGAACAGGCCCTTCCAGCCCAGTGAGCTGCACTGTAATCTTTCTGTTTAACTCTAGCCTCACAGGACAATGTACAATGTCCAAATAACATTGAATGGAAAATCCTACAAAAAGTAGTGGACATGGCCCTGTTCATCACGGGTAAAGCTCTCCCCACCGTTCAGCACATCCATGTGGAGAGTTGTCGCAGGAAAGCAGCATTCATCATCAAGGACCCCCGTCACGCAGGTTGAGCTCCCTTCTTGCTGCTGCCATCACGAAGAAGGTACAGCAGCCTCAAAGCTCACACCACCAGGTTCAGGAACAACTATACACAAAGTACACTGCAGATGCTGGGATCAAAGCAACACGTACAACACGCTGGAGGAACTCAGCAGGTCGGGCAGCATCCGTGGAAACGAGCAGTGAATGTTTCAGGCCAAGACCCTTTGTCAGGACTGAAGAGGGAGGGGGCAGGGGCCCTATAAAGAAGGTGGGGGGAGGGTGGAAGGTGCCAGGTGAAAAACCAATCAGAGGAAAGATCAAAAGGTGGGGGAGGGGAAGCAGGGAGGAGATAGGCAGGAGAGGTGAAGAAAGAATGTAAGGGGAAAGCACTGTGTAGTAAGGCAGAATCATGAGAGAGGTGATAGGCAGCTGGAGGAGGAGGCAGAGTGAAACTGGGATGAGGGAAGGGAGAGGGAGGGAATTACCAGAGGGAACAACTATTACCCCTTAATTATCAGGCTCCTGAACCAGAGGAGATAACTTCACTCAGCTTCACTGTCCCATCACTGAACTGTTCTCACAACCTATTGGACTCACTATCAAGGACTCTTCATCTCATGTTCTGGATATTTTTTTATTATTATTATTACTTTTTTCTTTTTTTGTATGTTGTTGTCTTTTGCTGACTGGTTGTTTGCTCTGTTTGTGTGGTCTTTTATTGATTCTTTATGGTATCGGAATTACTGAGTATGCCCACAAGAAAATGAGCCTCAGTGTTGTATATGGTGAGATATAAAATAGCACATAAAATACTGGAGCAACTCAGCAGGTCAGTCGGCATCTATGGAAATGAATCAACAATCGACGTTTCAGGCAGAGATCCTTTGCAGGACTGGAAAGGAATTGGAGGACACCAGAATAAAAGGTGGGGAGAGGGGAAGGAGGATAGCTGGAAGGTGATAGGTGAAGCTAGGTGGGTAGGAAAGGTAAAAGGCTGGAGAGGAAGGAATCTGATTGGAGAGGAGAGTGGACCATAGGAGTAAGGGGAAGGAGGAGGGAACCTTTTGGCAGGTGAGAAGATGTAAGAGGTTCAGAGTGAGGAAAAGAGGAGAGGTGGAGGGAAATTTTATTTTACCAGAATGAAAAATCGATATTCATGCCCTCATTTGGCAGCCACCCAGATGGGGTTGCTCCTCCACCCTGAGGGTGGCCTCATCTTGGGAATCAGTATTAAAGTGTTTGGCCACCGGGATGGTTTGCTTTTGGCAAATGGAACGGAAGTGCTCAGCAAAGCAGTCCCCCAGTTTTCTACGGGTCTCACCAAGGTAAAGGAGGCCGCATCAAGAGCACCGGACAGAATAGGTGACCCCAGCAGATTCGCAGGTGAAGTGTTGTCTCACCTGGACGGACTATTTGGAGACCTGAATGAAGTAAGGAATGGGCGGGTGCAGCATTTTGGCCATTTGGCAGGGATGTGGGACAATCATTCCTAAGAAATGAAGATTCCAACCCTCTTGACCTCAACAGCATTGATATAAGCAGAAGCATCTGTACTGTCCTCCCTCCTGAAGTCAATGACCAGCTCCTTAGTTTTGCTGATATTGAGGGAAAAATTGTTTTCATGACACAATGTCACTTCGGTTTCGATCTCCTTCCTGTAGTCTGACTCATTGTTATTTGGGATTTGGCTCACTAAGGTGGTATCATCTGCAAACGTGTAGATAGAGTTTGAGCAGAATCTGGGCACACAGTTGTGAGTGTATAGAGAGGAAGGGGCTGAAGACACAGCCTTGCAGGACGCCAATGTTACAGGTTTCCTCCAAAACTGGCTGATTGTGGTCTGTTGGTCAGAAAGTCAGGGGTCCATTTACAAAGAAGAATGCTGAGTCCCAGTTCCAGGAGTTTGGAGAAGAGTTTGCTTGGAACTATAGTATTTTGAATAACAAGCAATAGCCAAATGTAGGTGTCTTTGCTGTTCAGATGCTAAGAAATTTCTTTAGGTCCAGGAAGATGGTGTCTTTTATGGGCTTGTTTTGGTGGTAGGGTAGTTGCAGTGGGTCAGGGTTGACTTGAGGGCAGAAGTTGATGTGTGCTATGTCTAGTCTCTTGAAGTACTTCATGATAGAGGATGTCAGAGCTACTGCGTGGTAGTCATTAAGACACTTTCCTTATTTTTATTATCTACTAGAATGAGAGTGATCTTTTAAAGCTGGTAGGAGTCTCGGATTGAAGTAGGGAAAGGTTAAAAATGTCTTTAAGAACATCTGCCAGCTGATCTGTACACCAGCTAAGAACATGAGGAGAGCTTCTATCCAGGCCAGATGCTTTCTGTGTGTTCAGTCTCTGAAAGAGTGATCTTACGTCTGTAAAACTGCTGGGGCGGGTGGTGGCATTCCACTCCCCTTCTGTTCAAAACATACGTAGAATCCGTTCAGCTCACTGTGTGGGGATGTGCTGTTGTTGCCAATGCTTCCCAACTTTGCTTTAGAGCAGGGCATGAGAGCCCTGCCATAGCTGAAAGTTGGCCTGGGTCTCGACTTTGGATTGGCCACACAGATCCAATGTCAGTGTTGCAAATTTCTGGTGACCAGAGAAGAGAACCACATAGATGCAAACCTTTGAAGAAGTTTTCTCAGTATGTTTCCCCAAATTCAACGATCAAAGTTTGGAGGAAGTTTTTTTACGCCCAGCGCTATTTACTAATTTTCGAGTTTGGATATTCAGGATAAAACTTGCAAATGTTAAAATGCCATACAAAAGAATGCAGGATTGCACTTTTCCACTTTTTGCTTCTTTTCAAAATTCCCTATGTAGTTGAATTGCAAGGATGAGTGGTTGTCTTGAGCTTTATGTAGATTCTCAACAATAGACAATAGATAGTAGGTGCAGGAGTAGGCCAGTTACCTCCCCTTGCAGCTGGGAAGATGAAGTACTTGAAAATCAATTTCAGTAGTTGCTTTGATCATTTTGCAGATCAACAGAGCTTTGCATTTCTGAAACATCTTTACTGTTGCCAGAATTCCCCTGGGACTTCAGGGGAGCTTTACCAAGCAAATATTGGTGTTGGTATTCTGTTGGGAGAGTTGCTACTCATGCAGTTCTAGTTGCTGACCACTCAGAGGGATTGGAAAGGTTAAGAAAAGCAATGATGAGGTAGCGCTAGGGTTGTTAATTAGCCTATGTAGATACGCTTTCCAATGTTGGTGTTGATAGGTAGTAGGGTGATGATAATTGGGAGGATGGCTAAGAGTTGGGCTTCAAGGGACACCAGAGCTCCCAACTCTGAAGTCATGCTAAGGGAAGCTAATGCTATGATTCTGTGGTAATTATATGATAGATGAAAATGTAATCAGGTGACTATATTCCCATCCCAGCAGAAGGTGGTGGAGAAAGACCGGACAAGGATATTGTGGCCAATTGTACCACAGGTTGCAGACAGCTGAGAAGGACATAGAGGATTAGATTATCTTTCTCAAACATCTCTGGATGCCATTAGTGATTTAATCAGACCCATGTTTTGAGGCAAGAAATGGAAATAAGGAGTTTAAGTCAAGAAAATCATGAATTTGGGAGGGTATAGCATGTTCAAAGAGAGCAGTAAATTTTCCTTTAAACATCATCCTATACACCATCTCTTTCTACTTCTCTTGAATCATTCACTTCTCCCTTCTCCCATTTAAATATTCAGATGAAAAGTAATAGCTTTAACCTAAAGAAATACAATGATCTAGCTTTAGCTGTGGTTGTAATTTAGGTCTGGAATCCTCTTGATTGAAATTCAGCATGATACTATCAGATTTAAATGTAATTGAGTGGAGAATGTGAGATAGGTGGCATCCTGTGAATTCTGTACAGATCCTGGTATTCTACATGGTTCTTGATATCTTTTCTGCCTAGATGTGCACTTTCTTTTCTTTGCTCATTGTATAGACTGCTGCTGCATGCAAAACCTTTGTGAATTTAGCCTTGGAACAAGAATCAGTCTTTTAACTTTTCAGCTCATGTTCATATTTTAATGATCTCATTTTGAAAAGCTAATATTTTCACCAAGCATTAAAATATTCATGCTATAGCTCCACATTAGATGCATGTTTCTGTTCACTGATCTTTTTCTTGTTTAAATAATCTCCAGCTACTGGATGTCACTCTGTGTTTATACATAAGTGCAAATTGGTGACATTTTCTCTATTACTCAGCTGGTAGAATCACAAACACAAAAGATTTTGCAGATGCTGGAAATCCAGAGTAACATGCTGGAGGAATTCATCGGTGAGGCAATATTTAGGGTGAGGAATAAAGAGTTAAAGTTTTGGGCCTTGACCCTTCATCAGGATTGGAAAGGAAGGGGGAAGAAGCGGGCAGTTTGTTAGAGCCGTTGGGAAGGGTTTTAACTAATTTGGCAGGGGGTTAGGAACTGGAATGAAGGGACTCAGGATAGGACAGATGATAAAAAAGCAAAGATGGCGTGCAGTCAGACTGTCAGGAAGGGCAGGCAGATGAGACGACAAAATTGTAACCAGCAGGGTGAGTATTTGTGCATTAGGGATGCAGAATCAAAAAGGGTAGCAAATACAGTACTCAAAGTTTTATATCTCAATGCACGGAGTCCTGGAAATAAGGTGGATGATCTTGTTGCACTATTACAGGTTGCTAGGTATGATGTTGTGACCATCACTATATAGTAGTTGAAGGATGATTGTAGTCAGGAGCTGAATGTTCAAGGTTACACATTATATTGGAGGGATATGAAGGTAGGCAGAGGGGTGACGTGGCTCTGCTGGTAAAGAATGACATCAAATCAATAGAAAGATGTGACATAGGATCGGAAGATGTTGAACCCTTGTGGGTTGAGTTAAGATACTGCAAGGGTAAAAGGACCCCGTTGACAATTATATATAGGCCTCTAAGCACCACTTGCAGAACATCACTAGTCATAGACCTCGAGGCAGAAGATTCTCCATCTACAACCACCCTCTGCCTTCTGTGACCAAGCCAATTCGGAATCCATGCAGACAGGTTTCTCTGGATTGCATGCCTCCTGAGTTTCCAAGTGTGTCTACCATGGGGAACCTTGTTGGATTCCTTACTAAAATCCATGAACACCACATCCATCTCTCTACCTTCAACAGCTTATTTTGTCCCTTCCTCTCAAAAAGTTGTTCAGGCTTGTAAGGCATGACCTGTCCCTCATAAAGACATGTTGACTATTCCTAATCAGACTACGCTTCTCTGAAACCTGTCTCTAAGAGTCCTCTCCAATAGTTTGCCCCGTCACTAATGTAAGACTTACTGGTCTATAATTCTCACATTGCATTTCTTGAAAAAAATAGAATAACATTTGTAATCCTTCGACTTTCTGGTACTACTCCTGTGGCCAGTGAGAACACAAAGATCACTGCCAATTACACAGCAATCCCTACCTGACTTCCTATAGTAACCCGGGGTTCATCCTGTCCAACCCCAAGGACCTAGCTATCCTAATATTTCACTTTGGAAGATTGAGAGCAGGAGTGAGATTTGTGCGAGAACCAGAACCATTGAAAATCGCAAGTCTCACTTGGGTCAATGAAAGGAAGTTGGGCTGAAATGAAGCAGCCAGAATGGGGAACCAAGGCTTTGGTGAGAAGAGGTGGAGACTAAGGTGAATCCTTTTGCACCATGTGGGATGTCAGAGTGACCTCCATTGTCCCTGATTGTTACACATGCAAGAAGTGTATACGGCTGCAGTTGAGAAACTGGAGGAGGGTTTATGGATCATTTGGGGAAATGAGGAGTTGATAATTAGAATGTACAGGGTGGCATGTCACAACTAAGCTGCAGGAGCAAGGTAGGTGGGTGACTTTCAGGAGAGGGTTAAGGGAGTCGGCAGACATGCATAATACCACTGTGGCCATTCCGCTCAATTATCAGTATACTGCTTTGGATACTGTTGGTGGAGGTGACTTACAAGGGGAAAGCCACAGTGACCAAGTCTCTAGCATTGAATGTGGCACTGTGGTTCGGAAGGGAAGGGAGGGAAGAGGAGAGCGGTGATGACGGGTGATTCAATAGATAGGGGAACAGACAGGAGATCCAGAGGATGTGAACGAGAAGCCTGGATGGCACGTGGTTTCGCAGGTGCCAGGGTCAAGAACATCTCAGATCAGGTGCACAGCATTCCTAAGGGGGAGGTCCTGATGAGCAAATATAAGAAGATGCAAAGGGAGCTAAAAAATAGTCTATCAAGGCCAGTAATCTCGGGATCACAGCCAGTGCCAGACACCACTGAGGGTCAGATAGGATGCCATAGCAGTTTAGTGAGTGGGTGATGGTGCAGGGGGCAGGGTTTCAGATTTGTGGATCATTGGGATCTCTTCCGGGGAAGGTATGACCTGTACAGAAGGGAAGGGTTACGCCTGAGCTTGAGAGAGATCAATGTCCATGCAGGAGGGTTTGCTAGAGCTGTTAGGGAGGGGTAAATTTGATTTCTCCAACTTCTGGTAATTTCTCACCTCTCCCTCTTCCCTCCTTCTCCATTCAAGCTCCAGTCTTAACATTTCTTGTCTCCTCACCTGCAGATCACAACCCTCTGGTGGCCTTCCTCCTTTCCTTTCTCCAATGGTCCACTCTTCTCTCCTATCAGGTTCCCTCATGTTCAGACCTTTACCTTTTCCACCTATTACCATCTGGCATCTTACTTCATCCTCCCTCTCCCACCCCTCACTTCCCCTCACTTGGCTTCGCCCATCACCTTCCAGCTTGTACTCCTTTCCCTCCTCCACCCATCTTCTTAATCTGGTTTTGACCGTGAGACCATAAGGCATAGGGGCAGAATTAGGCCATTTGGCCTGTCAAACCTGCTCCACCGTTCAATCATGGCTGATCCTTGTTTTCTCCTCCTCAACCCTACGCCCCTGCCTTCTCCCTATAACCTTTGATCCCATGTCCAATCAAGAACCTATCAAACTCTGCCTTAAATATACCAAACAACCTGGCTTGTGGTAGCAAATTCCACAAATTCACCACCCTCTGGCTAGAGAAATTTCTCCACATCTGTTTTAAATAGCTGCCCCTCTATCCTGAGGCTGTACCCTCTTGTCCATGACTCTCCCACCATGGGAAACGTCCTTTCCAGATCTGCTCTGTCTAGGCCTTTCCAAAGGTTTCAATGAGCTTCCCCTCATCCTTCTAAATTTCAGTGAGTACAGGCACTGAGCCATCAAACATCCCTCACATGATAACCCATTCATTCCTGGAATCATCCTTGTGAACCTACTCTGAACCCGTCAATGCCAGCATATCTTTTTTTAGATGAGGAGCCCAAAACTGAGACTTGATAGGTGTATAAGATGGTAAGAGGCGTAGGTAAAGTGGACAGCTAGTGCCCTTTTCCCACAGTGGCGTTGGCTAATATGAGAGGACATACTTTCATGATATTGGAGGAAAGAATAGGGAGGATGCTGGGGTAGGTTTTTTAGAGAGTGGTAAATGCATGGATTGCACTGCTGAGGTTGGTGATAGAGGCAGATACATTAGGATCATTTAAGAGACTCTTAGACAAGCACACGAATGAAAGAAAAGTGGAGGGCTATGTGTGATGGAAGGGTTAGATTGACCTTGGAGTAGGTTAAAAGTCAACATAACAGCGTGGGCCAAGGGGCCTTTACTATGTTGTACTATGCTATGTTCTCTGTTCTCCTTTGAGCCCTCAGAAATCTGGAGGGTCTCCTGAAGACGAAGTTCCTTGTGCTCAACATTTTGTGAAAATCTCAGTAGCCGTTTCTTTTGCTGTGATCTGTGCATGTTTGTTGGTGGATTTATGCCAAAGAAGGGCTCACTTTTCTTCTGCATGTAGCAGACAGCAGCAAGGTACCCAATGTACATTATTTCCCATCAACGTCTTCGGTGACACAATCCAGGATATGGTGGTGTTCGTCGCTACTAATAGTGGCACAAATGACTGCCTATTTATGTATCTGTGAATCTTGTAGCTCCCTGTTTAGTCTTAAATAACCTTGACCTTCCTTTGGTGAAGTTCATGCCATGGTAGTGTTACGTATTCAGGCAACAATAAATATATGAGTTAGGCAAGGGTTTTTATAACAAATAACATTTTTATTAAACACTGAAAACAAACCCCCCAAAAGTAAACAAACACTAACGTAACCGGAGAACAGCTGCTGTGCGGCAGCTTAACAGCTTTTAAAGCGATGCAGCTCTAACAGTTCTTAAAGCGATGTTGCAAAAACAGTTGTTTAAAGCGATATTGCCAAAAGTTCAAAATGCTCAGTCCATTTAAAAGGAGAGACTTTTTAAGGCGATTTAAATTTTCTTCCACGTCATTTTCCTTCGATCCCCGGCGTCAAACTCTTCCCACGAAGAATTTTATGAAACGTAACGGTTTAAAGGCACTGACCTTTCCTTCCACACTATTCTCAAATCCTTTCTGGTCATCCCAGGGATCAACACAAGAATAGTCAATGAAAACCTTCCGAATGAGGATCACACAAGGTCGAAACCATTCCACCGTCGAAATTCGATTCTCCTCGATCTTTAACTCCCGAACTTTTATCTTCACTCTCCACAGTAAAGAAACTGCTGGCAATGACCTTTTAAACTTTAGGCATTAGATAAAACTTCATCTTTCAAATAAACTGCGTCATAACATTAAATCACGCAGTGGCATGAAGTCAGTTTGGCAAATCCAGCCACAAACTGCCCCACCCCACAGGGAGGGGTCCTCCTCCTATACCCTGTAAAAAGAAACCTGTCACATGACCTCTACTGGCGGGAAAATGACGTCACTCCACCATCACAAGACCATTACCTCAAGTCCAGTATAACTTCAACCCCAGTCACGTGACAAGGGTATCACTGTCACGTGTCACGGGTACGTAACAGTAGAAAGAGCTTGTTCCATGAATCATGTGCCTCTGATTTGTCTGGAGAGTACAATCTCTTGAACCTGCTACTGGTCTATTTGCTTTGAGCAGAGGTGACATTTCGAAACCTTTCCCTTCATTCAACTGACTTTGATTGAACGATGCCTTAACCTTTTTCCTGACTGAGGTAAACTAATTCAGCACAGACTGGCAATTAGCCATGGAGGTAAACTTATTCCATTAGCAAAATTACCCATTTTTGTCCTGGATATAAAAGATATCAATCCAAAGATTTGGAATTTGACATTTGAACCAGGTTTGATTGATCACTGATCCTTCGATTCTAGCAGTCATAGCGTTATCATGACTTGGCTTTAATTATTAAGGAAGAAATGGGTGTGTTTCAACCATAAGCAAATGCTAAATTGGTTAATTGGTAAATTATTTTATTGTCACATGTACTGAGATGCACTGAAAAGCTGTCTTGCATATTGTTCATACAGATTTGACACACAGATGTTTGAAAAGTGGAGTGATCAGTACTTTTGATTGATCTTAGAGTAGGTTCAGAGGTTGGCACAACATCGTGGGTCAGAGTGCCTGCACTGTACCGTTGTGTTCTTCATCCATAATCAAGAACTCCCACCATCCAGGTCATGCTCTCTTCTGGACCCACAGCACCAGGTTCAGGAACAGTTATTACCACTCAGTCATCACGTTGTTGAACCAGAGGGGATAACTTCATTTGTCCCATCACTGAACTGTTCCCACAACCTATGGACTCACTTTCAGGGACTCTTCATTTTGTGTTCTCGATATTTATGGTTTATTTATTATTATAATTTTGTTTGGTTCTTTTTCATTTTGTATTTGCACAAGTTGTTGTCTTTTGCCCATCTTGCTGTTTGTGGTTTTCAATTGATTCTATTGTGTTTCTTTATAATTTACTGTAGATGCCCACAAGAAAATGAATCTCAGTAGTATATGGTGACATATATGTCATTTGATTGTAAATTTACTTTGAACTTTTACGTAGATCAATTCATTACAACAGTACAATGTAAAATAGGAACAGAATGCAGACTAAATTCTGTTCTTGGCTGCTACGGTAATGTATTTGTTAACGGGCCGCTATTTTGGCTTGGGGCTTCGGAGTTCAGAGTTCAGTCCTGTAATCCTATATAAGCAGTGTCTGTGCATCCTCCCTGTGGAATTCATTGGTTTTCTCCAGGTCCTCTGGTTTCCTCCCACACTCCAAAGATGCACCGAGCAGGTTCATTGGTCATTGTAATTTGTCCTGTGATTAGGTTAGGGTTAACTGGGGTTGCTGGGGGTTTCTGTGTGGTGTAGGGCCGAAAGGGCCAATTCCATTCTGCGTCTCCCAAGTAAAATAAAATACAAAACAAATTGTTACAGTGCAGTGCTGGTCGACAATGAGGTGCAAAGTCATAATGAGATAGTTTGTTAAGTCAAGGGTCCGTCAATACTTAGGAACTATCAATAGTCTTACATCAGTAGGGCAGAAGCTGTCCTTGAGCTTGGTTCTATGTACCTTTGGGCTTTTGTATCTTCTGCCTGATGAGAGAGAGAAGAGGAGAGAATGTCTGGGCTGGGTGTTTGGTCTGTGTTGTCTGCTTTCCTGAAGCATCAAGAACTGCACAGAGCCCTTGGAGGGGAGGCTGATTCTCGCCATGTGATGAGCTGTATCTTCGACTCTCTGCAGTCTTTTGCAGTCGTGGGCAGAGCTGTTGCCATACCAAGCCGTGACATATCCAGATAGGAATACACTTTCTATGGTGCATTGGTAAAAAATGTTGAGGGTCAAAAGAGCTGTGTTAAATTTCTTCCTGAGGAATTAGAGGCACTGGTGAGCTGTACACAGTATGCCAAATGTGGCATAACCAAAGTCTTGTACAGCTGCATCAAGATTTTTCAACATTTATACTCAGTGCCCCTACCAATGAGCGGCTGAGTAGGTTAGGACATTTTTCCCTGGAATATAGGAGAATGAAGGGAATTTTGATAGAGGCATACAAAGTTATGAGGGGTATAGAGAAGGTAAGTAGAAGAAGGCTTTTTCCCACAGGGGTTGAGTGCGACAAGAACTAGAGCTCATAGTTTAAAGGAGAAAGATTAAATATTTAAAGCAAACCTGATGGGACACTTCTTCACTCAGAGGGTAGTTCGAGAGTGTAACAAGCTGCCCGTGGAAGGGTTTGATTGCAGTGTTTAAGAGAAGTTTGGATAAATCTGCTTATGGATGATGTATGGAGGCCTATAATCTGGGTGTAGGTCAATGCAGAATAAAAATACGGCACAGACTAGATGGGCCAAAGGGCCTGTTCCTGTGCTGTAGTGCTGTATGACTTGAATAAAGGCAAATGTGTCCTATACCTTCTTGCCATGTTGCTAATGTTGCCACTTTCAGAAAGTTAGGAACATGCATGCAAAGATCCCTCTGTGCATCCTAAGGGTTAACGGTATACTTTCCTCTTATATTAGTTGATTTTGGTAAAACCTCATGGACAGTACTATGTTCAATTTTGTTTTCTTCTAAAAAGTGATGCACGTTGCATAGATGGGAGTGCAATGAAGATTCATACATTATTTCTACATAGACAACAGGTTTGTCCAGCGAGGACAGATAAAGCAGACAAAGCCTATATACTCTGTGGTTAGCAGAATGAGAGATGTCATTAAAATTTATACTTGGTTGTTTCAATGTCCAAGGAGCCTGGAGCAGGAGTCAGAATAAAGTGTAGACCTTTTAAGATAATTTCTTTTCACTCTCAGACTGAGTGAGTTCTTCGAAGTTGTCGCTCTGGGAGGCTGTGAGGGTCACTCACTGAGTTCATTCAAATCAAGAATGATAGATTTCTGGACATTATGGGATTCAAAAGCTACTGGTATTGTACAGGTAAATGTTGCTGAGACAGAAGATTAGTCATGAGATTGATGAACGGTACAGCAGACTTGATGGGCCAGGTGGCCGACTCCTGCCTCTAATTCGTGTGTTCCTACTGTTCAGAGTCAGGAATATATGAGCAGAGGTACATTGTTTATGATTGAATCATGCATTACAAAGGGTAGCACACATCTTTGAAACTCTTATTCCTGAACTTGTAAACCCAAATCTCCCCAGGTAATACTTTGGTCTATTTCAGTTATTCAAAAATGTGTGGCAACACACTCCAGCCTGGAGGCATCTGCAAATTTCAAGAATGCGATCTGGAATGCACAAGTGGGGCTGAGCCTCTGCTTAAATGTTGAGAACATTTTATAAACACAACACATTCAATTGTTTACTTCAATTGCCAGACAAGTTTTGGAAGTTGCAATCAAGGATGCAGACAAGCAGCACTTCCTATTTAATAACCTTTTTTATCGATGTTTAATTTAGCCAGGACCATCTGGCTTTGGACCTCCTCACAATCTTGCTCCAACTATGGACCAGAGAGCTGAATTACTGATGTGAGGCCTGCTGTCTTTGATATCTAATAGAGTGTGGCATCAGTGAGTCCAGACAAAACTATGATTGTTATGATTTGAGGGGGAAACACCTCAACAGTTGAAGTTAACCCTGCAGAAAGGAAGTTGGTTGAGATTTGTTGGCAGTCAGTCATTCTAGTCCCAGGATATTTCTGCCTCACCATTCAGGTGCTTTATCAATGACTTTCCTTCCAATGTAAGTTGAGTACATGGATAGGAGAGGTTGAGAAAGCAGGTGGGACAAGCTCTCTGGGCAACACAGCCAGCATGGACGAGCTGGGAAAAGATCCTGTTTCCATGCTGTCTGACTCTGTGACTCATCATAAGGTCGGCTGATAAGTGCAGAATGTTCTGTTCCATTGGCAACTTCTCAGAAAATGGATAGGACTGTATCTGCACAGAGCAAGACCTACTTTCAGTCATGGGCCCAAAAAGGTCAAGCAACATTCACATTACAAGAGTGACAAGCAATGGCCAACTCCAGCAATATGCAGTCCAATTTCCTACTCTTGATATTCAGTGGCTGAGTCCTCCACCATCACTGTTGTGTCAGACACCATTGACCCAGAAACTCAGCTGGACCAGCCTTTCCCAGGATGGCCATGGAGTACTTTTATGAGAAAGTCTGCATCAGTTCAAGGAGGGTAAGGGAGGGGCAATACATGCTGGCATTTTCTGGGGAAGGAACAAATAGTCAGAATCAGGTTTATGATCACTGGCATGTGACATGAAATTTGTTACCTTAACATCAGCAGTTCAATGCAATACGTAATATAGAAGAGAAAATAAATAAATATAATAATAAAGAAATAAGTAAATCAATTACAGTATATGTATATTGAATAGATTTTAAAAATCATGCAAAAAAACAGAAATACTGTATGTTTAAAAAAAAAGTGAGGTGGTTTCCAAGAGTTCAATGTCCATTTAGGAATCGGATGGCAGAGGGGAAGAAGCTGTTCCTGAATCACTCAGTGTGTGCCTTCAAGCACACATTCAGTACCTCCTACCTGATGGTAACAGTGAGACAAGGGTATGCCCTAGGTGGATGCTGGTGGTCCTTAATAATGGACACTGCTTTTCTGAGGCACCGCTCCCTGAAGGTGTCCTGGGTACTTCATAGGCTAGTACCCAAGATGGAGCTGACTAGATTTACAACTTTCTGCAGCTTCTTTTGGTCCTGTGCAGTAGCCTCCCCCCCCCCACCCCACCCCATACCAGACAGTGATACAGCCTGTCAGAATGCTCTCCATGGCACATCTATAGAAGTTTTTGAGTGTGTTTGTTGATGTGCCAAACCTCTTCAAACTCCTAATGAAGTATAGCCGCTGTTTTGCCTTCTTTATAACTATATTGATATGTTGGGACCAGGTTAGATCCTCAGAGATCTTGACACCCAGGAACTTGAAACTGCTCACTCTCTCCACTTCTGATCCCTCTATAATGATTGGTATGTTTTCCTCCGTCTTACCCATCCTGAAGTCCACAATCAGCTCTTTCGTCTTACTGATGTTGAATGCCAGGTTGTTGCCAGTTTTGATCATCAGCAAGGAGGATATGTTATCACCAATCTGCACAGATTGTGGTCTTCCAGTTAGGAAGTCGAGGGAATTGCAGAGGGAGGTATAGAGTCCCAGGTTCTACAACTTATGAATCAGGAATGTGGGAATGATGGTATTAAATGCTGAGCTATAGTTGATGAAATAAAAGCAAGTCCAGATGAAAATACTAGAAAAAGGCAAATATTGCTTTTCAAAGCTTAACACCACCTCAAAAATCTATCAGGATGATTCACTAGGTAATTAAAGATGCAGAAAATAACAAGAATTCACAGGTCTTTTCTGGAAACCGCATGAAGTAAGAATCAGAATCAGAATCAGAATCAGAATCAGACTTTAATCGCCAAGTACCTGTGCACATACAAGGAATTTACTTCCGGCAGATGTTGTCTCTCTGCTCATAACAATAATAATGATAAATATAAATGAAAATATAGATTATACATACAGGTAGTGCAATCCAAGTCGAATGTTTCTGTCAACAGAAGCAATGTGTGTTACTCTCCTGTATTGTGGCTATCATTTGGAATTGTGTTTTTTAATGTTAAGCAGATGTAACTAACAAGTTTCTGAGGAAGTGACATAATAATGTATGCATATATCTGTTGTTCAATAACATTTTTTGAAGATATATGAATAAGCCCTGATGAAGGGCCTCGGCCTGAAACATTGACTCTTTATTTCTCTCCATAGATGCTGCCTGACCTGCTGAGGTCCTTTAGCACTTTGTGTGTGTCAATAAGAGAGTATTAATAGCTTTGAGAAAATCTCTCATTGGACTTAAATTAAGAACAGTGATATGACCACAAGGCAAGGTTGAAAGCTGGAAGTATTGGGGAGGAAGAGTGAAAGGGCTGTTCTTGCATTATATACATGGAAAATCGTCCCAAGGTCATTCTGATCATTATTTTTACCATTATCTACTGTATCCATATTGATTTTTGTGAATACAACCCATTACATCTTTCCTTTTTCCATTTCACAATAACCGGAAGACTTATTCCAAGATACCAATCAGTGCGCTGTTGATCCAGGGTGCCAAGTTGAAGGCTTGGGGCATTTTGCTGTCTTTCAATCTTCCATGCCTCCCTCCAATTGGAAGCTGTGTTCACTCCCTTTTCCAAGAATGTGAATTGGCATTCTAGGCTTCATGGTGTGGCACTTTATCACCACCTTATGTACCTGATTTATGAAGGCATCAACACAAAATACTCCATCCATGTTAAGTCTCCGCTGTTTAATCAACACATATTTCATTTGATACCAAAGCTCCTTTGATTGCTGCCTACAGCCAGAGGTTTGTAATAGCTCTCCAAATGTATTAACAGTAATTTTTTCTTAGTGTTAAGCAAAGATATTACCTGCAACTTTCTACAGCCCTATTATTTAGGAATAAATATTAAGCACAGTCTATGAAAGAAGCGACATTCTGTTTTACTTACAAGTGTCATTCGGACAGGATCCTCAGAAATTAATCTAAATATTCTCCATTCACATGGTGACATAAAAAGGACTGCAGGCACGTTTCGTTATGAAGTGGATTGATTCAGCAACTTTAATTTAAAAGGTATTAATATTGGAAATATATATTACATAGTTGGAATGGCTTGTGGTAATCGCCTTTTCTCCTTGGAGTGACAGAGGATGAGAGGTGACCTGATGGAAGTGTGTAAGACGATGAGAAGTACTGATCGTGTAGATAGCCAGAGGCTTTTTCCTAAGGCTGAAATGGCTAACACGAGGGGGCATAGTTTTAAGGTGCTCAGAAGAAGATACAAGGTAAGTTTTTCACACAGAGAGTGGTGGGTGCATGGAATACACTGCCAGCGACGGTGATAGAGGTGGATACAGTAGGGTCTTTTAAGAGACTCTTAGATAGGTAGATGGAGCTTAGAAAAATAGAGGGCTATGCGGTTGGAAAATTCTAGGCAGTTGAGTAGATTACATGCTCGCCAGAACGTTGTGGGCCAAAGGGGCTGTAATGTGCTGTAGATTTCTGTATTCTGTGTTCTATGTTCTAAACCTGTACTGTTATAACTTGGGGTGGATCCCAGTTGATTGTTTTTGGATTATAAGTCTCAGGGTCCTTGCAGATGTTGAAGGGATCTTTAAAATTTAAAAGGCTGCATTTACCTTTCAGACCAATTGCGATACCACACAGATATTTATTTCTCCTGGATTTGTTGGGCTATGGCTATGTAAAAGCAGAGGAACAGGTTAGAATTTAAGACTTAATTACTGATCCTATTACTGCAAAGAAAATACTGTATTTAATTAAAGAACGGTATCTTGCTGCGTGGAATAGATTGTGATAGTTTGAGATTGTCCTTGAATGGAAATTAACCAATTACCAGTGCACTACAGCAATGTCCCCACTACTTTTTCCAGTGGATCCCAAATTTGGGGCCACAAAGAGAAAAAGTATGGCAGCAAAGTGACTTTGACAATGCAATATTATTTTGATTTTTTTTCCACTTGACAGGTTATCTGATTAACTGCTACCAGTGAAAACAGCAGCAATATTGTAGGCAGTGTTGTTGAACTGAAGTCAGTTTATTATTCTTTGATCTTTTTTTCCCCAATGCCTCACTATAATGTAGTTATCCGTACAAATTTTTTGACAGTCTTTGTTGACAACACAAAAAAGTTAGAAATTAATTTACAATATAAAGACCATGAAGATCCCCGTGGCTCTCGTGACTCCAGTTCTGTCTCTGAGGAGTTTGTTTGGACTTCTATTGATTGCTTGGGAATCTTCCTAGTGCTCCAGTTTTCTCTCGTCCTCCCACCCCCTTCCTATCCCAGAGGTTGGTAGATCGATGGGCCATTGTAAGTTTCCACCATTGTATAGAGTGGCAGAATATGGGGAGAGCTGATGGGAAATATGGAGAGAATAAAATATGGAATTATCAGCGATTAGTCTTTGATAATTGGTGTGGACTTGATCAACCAAAGGCCCCGCTTCTCAGCTTTATCGCTGTCGCTCTGTAACTTCACGCAGTGCAGCGCAAATAGATGACATGTTGCTTGCTGGTCGATGGCATCATTAAACAATGTTCCAAGTGGAGTAATTGCTAAGGAAATCTAGTACTTTAAGGAGGACATCATGTAAGCCCAGGGGACAAACAGTGGAAGACTGAGAGTGACACATTTGCAGAGAAGTCAACAAAGAATCAGCCCTCCCTTATGTTACCTTGAATATTTTCTGCTTTCAGGTGATGACAGTGAAAAATAGATTTATTATCTGCTTAATATTTTCCCACAGCCTTTCTTGATATTGGTAAGTGTTTATATTATTTAGTCTGAAATTGACATAGATTTTGTTTTTAAATGCAAAAGATTCTTCAGATTCTGGAAATCCAGATCGACAGTATGCTGGAGGAACACAGCTGATCAGGCAGCACGTATAGAGGGAATAAACAGTTGATGTTTTGGGCTGAGACCCTTCATTAGGACTAGAATGAAGAGGGGCAGAAGCCAGAATAAGGAAGTGGAGGAGGAAAAGAGTACAAACTGGCAGATGATATGTGAGACTGGTTGAGGGAGAAGGTGGGTGGGGGTGGTAGAAGTAAGGACCTGGGAGATGATCTGTGGATGAGGTAAAGGGCTGAAGACAGGGAACTTAAAGGAACAAACAATGGACTATGGAAGATAAGAAAGGAGGCGGGAAACCAAAGGGAGGGATAGGCAGATGAGGAGAAGAGAAGGAGTGAGAGGAAAAGGGGAATGATAGAGAAGAGGGCAGAGAAATCACCAGAAGATAGAAAAATCGATGTTTTGTTTATTTCTCCCTTCCTTTCCAGTTTCAGCTTGAAATATCAGCTGTTTATTCCCCTCCATATATGCCACTGCACTCTTCCTTTCCAGTCCTGAGGAAGAGTCTTGACCAGAAATTGTGACTTTTTAATTCCCCTCCGTAGATGCTATCTGACTCTATTAGATTCCTTCTTCTTCAGCCTTTTATCTCTTCCACTTGTCCCCTCCCAGCTACTTAATTCATTCCCCTTTCGCCTCACCTTGTCTCACTTATCACCTGCCAACCTGTACTTCCCCTCATTACTCTCACTTCTGCCCCCTTTCTTTCCAGCTGATGAAGGGTTTTGCCCTGAAACATCAACTGCTTGTTCCCCTCCATAGATGCTGCTTGACCTGCTGAGTTCCTCTAGCATCTTTTGTGCATTCCTCGAGATTTAATTGTTACCTGGGAGTAATTGATGCAAAATGAATTTTGCACAGTCAAACTTAATATTCATTCATGTGTTTCTTGGCATATTATCGGTGACATTCACAGGACCTCAGGATTAAAATGAACACAGATTAATCTTTGAAACTCCTAGATAAATGAACCTGGTAATGTGCTGTCTGCAAGCTGCTGAGCACTGCAGTGGAGCGGAGATTGTCAGAGAGCGCCTATGCAGCTCTGCTTCATCAGCAGCGTACTATAACCACAGCTGTTTGACACAGATACATTCAAATGCCCCTCTCTTGCTTCAGCGCACACTGCAGTGAAAGCATCAAAAATTCCCACTGATCCTACCTTTGGCGCTACAGATCTTCCGTTTGTGATTAGACATCAAATTATCGAATTCCCCCTCCCCTCCACTCAAACAGCTGCTGAACCATTCATCAAATAAACAATTCATATCTGAGGCTGTTAGATGAGAAGTAATGAGTTACATAATGATAACACATAAATATCGAGCAAACATTGTACAAATAGATAACGGAAGAAGATAGAGGACCTGAAAGGCTCACGTCCTTGTGCGTCTTATTAGTTATCTTGATCTGATATAAAATGAGGTGAAACTATATCAGGTCTTGTGTAGATCAGGGGAAGGATTTGCTTCACCTGCTCTGGTTTGTTAAATTATTCTGAACGTTCAAGCTGCACTACCCAGCAACCTCCAGTTTAACCCTAGGCTAATCATGGGACAATTTACAATGACCAATTAACCGACCAAATAGTATGTCCTTGGACTGTGGGAGGACACCAGAGCACCCGGAGGAAACCCACGCTCACAGTAGTAGAAATATATTTTAAAAAACAGGTGGTTTTGTGAACTGTCTGAAGGATGTTGCTGCTAGTTGCATTGGTCATTGGCGCCATCTTACTGGTGATGATATTGATACAGAATTAGTAGGTTTACTTGGTATGAATATAATATTCATTCAAAAAATGGAGCAAATGTTTGCAAATGGAGAATCATACCTTGCACAAGGTATTTACACTCTATCATTGGTTCTTGGATGGAGAAAACCAATTATGTGGTGATGATGCACTCTTGCAATTTGTCTTGCTCTCATGCAAGGCATTTACCTTAACCACTTGATAATGGTAGTTTTTTTCTGTAAATGTTCTGTGCTCAAGAGTACAAACAACAGCTAAGGAATGTTTTAAAGTGACAGAACCCTCAGCTGCAATATACCAACACATACACTTTTTTAGGTACAGCTGTATACTTGCACATTAATGCAAATATCTAATTAGCCAATCATGTGGCAGTAACTCAGTGCATAAAAGCATGCAGACATGGTCAAGAGATTCAGTTGTTGTTCAGCTCGAACATTAGATTGGGGCAGAAATGTAATCCCAGTGATTTTGACTGTGGAATGACTGACGGAGTGGTTTGAGTATCTCAGATATTGCTGATCCCCTAGGATATTTACGTACAACAGTCTCTAAAGTTTACAGAGATTAGTATGAAAAGCAAAAACATCCAGTGAGTGGCAGCTTACTGATAATGCCTTGTTGATGATGGAGAATGACCAGACTGGTTCAAGGTAACAGTAAGGCAACAGTAACTCAAATAACCACATGTTACAACAGTGATGTGCAGAAGAGACTCACTGAATGCACAACACTTTGACCCTTGAAGTGGCTGGGCTACAGTGGCAGAAGCTCATGGACCTACACTCAGGTATCCATGGTCATGAATCATGATAACTTTGCGATTACTGTGTATGCAGAGTTTAACATGGAGATCTCAGAATTGTCGCTGGTGAATCAGCCCTCCTTCAGCGATTTATTATCAAGCTTAAGGATAGTAGAACCTTCTGTATAACTTGCATTGCCATTCCATTGTTATCGATGCCCTCTCATGGTCAAGGGGAGATAAAGATGGTTCATACTGAGAAAGTGATTGTTGATCTTGTGGTGATCAGTCTTTATCTTAGTGATGCTTGAATTCATTGATGGATGGCCATATAGTATTTCCTAACCAGTCTCTGAAATGTTACTGTATGCTTTATACCATGAAGTCTTGCTGAATATTAATAGCATCTATGTGATAATTGTTTCTTCTCTGACCGTAAGGGATTTATTTTACATGCATGATTTGTAACTTCATATTTTAGATTTCACCTTAATCATTCCAATATTCATAAATTTCTCCTGAAGTTTAAAGATTAATTAACAGTGGTGGCCTTCCCCTGGTTTGATGTCTTGTGGGGGTTCTTTACTATGATTGGCTTTTGAGCAAGTTCACAGTTGTTAAATGTTGTCAGTTTCATACTCAAGCTTGTAACCTCAGGAGCATTTGCTAAGGTTTTGATACCAGAAATGCTTCATGTTAATTATCAGAATGTGTTGCGTTCTTGTGTAGGAATATAAAGTTACAGCTCTCAGCTGTGGAGAACAAATGATTTAAATAAAATAACATCTCAAGAAAGCAATGCTTTCAAGACTCAGTTATTGATAATTAGAAATTCTAAGAATAGCGCGAGGCAGGAATTATCAACGACTTCATGGGGCACAATGGAACAGATTTTTACTTCCATGTTCTTGAAGCGGCCTGGCCAAGATGGCTTGTTCAGTCTCTGGAGATGCTATCCGACCATCATGCCAATGATTTCAATTTCAGGCACTGTCAATGTTCACAAGTTCATTCTGGGATTGAGTTGTGGGGGGAGGGGCAAGGGGGGATGAGGAATGGTGGAGTGGTACTATCCTGTGAGGAGAGATTAAGCATTCTGGGTTCACGGCAGAATGAGAGGTGATCATATTTATATAAAGTTCTCATAGGGTAGATTTCTCTGGCTGGAGTGTTCAGAATTAGGATCTTACTTCTCAAAACCAGGAAATTATAGGTTGGCCATCCTTGTGTCAAGGGGAAGAAAATTACTGGAGAAGATTTTTGGGGAAATGACTTCCTCAGATCTGAAATGGGTTGGGTTTATTAGAAGTAGCATGGATTTGAGCAGGGGCGGTATGTCTGACACATGGTCTTATGCACAACTATACGTATGTTCAAGTGTAACGGAAAACTTGCAACAGCATCACAGGCACGCAGCATCAGATCAGCATCATTCATAAGAAAAGTAAAAAAGAAACAACATATTATACGCAATCTTAACAAGAAAGAACATGATTAGAACAAGAATATTCCATTGTAGTACGATAAAGTCAGTGGTTATAGTGTTGTTATGTTGAGTTAGTGAATAGGGTTACGCAGGTTTGTCCATGAATCGAATGGTTGAAGGGAAGTAGCTGTCTTTGAGCTTGATGATGTAGGACTTCAGTGTTCTATACCTACTGATGGCATTTGTGAGTAGATGGCTTGGCCAGGATGGTGTGGATCTTTGATGAAAGATGCTGCCTTCTTGAGGCAGACATATTTGTCAATGGTGGGGGATGAATGTGCCTGTGTTTTCAAAACCACTTGCTTCCCAGAGCTCATCAAAACCTGTTCTAAGCTGGCCAAAAGATGGTGCATTCTAATGAGATTCATCACACATCAAGGCAGAATGTGAGCAGGGAGCTGTGGGGAAATGGAGGTGATCTCTTAAACTGAGCTCAGCTGTGCTGGCATTATTTAAGGTCCAGGGGAGGTCATGAGAATGTTTGCAGGAATGATAGGGTACGCAGAGCGTTTCATGGCTCTGGGCCTGAGATCAATGGAGCTTAAAAGAATGATGGGGGATCTCATTGAAACCTGTCGAATATTGAAAGGCCAAGATAGTGGATAGAGAGGATATTTCCTGTAGAGGGGGACTCTTGGACCAGAGGGCACAGCCTCAGAATACAAGGATGTCCATTTAGAGCAGAGATGAAGAGGAGTTTCTTTAGCAAGAGTGTAGTTAATCTGTAGAATTCATTTCTACAGACAGCTGTGGAGGCCAAGTCATTGGGTAAATTTAAATCATAAGTTGATAGTTTCTTGATTAGCAAGGGTGTCAACGTTTACAAGGTGGAGGCAGGAGAATGGGTTTGAAAGGAACAATAAATCAGCTATGATGGAATGGTGGAGCAGACTTGGTGGTCTGAATGGCCTAATTCTGTTCCTTTGTCTTATGGTCTAACTTTGATTGAGCTCTTTAATGGATGTGAGGTTATGACAGTGAATGTTCTCTACATGGACTTCACTGAAGTATTTGACAAGGTGCTTCATGATAGATTATTTTGGATGATTAATGGAATTAATCTATCTATCAATCAATCAATTAATTAATTAATTCATGGAATGCACTGCCTGAGTCAGTGGTGGAGGCAGATACACTAGTGAAATTTAAGAGACTACTAGACAGGTATGTGGAGGAATTTAAGGTGGGGGGTTTTATGGGAGGCAGGGTTTAAGGGTCGGCACAACATTGTGGGCCAAAGGGCCTGTACTGTGCTGTACTATTCTATGTTCTATGTTTTTTTTTAACTAAGGCACATGTAATTCATGGAGACTTGGCAATTCAGATTCAATTCAGATTGGCTGGTGTTGGGGGTATGTCATTCTGATTGGAGGTCTGTGACCAGTGATGTTCCTTCCAAAGGGATCTGTGCTGGGATCTCTGCAAACGATTTGGACAAAGGGTAGGTGGTCTGATTTGTAAGTTTGCAAATTACACAAAGATTGGTGGGGTTCTGGAAAGTGAAAAAGTTGTCAAAGGAAGTAGATCATTTGGAAATATGGACAAATAAATGGCAGATGGAGTTTAATCTGGACACGTGTGGGAAGCTGAACACTTTGGAAGATCAAATGCAATAAAAAATACTGCAGAACCATTAGGAGGATTGATATACATGGGGATCTCGGCATTCAAGTCCATAGCTTCCTGAAAGGGATGACACAAATAGATAGGTTGGGAAAGTATGTGTATGGTATATTCATATTCATCAGCCGGCAGGCCAGGTATAAAAGTTGTCAAATCATGATGCTGCTGAAGAAAACTTTAGTTCAGCCGCATGGAGAATTTTATACAGTTCTGGTTGCCACATTACAGAATGATGTGGTTTTCGAGAGGATGCAGAAGCTGATAATTGGGATGCTGCCTGCATTGGAGAGTATTAACTATAAGGAGTGGTTGGACATAATTGGATTGTTTTCTGTGCAGTGTCAGAGGCTGAGAGGAGATTTGATTCCAAGTTTATAAAATTATGAGAGATGTAGATAGGGTCGATAGCCAGAGTCTTATTCTCAGGTAGAAATTTCAAATACTAGAGGGTGTAGCTTTAAGGTGAGGGGGGTAAGTTTAAAGACGATGTACAATGTAAGTTTTTTACAGAGTGAGAGGTGGGTGTTGCTAGCAGAGGCTGTGGAAGCTGATACAATAATAACATTTCAGAGGCATTTAGACAGGTATGTAAACATGCCAGGAAAGGAGACACAAGCAGGCAGATGGGATTAATTTGGATACCATCATGGTGAATACTGACATTATGGGCTGAAGGGCCTGTTCCTTTTCTGTACTGATCCACCCAACATGTTCTATGTTAAACTGCGGCATTGGCTAGTCAGACCGTGAGTGCAAATTCTCTCCGCAGGAGGACTGTGGTGATTCAGTTACTCGTGAATTTACGACAAAGATTGATAGATGCTTGGCTTTTAAGGGGACTGAGTGGTAGCCATGGTAGTTGTAGATGTTAGTATAACACTATACAGTTCAGGGCATTTCAAGTTCAATTCTGGCACTGTTCTGTAAGGAATATGTTCTCCCTTGGCTTTTCCCCTGGTGCTCTGGTTTCCTCCCACAATCCAAAGACATACCAAGTAGGGTAACTGGTCATTTTAAATTGTCGCACGGTTAGGTTAGGGTTATTTGGAGTTGTGGGGTTGCTTGGCTCATAGGGCTGGAAAGGCCTGCTCCGTGCTGTATCATTAAATAAGAATAAATAAATATGGGGTTAGTGCAGGAACATCACCGAGCAGAAGATCAGCCATGAACTGAACGGTGTTGCAGGTGCAAAGGGACAAATCCTCTTCTTTTGTTTCTGTTTTTCTGAGTTGTTATACAGTAGCAGGATGAGTCGCTGTATCCATTTATATTCCCGGCAAGGTAGGGAGAAATGTGTCTCTGTGTTGATACAAGCTCTGGAAGCGGGGGGGGGGGGGGGTGAGACAAGAATACTTTCTAGAGAAAATATTTATGGTCTTTAGTATTCAGGAGGCACACAATAAACATGCATCCAATTAAAAATGGTTTTGGTGTATAATTTCTCTGGCAGTTTTTCTAGAATTGTATCTCAGTTGGTTGAAACTGATCATTCCCAGTGACAGAAGGACTTAGTTACTTTGCTCTGCAGATATTAACATTTTCAGTTTGGTTGCGTTTTGAATTACTGCGTTCAGAATTTTGTTACGTGTATCCAGAGATATTTGTATTTCTCGACAATATTCCTGACCCCAGCTTTACCTAATGCCTGTTACACTGCTGTGTTCAGGGCATCAATGAAGGTCCTCCTTGTCTGCCAGTGTTCAAAGCTTCCTTCCTTGTGTCAGCAACTTCCTCTCGGTTTTCACTTCTGTCAGTCATGCAAGTTCCAGGTGGAGACTCAGGAATACTGTCGCACTCAGAGGTAGAAGGATTCTTCATTGCTGGTTCCATAATAGTTTAACCAGTCAGGGTTGTTGGCCCTGAGAGGAACCCTTGAGCCTGGAGGACTAATGGATCCCAGCTGGGGCTTGACTAAATTTAGGGATAGATTTCTCGGCTTTGCTGGGTGAACTGTAATTTGGTGTAGAGGCTCACTTGAATACTGTACATGCAATCAATGGCATATAAATGAACTGGAATTTTCAGAGGGTTCTAGCCTCCTTTGTAGTTTCTAGTAATACATAATTTGTAAACTATGTTTTCAAGACTGCATACATGTTATTGATGAAGGTATTTAGTGCTTGGTGACATATAATGTGTGGTCTCAGATACTTTCTCAGTGGTACCACATTTCAAAACATTAATTCCAGGCAGCGAGAAAATGTAATTTATAAGCATGAGCTACCATTATGATTTTTTTTATCAACGAGCTGATTAGAGGTCACACAGGCCACTCTTCTGAATGCAAATGAGTTCCACAGTGAAGGAGTTGAACAGAGGAATAGTGTATTTCAGAAAGTGATCAAATCCTCTTCTGCCAGTTCTTAGCCACAGTTTCTTTTTAATGATCATGTGGCATAAAAGAAAATTGCAAAAATAGACTGAATTTCTCATGGATCAATGAGCCCAGTGGATTATGCTTTTGTGTGTAGCTATTTGACCTGATGTGACTTGTTTGTGGATTTTATTTGAAAACACCACAGTTCCCATATTATGTGCATGATTGCTTCATTGGAACCTGATATACGAGGGGTGATTGGTAAGTTGGTGGCCTAAGGTAGAAGGAGATGAGTTATACAGTTCTTGTTACATACACGTGCAGTTCAACTCCTTGAGTGATTATGCAGAAAGTTTGAAGTTAATAACTCATCTCCTTCTACCTTAGGCCACAAACTTATCTCCCACCCCAGCTGTCGACCACTTCTGGAGGTCCAAGATGTTGACTTCTACAAAGGAGGGATCCGTATGCTCCACGGCCGCTGGACTAAGTGTGTAAATGTAGTAGGGGATTATGTTGAAAATAAATGTGCTAGGTTTTCTACGATTGACTCCTTCTACCTTAGGCCACTAACTTATCAATCACCCCTCGAATTATGTGAAGACTTGATTCTACATATATAATAATTGCTCCTGGTTTGCATGCTGAATTGGTGAGTTTAGACTTTGACACTAACTTTTTGACTTTATTTTCTCTTAGAACTCATCATTATTATGCACCATGTTGCATGATGTGGGTGATTGTGGTCTATACATGTCCATGATTATTCTCGGCATTTTTTTTCCCCAGAAGTGCTTTTCCGGGCAGATTCTTTACAAGAGAGGTGAGCCCAGCCATTATCTTCCTGGTGTTAGTGATTGCATAACCAGTACTTGTGTTATGCACCAGCTGCTCATACAACCATCTGCCACACCACCACACCAGTGCTACACCTGCAGGCTAGCGGAGGAAAGGAGTACCTTACACCTCCTTTGCTGGAGACAATCTCCACCCTGACACCCACTCTTAGAGTTATATTTCGATAATTTATTCTCTGTTTGGTGTCAGGAGATTGATGAGTTGTTATAAGGCTGAAAATGAACACACTACCACATGCCGTTAGCATTTCTTAGTCTTTAGGATTGGTTTCCCTTCATTCCCATTGTATGATACGATGGATTCTTGACCTTACACCTCATTACTTGCTTGCACTACACTTTCTCTGCAACTGTAATTGTTCATTCTGCATTTCCTGTTGCTTTTCCATTGTACTGCCTCAGTAAATAAATATGATGAAATGATCTTTTTGGATGGAATGCAAAACAAAGTTTTTCACTGTGCCTTGGTACCATGTGACAATAATAAACCAATTTAACTTCCATTCACCTTCGCATCAGAATCAATTGACTCCGTACATTGAGCGATGGCTGTGTGGTCTGCTTGGTGCACACATTTACCAGCTATTTGTAAATGAGGCCCATCTTTAAGATAGACAGACAGACAGACAGACATACTTTATTGATCCCGAGGGAAATTTAAGATGGCATATCTGCCTCCCACCAAATGCCGAGAAGTACAGTAGGGAGTTGGGGTGGTTGTAATCATTCTCCTGTGAACATTGATGCAGCTTCTCTGTTCTCTCCGTTCCCGAGGTTTTGCACTTCATGGGGGTCTCTCAAATGTTCTTTCTGTCGCAAGGAAATGGTTGACAAGATCAAACACTATTGAGACAGATGGTTTGAATATGTCGAACAAGTGTCCTTCATAGCCTTTTTAGACTCTTCCTTACGAGTTGATGTACCAGCAACTTTCAGCACTGGATTTTGTTTTCTTGTATTGAAAATACAAACTGAAGGTTTTTGTATTGCTGGCAAAAGACACTATTAAGAAAGTATTGAAGTTGAATCGAGCAAGTGGGACAAAAAATGTGGATGCTGGAAATCTAAAATAAAAACAAAGATAATGCTGGAAATATTCAGCAGGTCAGACTGCAAATGTGAATTGGATTGAATGATCTTTATTGCCATTATACATAGGTACAATAGGTGGAGAAAGAGTTAACTTCTTAGGTCAAAGACCCTTTGTCAGAACTGTGAAGGAACCAAGATATGTTTCTATCTTATTTTCTGTGAAGAATTGAGGAAGCTTTATTTCTGTTGATAAAAGTCTATCAACAAACTTTGCAGCACCAGATGGAGGACAGAGGGTTTGCAGGTGTTCTATATTTGTCAATGGCCTCATTTTTTGTTGAAGGGAAGACTGGGCTAAATCCTAGGGGAATTGCATTCAGTGCAAACCTATTGTTCTCCAATATAATTAAGATTGCACAAAATACCAGATTTGATTAGTTTAGACAATGTGAATTATTATTGGCCTACTGTGGGCAGAGAGTGTACGTTTATACAAAAACAAAAGTTTCAGAACAAAATAGGAATGGACACCTTTTTTTTTACAGCATTAAAATCTATCAACTGCAGGAGTCACAAACAGCCTGATAAAGGAGTTTCAGTTCATGCTAAGTGGGTGTGTCCTGGCAAGGCTGGCATTAATTTACCATCCCCAATTGCATTGGGATGTGGCTGCTGATTTACCTTCTGGATAAATCAACATTTTCCCTGCTGGTTTGGAGTACAGCTCAAAGTCAGTACACGTGCGCCTGGAATCAAATACAGACCAGGCAGTACAGATGGTGGGATTCCTTCTCCAAAAGCAACCAGATGGATTTGCACAATAATCTGGCAGTTTCATCACCACGTTTAATGGCACCAGCTTCTTATTTCAGACTCATTTACTTAACTTTTTAAAAAAAATTCCCAGCTGCTGTGAATTTGAACTTGTCCATCCAGATTGTTTGGCAAGAGCTCTGGAGTATTAGTTCAGTAACAACCAGGTGTTATGTTAGAGCATCCCCTAAACACTGAGAGAAGATTGGCCATGATATTCAATCCTGATTGAGATTGTCAGTGGTACACTTTGTAGCCAGAGGCTGTTTTACTTGCTGTCAAAGTTAACATAATGGAAGTTACCTATGGCTGGTTTAATTCAGTGGCAAATGAACCAATTCAATACATTTACATCTCCCAATGACTTTCTGTGGGATTTTGCATTGCAGCTTGGGTGTATTTAGAGTGCTTTTTCAACATATGCCTTCAGCAGATGAGCTGTGTCCTGCATGAACAGCGCAGGCAATCGTCTACCTTTTTAAGCAACCAGCCTAAGGAATTGGTAATGAACAAATACAGATTAGAATCAGGAAGTATAGCTTATCTCAAATAGCAACAAACAATGAAAAAGAGTAAAGATCAAGAAAAGGGTAGAGAATTAAAAAGTAAAAAGATCCTTTTTTAAAATCATCAATAATAATTCACTTTACTTCTACATGGATGAAGGAATCAACATCAGTACATTCATTCTCTCTCTGCGATGTCCCTTGGTAGTGATGATTCACCTTCTCGAACTGCTGCAGTGTTGTAGTAAACATCTTAACTTGCCTGCTCATCAAAAGCCATGCTGCCGTGGGAGGTAGGGACTGGCCTGTTTAAAGAACATTGCACATCCTCCCACTAGCTTCTGTTTAGCTGATGACGTCATGGTGCCAATGGGTTTTAGATCTAATGTGCAGTAACCATGTGGTCTCTCTTCTATGCTGGGTCACCATGGGTCAGGTAGATGAGGGTGCTGCGGAAATGGTAAACATTCGGGGGTATGTTGTAGTGCGTAAGGCCTGTGTGCACATTGCAGTTAAATGTTTGTCACTGTGTGGATGTTTAGTGTCTGTTTTGTCCTGCCACTTCAGATGCTCAGTTTGGATAAGATTTTGTAACTGAAGTTAGCTTGAAGGGTCATTGACTGTTTAGTGTTGTGGTCGTATAATTTAGTAGGCTTAGATAAGTACTTGTCTGATTTGGAAGTATGGTTGGGTGTTTCACTGTTCGTCTTGTAAATAAGTAGCTAATGTGCTTACTCACAGTCAGGGTCTTCTATCCTACTCACCAAATCTGTGAATCTGTTTCTCCACAGCATACAGTCCGTGATAAAGGTATGTTGGGTTATGAGGTATAGTGTTTGGATCTGGCAGTGAAAAGGGAATGTTTAAATCCATCTGCTCCCCTATCCTCTTGTGGTTGGGTGGATTTTGAGAGAGAAAAGATGCTCTGCTTGGCTATGCTCTTCCTATGATGGAACGATTTATCAAAAGTTTCTGAATTCACAGATTAGATGTGGCTAAATGTGAGTGGTGTACAGTTCCAGAATAAAACATCAGTCTACTGCAGATGTTCAGGAGAGGAAAACTTTGAAGACTGGTAATGTCATGGAACATAATGGATTAAACAAATTCCGGAGTTTTCTAAGGCTGATTATTTTAAAATACATCAATGGCCAGATCAGATTGCCTGGTTGTAGACAAGTTGTCTGTTACTGTGGTGTATGCATAGTCTTCTGCTGGAAGTCCATTTACAGATTGATCAGCCAGGCCCAAGCCCTCTCTAGGAACACAGGTCAAGCATGATGCATTTGTATTGGTTTGTTGTCGTCACATGTGAAAAAGACTTGTCCTGCATGTTGTTCATACAGTTCAAATCATTACACAGTGCACTGAGGTAGTACAAGGTAAAACAATTACGGAATGCAAAATGAAGTGTAACAGCTACAAAGGAAATACAGTGCAGTAGACAATAAGGAGCAAATATGGGTTTAATAAATGCTGAAGGCCTTTCCTCAGGTTTTGTCCAAAGTTCTTACCTAAGGTGAGAATACTTACTCAGACCCAGTGTAAAAATGTACTGCAGTATTTAAATTAATCAACATTAAGAATAAGTAATTGAAACACTGAACCTGCCTATGTTCACTTAGAAAGGACTTATTAAACTAACAGATTTCAACAAAATAAAAATACTTCTTTGCTGATATCCTTTTTTTAGCAATCGCCTCTTTCCATTGATTTCAATGGGACCGCAGTTCTACAAAATTAGTCTTGTATAGGGAATTATTTCCTGGTAGTCTAAGGTACACAATTGTTGTTGAATTTAACTGCAGGCTTCAATTATACCAGTGCCAAAGAAGAACATGGAAATCTGTCTCAATGACACTCGTCCTGCAACACTTACATCCACAGTGATGAAGTTTTTTTGAGAGGTTGGTGATGAAACATATCAGTTCCTGCCTGAGAAGCAACTTGGAGCTGCTCCAATTTGCCTACTGGCACAACAGGTCCACAGCAAATGCCACTTCATTGCCTCTTCACTCAACTCTAGAACATCTGGATAATGAAGATGCATACATCAGGATGCTCTTGTTGAGGACAGCTCAGGATTCAATACCATCATCCCTTAAACTTGATCAATAAGTTTCAAGATCTTTTCCTCAATACCTTCTTGTGCAATTGGAACCTCGATTTCCTCACTTGCAGACCCCAGTCAGTTCAGATTGGCAACAACATCTACTCCACAATCTCCCATCAGTCCAAGCCCACCATAAAGTTCAAAGTAAATTTATTATTAGAGTACATATATGTCACCATATACAACCCTGAGATCCATTTTCTTGTGGGCATACTCCATACGTCCAATAACCGGAATAGAATCAATGAAAGTCTGCATTAGAAGGGCGGACAACCAGTGTGCAAAAGACAACAAATTGTGCACATACAGAAAGTAGGAAAAAATAATCGTAAGTAAATAAACAATAACTATTGAGAGTCTGGGGTTATTGGAACAGTTCAGTGATGGGGCAAGTGAAGCTGAGTGAAGCTTCCCCTCTGGTTCAAGAGGCTATGCTTGAGGGGTAATAACTGTTTCTGAACCTGGCAGTGTGAGTCCTCAGGCTCCTGTACATTCTTCCTGATGGCAGCAGTGAGAAGAGAACATGACCTGGTGGGGGTGTTCCTGGTGATGTATGCTGTTTTCTTGCAACAGTGGTCTGTGTAGATGTACTCAGTGGTGGGGATGACTTTACCTATCATGGATTGGGCCATATCCACTACTTTTTTGTAGGATTTTCTGTTCAAGGGCATTGGTGTTTCCATACCAGGCTGTGATGCAGCCAGTCAATATACGTTCTATCACACATCCATAGAAATTCATCAAATTGTTTGATATCGTGCTGAATCTTCGTAAACTCCTAAGGAAGGAGATGTGCTGCTGTGCTTATGTGTTGAGTTCAGGTGTCATTCCTTGATGACGCCAAGGAACTTAAAGTTGCTGACCCTTTCAGTCCTCTGACGAGGACTGGCTCATGGACCTTCACTGTCCTCCTCCTGAAGTCAAAAATCAGCTCCTTGGTCTTGCTGATATTGAGCCAGATGCCATTGTTGTGGCACCACTCAGCCAGATTTTCAGTCTCCCTTCTATGTGCTATTTCAATACCACCTTTGATTCAGCCTGGGATAATGATGTTGTCAGAAAGCTTGAATATGAAACTGGAGCAGTGCTTTGCCACACAGTCATAAGTGTAAAGCGAGTAGAGCAGGGGGCTAAGCACACAGCCCTGTGATGCACTTGTGCTGATGGGGATTCTGGAGATGTTGCCAATCTGAACTAACTGGCATCTGTAACTGAGGAAATTGAGGATCCAATTGCACAAGGAGGTATTGAAGCCAAGGCCTTGAAATTTGTTGATTAGTTTTGAGGGGATGATGGTATTGAATGCTGAACTGTAGTTGATAAAGAGCATCCTGATGTTCTAGAGTTGAGTGAAGAGCCAATGAAATGGCATCTGCTGTGGACCTGTTGTGCCGGCAGGCATACTGGAGTGGATCAAAGTTGCTTCTTAGGCAGGAATTGATAAGTTTCAACACCAGTCTCTCAAAACACTTCATCACAGTGGACGTAAGTGCTACTGGACAACAGTCATTGAGACAGATTACCAAGTTTTTCTTAAGCACCAGTATAACTGAAACATGCTTAAGAGGGTGGTGAATCTGTGGAGTGCTCTGCCATGGGCTGTGGTGGAGGCCAAGTTCGTAGGTATATTTAAAGCAGAAATTGATAGTTTCCTGATCGATTGGGACATCACAGGATATGGTGAGAAGGCAGGTGTTGAGGTTGAGTGGGATCTGGGACCAGCCATAATGGAAGGTTAGAGCAGACCCAATGGGCTGAATAGACTAATTTTGCTCCTATCTGTTGTGATATTATGGAAGATTGGGGCTGTGGGAGTTTGTGATAGTTCCTCCATGTTTTGATGGTCAAAGTGAGCATAGAAGGCATTGAGATCATCTGGAAGTGAAGCCCTTTTGTCACATATGTCGCTTTAATTCACTTTTGAGAGGTGATAGCATTCAAGGCCTGCCACAGACGTTGAGTATTCTTCATTGATTCACGTTTAATCTGGAATTGCCGCTTTGCCCATGAAAAGGCTTTCTGGGGATTGTACATGGACCTCTTGTAACTTTCTGGGTCAACAAACTTGAATGCCGCTGATCTGGCCCTCAGCAAACTACCGATCTCATGGTTCATCCAGGGCTTCTGGGGGGGGGGGGGGAACGACACACTTCTCTATGACTGTTTTTATAAACTGTGATGTATTCAGTTAGATCTGCAGATGAGTCCTTGAACATGGTTCAGTCCACTGACTCAAAGCAATGATGAGCCTTGATCAGATTTCCCAAAGTGCAGTCTGGGCATGGAGTGGTAGGCATTCCTTATCTTTTTATAGCAGTGGTTTAGCGTGTTGGGACACCTGGAGCTACAGATGATATGCTGATAGTAATTGTGCAGTGATTTCTTCAAACAACCCTGGTTGAAATCCCAAGGTGATTTTGAAGAAGTAGAGGGGCTACAGAAGGACTTAGACAGATTAGGAGAATGGGCAAAGAAGTGGCAGATGGAATACAGTATCAGAAAGTGTATGGTCATACACTTGGGTAGACAAAATGAAAGGGTTGACTATTTCCTAAATGGAGAGAAAATACAAAAAACGGAGGTGCATAGGGACTTGTGCAGGATTCCCTAAAAGTTAATTTGCAGATTGAGTCTGTGGTAAGGAAGGCAAATGCAATGTTAGCATTCATTTCAAGAGGACTAGAATATACAGTGACTATAAAAAGTATTCACCCCCTCCCCTTGGAAGTTTTCATCTCTTATTGTTTTACAACACAAATCAAAGTGGATTTTATGTTTTTTTTACACTGATCGACGTAAAAAGACTTTTCCTTTCAAAGTGAAAACAGGTCTTTACAAAATGATCTAAATTAATTACAAATATGAAACACAAAATAATTAATTTTATAAGTATTTACCCCCTTCAAGTCAGTACTTAGTAGATGCACTTTTGGCAGCAATTACAGCCTTGAGTCTGTGTGGATAGATCTGTTTCAGCTTTGCAAATCTGGACACTGCAATTCTTTTCCATTCTTCTTTAGAAAACTGTTCAAGCTCTGTCAGATCGCATGGAGATAGTGAGTGAACAGCCCTTTTCAAGTCCAGTCACAAATTTTCAATTGGGTTGAGATCTGGACTCTGACTTGGCCTCTCAAGGATACTAAGTTTGTTGTTTTTGAGCCAATCCTGTGTAGTTTTGGCTTTATGCTTGGGGTCATTGTCTTGCTGGAAAACAAATCCAAGTTGCAGTTCTCTTGCAGACTACATCAGGTTTTCCTCCAGGATTTCTCTGTATTTTGCTGTATTCACTTTACCCTCTTACCTTCACAAGCCTTCCAGGGCTGGCTGCAGTGAAGTATCCTCACAACATGAAGCAGCCACCAGCATACTTAATGGTAGGGATGGTGTGTTTTTGATGATGTGAGGTGTTTGGCTTCCACTAAACATAGCACTTAGTCTGATGGCCAAAAAGCTCAATTTTCATCAGAACCTTCTTCCAGCTGACTTCAGAGTTTCCCACATGCTTTCTGGCAAACTCTAGCCGAGATTTCATGTGAATTTTTTTCAATGATGGCTTTCTCTTTGCCACTCTCCCATAAAGCTGTGACTGGTGAAGCACCCGGGCAACAGTTGTTGTATGCGCAGTCTCTCACATCTTAGCCACTGATGCTTGTAACTCCTCCAGAGTTGTCATAGGTCTCTTGGTGGCCTCCCTCACTAGTTCCCTTCTTGCACGGTTACTCAATTTTTGAGGATGGCCTGCTCTAGGCAGATTTACATCTGTGCCATATTCTTTACATTCCTTGATGATTGACTTAACTGTACTCTGAGGGATATTCAGTGACTTGGAAAATTTCTTGCGTCCATCTCCTGACTTGTGCTTTTCAATAACGTTTTTGCAGAGTTGCTCGGATTGTTCTTTTGTCTCCATGGTGTATTTTTGCCAGGATACTGACTCACCAGCAGTTGGACCTTCCAGATACAGGTGTATTTTTACCACAATCAATTGAAACACCTCGACTGCACACAGGTCTCCAAAAACAGATCTCCATTTAACTGATTATGTGACTTCTAAACCAGTTAGCTGCACCAGTGGTTAATTGGTGTGTCATATTAAAGGGCGGGGAGGGGGGGTGGAGGTGAATACTTATGCAATCAATTATTTTGAGTGTTATATTTGTAATTAATTTAGATCGCTTTGTAGAGATCTGTGTTCCCTTTGACACAAAGGAGTTTTTTTTTGTTGATCAGTGTCAAAAAAAACCAAATTAAATCCATTGTGATTCAATGTTCTTAAACAATAAAACATGAAAACTTCCAAGGCTGGTGAATAATTTTTATAGGCACTATAAAAACAAGGATGTTAGCATTCATTTCAAGAGGACTAAAATACAAAAGCAAGGATGTAATATGGACACTTTATAAAGCATTGGTGAGGCATTACTTGAGCAGTTTTGGGCCCCTTATCTTAGAAAGGATGTGCTAAAACTGAAGAGGGTCCAAAGGAAGTTCATGAGTAAAGCTATCCTCACCATTGAGCAAATCTACATGGTGCACTGTCAGAAGGAAGCAGCATCCATCATCAAGGACCCCTACCACCCAAGTCATGCTCTCTTCTTGCTGCGCCATCAGGAAGAAGCTACAGGAGCTTCAGGACTCACCACCAGGTTCAGGAACAGTTATTACACTTCAGTCTTCGGGCTCTTGAACCAGGGAGAAAACTTCACTGAACTTCACTTGCCCCATCACTGAACTCTTCCCATAAACTATAGGCTCACCTTCAAGATCTCCTCATCTCATGTTATCGATATTTATTGCTTATTTATTATTATGGTTCCCTTTTCTTTCTTTATGTATTTGCACAGTTTGTTGTCTTTTGCACATTGGTTGTTTGCCCAGCCTCTTGGGTGCAGTCTTTCATTGATTCTATTATGGTTCTTGGACTCACTGAAAATGCTAGCAAGAAAACGAATCTCAGGGTTGTATTTGCTGACATATATGTGCTTGGATAATACATTTACTTTGAACTTTAAGTGTTGGGATAACTTCAGTGTACCATGAAAAATCCAGAGGTACAGCATGTGTACTCCATACCAGGAGTGGAAGGCTGCCCTTCAGTCTGGGTGTCCTGAGCATCTACCCTCTGCAGAGCTGAGAAAATCCGAATTGCTCTTGTGTTTTTCAAGGAGAGGGAGAGGGTCTGACCGATGCTGTTTTGCGTATACTTGCCGTTTTCCTTATATCATTCAATAGGTTGGGTTATTCTTTTTTTGTGTGGAATTCATTGCTACATGCAGCTGTGGAGGCCAGGTCTTGATGTATATGTAAGGTAGAGGTTGATAGATTATTGATTGTTCAGGACACTAAGGGATACAGGGAGAAGGCAGGTTATTGGAACTGAGAGGAAAATTGGCCAGGATGAAATGGCAGAACAGACTCAATGGGCCAAATGGCCTACTCCTGCTCCTATATTAATGGTCTTATCATCTTATTAGAAATAACCCCTCCATGACCACACAATCCATGCCTTTCAATATTCGGTAGGTTTCAATGAGATGCTCCCTTATTTTTCTAAACAACAGCGAGTACAGGGCCAGAGTCATTAAATGCTCTTGATTTACAAACACTTAATTGGAGGCTGTTGCTGGTAAAAGTAGTTCATTCATTGGAAGATGATGACAGCGAACAACGTAACCAAAGGCGACATCCTACAGGTGGTTCATGAAACTACTTCTTTCACTTCTTTTACATCTTGTTTTTATTTCAAATGTGGTTCTGCTATTGTTGGAGCCTGTGATCTACATTTTGGTGATGTGTTTTTGAGCTGATTGAGTGAACTCGTGCTTTGCTGCTTCTGAGAGGGTTCTGTGAAGCTTCGTGTGAAGTGTGTGGCCTCGGGGCCTAAGAAGCCTGGAGATGGGGCACGGGCCCATGATCGACTCCATCTCTTGTCGATCTCACTGATTAGAGCACTGCGGAAGATAGTAATCATCGAGGCGGGTGCTGATGGTGAATGGGTGTTCAGCGCTGCCTACCAGCCTCTCACTGGTTGCTGCTGAAGGAAGGTGTCTGCATGTGACAGTTTCTCTCTCTCTCCCTCCTGCTGGCTGCTCCCGAAGAAAGGTCTCTGAATTCGAATGGTCTCTCTGTCCCTCAGTGCTCAGTTTGTGGACTCCAGTTCATGACATAACCTGTTTCTGGTTTCTAGTTGCTCCTTTTGTGTTGCAATTTTGGGTGATTTTGATCAGGGCAGCCTGCAGAAATGAAGCGAGCTGAACAGAATACGCTTGGACTCTTCTTTTGATTTAGTGTTTTATATTCTGTGTTTTCGCTCTTTTGTGGCTGTTTGCATGATATTTTTGCGCGTGGGGTGAGCATATTTGATGTCTTTCTTTGTGTTACGGCTGTCCATGGGGAATACAAATCACAGTGTTGAATATTGCACACATACTTTGATAATAAATGGACTTTGAATCTTTGATGGTGAGATGGTGCAGTGGGCCACCCATGTTTAGTCTGACACTTGGCATTATTCCTTTATCATCGGATGCTGCAGTCTCAGCTTGGCCTCTCTCCAGCAGACACAGCTTCAGTTAGGACATAAGCCTCAATCAAGATCATGCTATCCTTTTTTAAAAAAGTGTCAGATTTTGTGAGAAGCTTTCAAGAACATTCGAGGCAATCACAATTAACATGCATGCAGAAACAGTGTTTTCATCATGAAGTTCACAACAGACTTTCCAAGCCTAAACATGCACCCCACGGATGAGAAAAAAGAGATTACTTGAAGCTGAGGATCTGGATTCTGCTGAAAACATCCTAATTGTGATGTATGAATGTGATACGATCTGTGAAATTAATTTTCAATATTTTAAGTGGTTGTTGCATTTCAAGCTGCACTTCTATGCCTTGATTCTACCCATTAATCTATATATAAGCAGTATGACAAAAATTAACATCTTGCATTGTCATCATCAGTGTTTTCATCCTTGACTCCTTCATCTTTCTCATTTATCTGCATTGTTTCAACAGCATCTCACACAGGCTTGTATTAGCTTCCGTAGTTTACTAATGAAATCTTTCTCATCACTGTATCAATCACTTCCACCACTGGCTGCCACACATCAGGTTCAAAGGTTCATTTCATTATCAAAGTATACAACTCGGAAATTCCTTAATTCTCCAGGTAGCCATGAAACCGAGAAGGAAAGGAGACACAGCATGATCATCAACCCCCAAAATCCACCCTCAGCACAAAAATGGAGCAAAGCAGATCAGGCGTATCGACCCCCAAATCTCTCCTCCCGCACAATAACCGAGCAAAACAGATCAGAATTAGAATCAGGTTTATTATCACCGGCATGTGTTGGGATATTTCTTCACTTAGCAGGAGCAGTTCAATGCAATACATAATATAGAAGAAGAGAAAAAACACAAGCATAATAACAACAACAACAACAACAATAAATAAATAAATGAGTTATAATATACATATATGGAGCAGATTAAAATTTGTGCAAAAACAGAAATAATATATATATTAATAAAGTGAGGTAATGTTCACAGGTTCAAAGTCCATTTAGAATGGCAGAGGTGAAGAAGCTGTTCCTGAATCGCTGAGTGTGTGCCTTTAGGCTTCTGTACCTCCTACCTGATGGTAACAGCGAGAAAAGGGCATGCACTGGGCACTGGAGGCTTTCTGAGACAACACTCCTTGAAGCTGTCCTGGGTATTTTGTATGCTAGTAGCCAAGATGGAGCCAACTAAATTTACAATCCTCTGCAGCTTCTTCCAGTCATGTGCAGTAGCCCCTCCATACCAGACAGTGATGCAGCCTGTCAGAATGCTCTCCGTGCTACAACTGTAGAAGTTTTTGAGTGTATTTGTTGACTTACCAAATCTCTTCAGACTCCTAAAGAAGTATAGTCACTGTCCTGCCTTCTTTATAACTGCATCGATATGTTGGGACCAGGTTAGGTCCTCGGAGATCTTGACACCCAGGAACTTGAAACTGCTCACTCTCTCCACTTCTGATCCCTCTATGAGGATTGGTATGTGTCCCTTCGTCTTACCCTTCCTGAAGTCAACAATCAGCTCTTTCGTCTGACTGACGTAGAGTGCCAGGTTATTGCTGCGACACCACTTCACTAGTTAGCATATCTTGCTCCTTTACGTCGTCTCGTCACCACCTGAGATTCTACCAACAATGGCTGTATCATCAGCAAATTTATAGACAGTATTTGAGATTTGAGCTATGCCTAGCCACACAGTCATGGGTATAGAGAGAGCAGAGCAGTGGGCTAAGCACACACCCTTGAGATGCGCCAGTGTTGATAGTCAGCGAGGAGGATATGTTATCACCAATCCGCACAGATTGTGATCTTTCAGTCAGTCACATTGACCCCCAAATCCCCCTCCCCGCACAAAAAAACAAGAAGATCAGGTGTAAAAACACAGATAAAACCGTGAGAATGAAAAAACGATTTTATAGTCCAAGTCCACGTCAAAAATGTGGGAAAAAAACGTGGGCGCCACTCCCCACAGCAGGCTGTCCCTTCTCTGGTAGTGTAGCAGAGAGATCAAAAGATAGGCAGCTGGTGCTCACCCTCTGATGTTGGACGTGAGGAATGCTAGCTCATTGGTGTTTAGAAAATATGTGATCTTATTGAAACATAGGGGATCCCATGGAGCTTGACAGGGTAAATGCTGAGAGGATGTCCTCCTAATTGGGTTTTTAAGACTAGGGGACATGGTTTCAGAATGAAGGGTAATTTAAGAAAACAATGAAAGATTTTTTTTCTTCAATCATCATCAACCTTTGGCTGAAATATTGAATATATTTAAGCCTGGTAGAGACTAGAGCTTTGTGACAGAAGAATTGAGGATCATGGGAAATTGGCAAGAAAGTGAAATGGAGGCAAAGATCCCACTGGATGGTGGGGCAGAATGAAACTTCAGCCGCTCGTGTCTGTTGTGCTGCAAGTGGCAGGGGATGTATGGCCACTCTTTTGGTATCTGCTGAATAATCTGCTCCCTTTCTGTAGATTCCACCCCCTCAACTGGTCACTCAATCTTGATCTGAGGGTGCAGTGTCACATCCTGTTCACAATGACTTACAGGTTTTGGTTTTTATTACCAATTTGAATATTGGCAATGATTTCTATTTTAGGTTTGAAGCGTGGGAGGGAAATCTTTAAATGAAGAAAGAATCTTCACTGATTTTTAATATACTGAAAAAAAAGTTCTGTAGACGTCTATGTCAGCAAGTGATTCTAGATTCATATTCAGTGCGTTGAGTCCAATCCACCTCCTATAAGGCTTCACCCAATCCCTTGTTCTTTGACCATAGCCCTACAAATTATATTCCTTCAAATAACTCCCCAATTCTTTTTGGAAGGCAGTGACTGATTTTATTTTTCTCCAACTCCTTTGAGGCAATAAATTCCAAATCTTAACCAACTTTTAACAACTCAAGATATTTTCTCTCATGCTGAAGTTCACCCAAGATGCAGAATTGAACACAAGAATTGTCAGCTGACCATTCATAATCAAAGATACATTATATTTTGTCTCCATTTCCAATGTATGTGCACATACAGTTAATTTGCAACTTTGATTGAATTACCCCATGCCTTTGTCTTACCTTAGAGTAAGTTCTAAATTTGTTGTTTATTAAACATTTGTTATTTTCTTGTTAATTTAACACTTCTTTAAAAATACGTCCGCTCCTCCTGCTTCAAGTTCTTCTTCTTCTCCACACTTGGTCGAAACTGTGCTCTAAGGAAGTGGCACTCTTTGTAAAAGTAAAATCCTCTCAGATTTGGATTTAGATTTATTTATCACATGTATAATTGAAACATTCAGTGAAATAGATCATATTGTTAACCATCAACAGACACAAGGATGTGCTGGAGGCTGCCTCCAAGATTTAGTATAGATTCCCATGGGAGACAAAGTGATGTCTTTTTTGTAATCATTAACTTGTTTACAACTAGCACAGCAACTGTAATATAATGCTAAGAAGTTCCAACACAAAACTCAGACAAAGTTTAGAATGAAATAATTCTCATAAATTCCCTTTTGCTCTCTAAGTTCCTCCTCTGTGCACGAGTAGAATCTGCACTCTATGGATGATGAACGCTGAGCTGTCAATGTTGCTTTCATTTATTTAGATTGCTGAATATCAATCTAATTTAGCGGTTTCAAATCACAAAGCCCAAAGAAGATTTATTTTTCTATATGGCCATGGAAATGCATCCCTGGGTTGGCATTCAACTTTCCTTCTTAGACCATAAGACAGCAGAGCTAGGCCGTTCAGCCCATCAACTCTGCTCTGCTATTCCATCATGGCTGGTTTGCTATGCCTCTCCACCCCCCTTTTCCTGCCTTCTTCCTATCACAATTGCCACACTGGCTAATCTAGAACTTATCAATCTCCATTTTAAATATATTCAATGGCTTGATTCCACAGCCATCTGTGGCAATGCATAATACAGATTCAACACCTATTCTAAGGCCGTGCCCCCGGACTGAGGCTCGCCCACCGTAGGAAACACCCTCGCCACATCCACTCTACCTAGGCCTTTCAATATTTGATAGGTTTCAATGCGATCCCCCCCTCTGTTCTTCTAAACTCCAGTGAGTACAGTACAGAGCTGTCAAAAGCAAATCATCGGTTAACCCTTTCATCCCTGGAATCATGCTCGTGAACCTCTTCTGGACACTCTCCAATGTCAGTATACCTTTTCTTAGGTAAGGGGCCCAAAGCTGCTCACAATACCAAGTGTGGTCTGACCAATGTCATATGAAGACTCTGCATTACATCCTTGCTCTTATATCTTAGTACTTTCGAAATGAATGCAAACATTGCATTTGCCTTCCTTACCACTGACTCAAACTTCAGGTTAACCTCTAGGGAATCCTGCACAGAGATTCCCAAATCTCTTTGCACCATTATCTTTTGATTTTTCTCCCCATTTTGAAAATAGTCTGCACCTTTATACTTTCTAAAAAGTGCATGACCATGTACTTCTCTACAGTACATTCCATTTGCCACGTTTTTGCCCATTCTCCCAATCTATTTCTTTCTACAGACTCTCTGCTTCCTCAACACTACCTGCCCTTTCACCTATGTTTATTTTGCCTGAAACTTGGCCACAAAACCATTTATTTTGTCATCCAAATCATTGATATCTAACGTGAAATGAAGCGGTCCCCAGTACTAACCACTGTGGAACACTAGTCACTCGCAGCCAACCAGAAAAGGCCCCCTTTATTCAGATTCTTTGCCTCCTGCCAGTCAGCCAATCTTCTTTCCATGCTAGTATTTTTCCCATAATAGCATGGACTCTTATCCAAGTACACAGCATCCACGGACTCTCCTTTGTCTATCCTCAAAGTTTGCTTGTTATTTTCTCAAATAATTCCAACAGATTTGTTGGGCAAGATTTTGCCTTGAGGAAACCGTGGCCTATTTGATCACGTGCCACCAAGTACCCCAAAACCTCATTCTTAATAATGGACTACAACATCTTCCCAAAACACTGGAGTTAGGCTAACTGGACCATAATGTCCTTTTTTCTGCCTCCCTCCCTTATTAAAGAGATGTTTGCAATTTTCCCCTCCTCTTGAACCATTCCAGAATCTAGTGATTCTTGAAAGATCATTACTAATCTCTCCATAATATCTTCAGCTATCTCTTTCAGAACACTGGGGTGTAGTCCAGCTGGTCCAGGTAACTTACCTGCCTTCAAACCTTTCATCTTCCCAAACACCTTCTCCTTAGTAATGCAACAACACTCAGTTCTTCCCCCGACACTATCAAATTTCTGCCACAATGCTAGTTTCTTTCATAGTGACAACTGATGCAAAATATTTGTTCGTCCACCATTTCTTTGTCCGCATTACTACTTCTCCAGCCTCATTTTCCAGCAGTTCGATATCCACTTTTGCCTTTCTTTTACTCTTTATTGAAAAAGAACTTTTGTTATCCTCTTTTATATTATTGGCCAGCTTCCCTTCATATTTCAGGTTTTCTCTCCTTATGGCTATTTTGTTGCCATTTGTTGGTTTTTAAAAGCTTCCCACTCCTCTAACTTACTACAAATTTTTGCTATATTATATGGCCCTCTCCTTTGCTTTTATGCTACCTTTGACTTCCCTTGTCATTCAGTTACCTTATCCTACATTTAGAATACTTCTTCATCTTTGGGATATATCTATCCTGTGTCTTCTGAGTTGTCCCCAGAAACTCCAGCCATTGTTGTTCTGCCATCATCCCTGTTAGTGTTCTTTTCCAGTCAACTTTGTCCAGCACCTTTCCCATACCTCCGTAATTTCCTTTACTTCATTGTACTACTAATACATCTGACTTTATCTTTTCTCTCTCAAACTGCAAGGTGAGTTCTATCACATTATGATCACTGATTCCAAAGGGTTCCTTTACTTTAAGCTCCTAATCAAATTTGGTTCATTACACAACACCTAATCTATTTCTATATATAAGATTTCTATATCATGTTGTAATTTGTAACCCACCTCCTGGTTACTATATGGAGGCCTGTATTCAACTCCCATCAGGGTCTTTTTGCAGTTTCTTGACTATCTGTACGATTCTACACCTTCTGATCCTATGTCACCTCTTTCTAAGGATTTGATTTCATTTTTTATTAACAGAGCTACCCCACTCCCTCTCTCCACTTGCCTGTCCTTTCGATACAAGGTGTGTCCCTGGATGTCAATCTCTCAGCTATGAGCTTCTTTCAGCCATGTCTCAGAGATGCCCACATCATATCTGCCAATCTCTAATTCCACTGCAAGATCATCTACTTTATTCTGTATATTTACTGTGTGCATTCAAATATATTCATTACCCTTTTTGATTTTATCCATGTTACACTTCAGCTCAGCCCACTAACCAAAATTACCTGTCCTCCCTCGCAGTTACACTGCACCCTGAACCTAATTGTATACCAACAGGCCCATCCTCAACCCCATCTCTCCAGCTCCCATCTGGAGCTTCCACTTTTTGAAAATTGATTTTTATTTGGAAAGTCAAACACATGCACTTCAGATTTTCTGGCATTCACAGCAATTCATTGTATTTATCCAAAACACCAGTAGTTTCAGCTCTCTGCTGTTAAAGAGATTTTTTTCCCCTATTCCTGAAAGCTATGTCATTATTACAATTTGATTGAATGCTTACCTCTTTAAAACTTCTCCAAACATCTCTCAGTCCCAGGTGGAAGAGTAATTAGTGAACCGTTTGCCACTTGTTATTTAATGATAAGTATCTGCGAATCAAGGTCCGGCAGCAAGTGGGTGGAAGTCCACCTTCTGCACACTCATCAAGTTTTCTTCTCATTGCTGTTCATTGCCAAGATGTATCCTTTCAGCAGACAGGCTACCCATTTAAAGCTAATTGTGATACTTCTATGATTCTGAGAACAATTATATCCTTATTGCTGATTTAATGCAAATTTCCATATTTACGTACAGCCTTTCTTCCACATTCTTCCATAAATTTCCCTTGTAACCAGTCTTCCAAACATTCACAATGATTCTATTGCCCACCTGCAGCGGCACAGTTTGCAGTAGCTGATTAGCCTGTTAACCCGCACATCTTTGGGATGTGGGAATAAACTGGGGGACTTGGAGGAAACCCACTTGAACATGCAGACTCCTCACAGACGGTCCAGCAGGTCAGGATTGACTCTGGTTCATTGAAACTGTGGGGCAACCGATCTGGCGGATGTGTCGTGTCATCGCCTGAAGCTGAATGAAAAGCAATTTGATTTTCATGTGATATTTTCTTTCATTTGGATTCTGTAATTGGCCTGGCCTTCTCCATATTAAGCCTTGGTAAAATGGGACTCTGTCAATTTGAAAGCCTTGAATTTTCCACAAGACTGAATGATTGAATAATAAAACAGAACAAAATGAGTTGTGTCTATAATATTCAGTGATTAACGCAGCAGAATTGTTTCACAATTACCGATCAGGTTCGGGCCATTTGTTTGAATGTGTTCTAGTTTATGTCCAGAAGTCAATGCCTGAACAAACACAGGCACAATGTCAAAGTGTCCTTGTGTTCGTCCCCCCTCCCCCACCCCTGCCTTGTTCTCCAAGACCAGAGCGAGTGCAGCTGGCTTTCTCACATTTAGCTTAATTGGAGTCGTATTGAATTGAGACTGACAGCATGAAAGTGGAGTTTACCAGGCGTTGTAAGAGAGCTGACCTGACTGCTGAGATGCATGCATCAGTGGACATCTGAAGTCACCTTATATTGATTCAAACAACATAGGTATGACTGCTCTTTCACTTTAAAAAAAAGAAAAATATTGTCGCAGAATCGTGTAGGCTAATACACTGGGAGACATTTCAGGTGGTGTTTAAAATGGTCATGGAAACAGAATTAATAGTTCAAGGTTTTTAAGTGGACACACAAGTTCAAGGTATGCAGGAATATGGATCATATGCAGGTAGAAGAGATTAGTTTAATTTGGCATAATCGCGGCACAGACATTGCAAGGCTAAGACCTATTCTTGTTCCATGCTGTTCTATGTTCTATGCATTCATCTTGTAATAAATGTTAGCACATCGCTTGCCCTCTAAATCTCTTACTGCATCTGCATGCAAACAAGACAACAGCACATTATAGAGATGATAAAAATACTAAATCATTATTCAGCTTTGGTATTTATCCGGGGGATGGAACAAGCAAACATGAAATTGGATAATGAGACCTAATGAAGGAATTACAATTGAAATGAGATAAAGGGGATATATTAAATAAGTTAATCAAACTGAAAGAGTATAAAATCCTGTCCAAATACATTGATCCACACATTTTAAAAGAGTGTAAGGAAGAGATTGCAGAAGTATTGGTGTGCACATCTGATAATTTGTTAGAAAAAAAGGTGGTGTTTTCCCAATATTTATATTTGAGAAGGGTTGCAGAACACGTCAGCTAGTCAGCTTAATAGTGGTGGCTGAGAAAACAAATCTTGGAATCTTTCCTAGGGGAATGAATAGAAGAGCCTCTAAGTCTCAGGAAATGTAGAGGAGGCTTGACTGCAACACAGAGCAGCAGAGATGATTTAGCGGTGAGCGATAACTTTAATAATAAACTGCAAAATAACAAGCCACACAAGGCCACAACGCAAGGGAGAACAGATACATAACTCGACAAGGTAACTGAAGGCTTGGAGCAATTGGTCGAGGTTGGCTGGTTCAGTTGGTGAACAAGGGCTGTGGGTGAGAGCTGGGATTAAATAGACTGCAGGGGATGAGTTGGAAATGAGTGGCAGGTGACTCCTATTCACTGGGTGGAGACGGGAAGGATCCCGCATGCGCAGGCCTGTCAGATCCCCCTTCCCTCCCCACTACGCTGCCCATGGCAATCCAGGTGGGTCTGGTGGAACCCTTCGATCATCAAAGATGAAACTGGATGACACTTGAGATCTCGCCTCATGGTCATATTCATTCCAAGTTGACCAGATACTGCACACAACATCCATGCCAACATGCATCCTTCACCTGGCAAACTGTGTACACTGGACCACCTTCCACCATCTTTGGTTCGGGAGATGTGGGCTCAGGTGGATTGACTAGTCCACAGGCAAACGTCTTGAGGCAGGACACGTGGAAAGTGGCAGCTTAGAGACACTGAATGACAGGATTGAAGCACTGGGTCTTTTTAAAGGGACTGATGAACAAGGACGAGAGCTTGCAGGGGTCAGTGTGCAGGGGCTCATCTCAGGTGAACAGGCAGTCACAGTCCCCAGGCCGGAGCAGTTTGACTGAGCGCCAATGGCAGTTAGCCTGGTGGCAGTAGGCAAGGTTGACAGCTCGGAATGCCCGCCTATTCTGGTAGCAGAGAACCAGAGCCCTGGTGGAAGGGACCTCCACCATTGGCTCCACCAAGGGAAACAGCTGGGGTTGATAAACATAAAGCACTTTAAAAAGTGACGGACTTGTGGCAGAGGTGGCATGTGGGATAGTTTGGCCCAGTGCAGGTACTTCCATGTGGAAGGGTTGGAGGTGGTGAAGCATTGCAGAAACATGTCCATTTGCTGATTGGCTCTTTCTAATTGACAGTTTATCTGTGGATGATAGCCAGAGGGCAAACTGACTGAGGTGCGTATAAGGGAGCAGAGGGTTCGACAGAAGCGGGAGATGAATTGTGGGCCCTGGTATGACATAATGTCCTGAGGGAAGCTGGGGAGGTAAACCACATGTTGGAGAACCAGGTCCGCCATCTCAACAGCTGATGGAAGCTTGGGGAGGGCAGTGAAGTGGGCTGCCCTTGAAGAACCAGTCCACCACTGTCATGATCACTGTGGCCCCATCGTAAGGTGGCAAATCCCTGATGAAGTCTGTGGTGATGTGGGACCGAGGGCTTTGGGGGAATCTGCAGGAGCCCAGAGGGCCACTGGTTTGGAGGAACTGGACTGGGCACAATGAGGGTAGGCAGCAATGAACTGACGTACATCTATGATCATGGTGGGCAGCCAGAGCCTGTGTCGCAGAAGATCCAGAATCTATCATGTGACTGGATGGCCAGAGAGTGGGGAGGAGCGGACCCACTGGAGTGCCTCAGAGTGTATAGCTGCAGGCACGAACAGGCAGTTGTCAGGAGAGTCGTCCAGAGCAGGCTCTTGCTGTAGGCCCTGGCGGATCTGGTTCTCAAGGTCCCCCGATGATTGGGGCAAGGATGCAAAGATGGGCTGAGGATCGATCTCCATTTCAGCTGGGTCAAACTGTCGTGACAGGGCGTCTGTGCTTATGTTCTCGGATCCGGGTCAGTGGGAGATCGCGAAACTGAATTGCTCTGAGGAGAGCGCCCAGTGAGCTTGATGTGGGTTAAGTAGCCGGTCTGTTGAATGGATATGAGGTTCTGATGGTCAGTCCAGATCAGGAAGGGCTCCTCAAAGGCCCATTTGATGGTGAGTAGCTCCCTGTCTCCTACTCCATAACAGTACTGTGTAGATTTGAACTGGCATGAGAGAGATGGGTGTGTCTTCCCATCTGGTCCTCACTGGGAGTGGATGGCCCCGGCACCCACGTCAAATATGTCCACATCTGTCACAGAAGTTTCGGGGGGTTTGGATGGTGGAGAACGGGAGTGGTGCTTCATTTTCTCTGGAGCTCCACATGAGGTGTTGTCCATGGCAGCAGATTATGTTATCCATGCGCTAGGTGACTTGGTGAGGGAGGTGAGAGGAGTTTCGGATGAACTGGCAGTAAAAGTTCAAGAAGCCCAAGAAGCACTGTAGCCATTTGAGAAAGTGTGGTCAAGTCCATTCAATGATGGCATGCACTTTCTCTGGGTCCACGGTTCTACCGATGGTGAAAGGATGTAACCCAGGAAGGAAATGACAGGGGTGTGGAACTGACATTTTTATAACTATATAACAATTACAGCACAGAAACAGGCCATCTTGGCCCTTCTAGTCTGTGCCGAACGCTTACTCTCTCCTAGTCCCACCTACCTACACTCAGCCCATAACCCTCCATTCCTTTCCTGTCCATATACATATCCAATTTTTTTTTAAATGACAGAATCGAATCTGCCTCTACCACTTCTACTGGAAGCACGTTCCACACAGCTACCACTCTCTGATTAAAGAAGTTCCCTCTCGTGTTACCCCTGAACTTTTGGCCTTTAACTCTCAACTCATGTCCTCTTGTTTGAATCTCCCGTACTCTCAATGGAAAAAGCCTATCCGCATCAACTCTATCTATCCCCCTCATAATTTTAAATACCTCTATCAAGTCCCCCCTCAACTTTCTACACTCCAAAGAATAAAGACCTAACTTGTTCAACCTTTCTCTGTAACTTAGGTGCTGAAACTCAGGTAATATTCTAGTAAATTTCCTCTGTACTCTCTCTACTTTGCTGACATTGTTCCTATAATTCAGTGACCAGAACTGTACACAATACTCCAAATTTGGCCTCACCAATGCCTTGTACAATTTTAACATTACATCCCAACTCCTATACTCAATACTCTGATTTATAAAGGCCAACATACCAAAAGCTTTCTTCACCACCCTATCCACATGAAATTCCAGCTTCAGGGAACTATGCACCATTATTCCTAGATCACTCTGTTCTACTGCATTCCTCAATGCCATTTACCATGTATGTCCTATTTTGATAAGTCCTACCAAAATATAGCACCTCATACTTATCAGCAATTATGAGCATTAAACTCCAACTTTTCTAACTTGCTGTACAGTAGGATTTTGAAGAGATGCCGAAGGACTGACCAGCCAAGACAGACATTGTCTTGAGGGTCCTTAGAGAAGAGGAGGATGTTGAGCACGTACATGTGTAGCATGTCTCAGAAGGCTTAGAAAATGGCTGAACTCTTGGAAAGTCTGAAAGGCATTACCAAGTATTTATATTGGCCAGTTGATGTTACTGATGCAGATCAGGTTGTGTGCACTCTGTAGGTCCAATTTGGTGAAGATTTGAGCCCCACAAAGTGTTTTGAATGCACTTCCTATTAAGGGGAGAGGGTATCGGTTCTTAATAGTGATTTTGTTGAGTCGATGGTAATCAGTGCAGGGACAATGTCACCCATCTTTCTTTTTGACAATGAGGAATCCTGACAGTTCAAATGAAGCTGTGCTCTAATGCTTCAGCAATGTAGTCATACTTGGCTTGGACCTCAGGAGGGGAGAGGGAGAACAGATGACCTTGGGGAGAGGTAGTGTCCAGGATGAGGTCGTTTGCAGTCATGTGGTCTATCAGGTGGCAGGTTGCTGGCCTCTATTTTACTGAAAGTGATGGCTAAGTCTTGCTATTCCTGAGGGAGTTTGGTGAGGTCAAGAGTTTCTTCCGTCTCCATAAATTTACGGGGTGAGTTCAACTGAGGTTGTGGGCAGGTGGCCTGGCCAGTGGGTCCCTAACTCAACAGTGGACTGGATGACCAGCTGAAGGGAGGGTTGTGAGTGGAGAGCCAGGAGCAACCCAAGATGAAAGGCATCTTGGGTGTGTTGATCAGGAGAAATTGGATGGAGTCATGGTCATCAATTTTAAACGTATCCATTGAGACTACAGCTGCTACTCGAGTCATGCCTTGGCAGTACACTGGCAGAAGAGATCTATAGAGTCTCTCAAAAGTGGAGGTGGAGGAGTATGCCTCATGATCAACTCTTCTTGGTGCACAAATATATCAGTGCTGTCCCAGTGCTGCTCACCAGACCTGGAATATCTAGCAGTAAAGTGCCGTCCTCTTTACCTACCAAGAGAGTTCTCCGGGTGACGTGGATAGGCTTTTTCCATTGAGAGTAGGGGAGATTCAAACAAGAGGACATGAGTTGAGAGTTAAGGGGCAAAAGTTTAGGCGTAACATGAGAGGAAACTTCTTTACTCAGAGAGTGGTAGCTGTGTGGAACGTGCTTCCAGTAGAAGTGGTAGAGGCAGGTTCGATTTTGTCACTTAAATAAAATTGGATAGGTATATGGACAGGAAAGGAATGGAGGGTTATGGGCTGAGTGCAAGTAGGTGGGACTAGGTGAGAGTAAGCATTCGGCATAGACTAGAAGGGCCGAGATGGCCTGTTTCCGTGCTGTAATTGTTATATGGTTTACATTCCACTTCAGGCCAATGTCAAGCAGGCATTAGATAATCTGAGTAATGGGATCAACATGCACGAAACAGAACACCCTAACGTTTCATCGTTTCGGGAGATTTTAATCAGGTCAGTCTGAAAAAATTACTAAGCAACTATCATCAACAGATTGCTTGCAATACCAGAGGAAACAACACACTGGACCATTGTTACACCACCATCAAGAATGCCTACTGTGCTATTCCATGCCCTCACTTCGGGAAGTCTGATCACCTGGCTGTACTTCTACTCCCTGAGTACAGGCAGAGACTGAAGACTGCAACACCAACAGTGAGGACCAAGAAGGTAGGGACAAGGGAAACACAGGAGCACCTACAGGACTGCTTTGAGTTGGTGGACTGGACTGTATTCAGGGATTCATCTTCGAACCTGGATGAGTACGCTGCAGTTGTTACTTCATTAAAACCTGTGTGGATGAGTGTGTGCCCACAAAGACTTACTGTACATTCCCAAACCAAAAGCCATGGATGAACCAGGAGGTATGTTGTCTGATGAAGGCTAGATCTGTGGCATTCAGGTCTGGCGACCCAGGCCTGTACCAAAAAACCAGGCATGATTTGTGGAGGGCCATTTTGAGGGTAAACAGACAACTTCAAAAGAGGTTGGAGGCGAGATCGAATGCACGACAACTTTGGCAGCGTCTGCAAGACATTACTTCCTACAAAACAAAACCCAATAGCATGAATGGCAGTGATGCTTCACTACCAGATGAACTCAACGCTTTCTGTGCACGCTTTGAAAGGGAGAACACAACTACAGTTGTGAAGAACCCTCCTGCACCTGATCACCCTGTGATCTCTGTCCGATGTTGGACTGTCTTTAAAGAGAGTGAACCCTCGCAAGGTGAAAGGTCCCGATGGAGTACCTGGTAAGGCTCTGAAAACCTGTGCCAACCGAATAGTGGGAGTATTCAAGGACATTTTTAACCTCTCATTGCTACGGGCAGAAGTTCCCACTTGCTTCAAAAAGGCAACAATTATACCAGTGCCTAAGAAGAATAATGTGGGCTGCCTTAATGACTATTGCCTGGTAGTACACACATCGACAGTGATTAAATGCTTTGAGAGGCTGGTCATGACTAGACTGAACTCCTGCCTCAGCAAGGACCTGGACCCATTGCAATTTGCCTGTCGCCACAATAGGTCAACGGCAGATGCAATCTTAATGGCTCTCCACACGGGTTTAGACCACTTGGACAACACAAACACCTACGTCAGGATGCTGTTCATTGACTATGGCTCAGTATTTAATACCATCATTTCCACAATCTTGATTAAGTTGCAGAATCTGGGCCTCTGTATCTCCCTCTGCAATTGGATCCTCGACTTCCTAATTGGAAGACCACAATCTGTGTGGATTGGTCATTCCATCTCCTTCTCGCTGATGATCAACACTGGCGCACCTCAGGGGTGTGTGCTTAGCCCACTGCTCTACTCTCTATTTACACATGACTGCGTGGCTAGACATAGCTCAAATACCATCTATAAATTTGCTGAAGAAGCAACCATTGTGGTGATGAGAGGGTGTATATGCCAACTAGTGGAATGCTACCCCAGTAGCAACCTGGAACTCAACGTCAGAAAGACGAAAGAGCTGATTGTGGACTTCAGGAAGGGTAAGATGAAGATACACTTAGGAATCCTCATAGAGGGGTTAGAAGTGGAGAGAGTGAGCAGCTTCAGGTTCCTGGGTGTCAAGATCTCTGAGGATCTAACCTAGTCCCAACATATTGATGTAGTTATAAAGAAGGCAAGACAGCGGCTGTACTTTATTAGGAGTTTGAAAAGATTTGGCATGTCAACAAATACACTCAAAAACGTCTATAGTTGTACCGTGGAGAGCATTCTAACAGGCTGCATAACTGTCTGGTATGGAGGGGCTACTGCACAGGACTGAAAGAAGCTGCAGAAGGTTGTAAATCTAGTCAGCTCCATCTTGGGTACTAGCCTACAAAGTACTCAGGATGTCTTTAGGGAGCGATGTCTCAGAAAGGCAGTGTCCATTATTAAGGACCTCCAGCACCCAGGGCATGCCCTTTTCTCGCTGTTACCATCAGGTAGGAGGTACAGAAGCCTGAAGGCACACACTCAGCGATTCAGAAACAGCTTCTTCCTTTCTGCCATCCAATTCCTAAATGGACATTGAAGCTTTGGACACTACCTCACCTTTTTTTAATATATAGTATTTCTGTTTTTGCATGCTTTTTTGTCTATTCAATATATACAATTGATTTACTTGTTTATTTATTATTATTTATTATTACTTTTTATTTTATTTATGTTTTTTCTCTGCTAGATTATGTATTGCATTGAACTGCTGCTGCTAAGTTAACAAATTTCACATCACGTGATAATAAACGTGATTCTGGTGCTCTCTGATGCTCATGTGCTCAGGCTGTGTGCGTGCTCTGGCCTTCCCAGACACCAGTCTATAGTCATACCACTTGGGCTAGATATATTTTTTTCTCTGTGACTGTATGTTTTCTGAAATTGTAACCATATGTGCTGTTTGTGCTCTTTGCTATTGGCAATTTGCAGTCTGCTGTTGGTATTGTGTTTTGCACCTTGGCCCCGGAGGAACGCTGTTCTGTTTGGCTGCATTCATGGGAATTCATATCTGGCTGAATGACAATTAAACTTGAGCTTGAACTATTTGAGCGAGGAGACAGCCAGCAAAATGGATTGTGAGCTGGCTAAAGGATGGTAGAAAGGAAGGGGTTGCTGTTCACAGCAACTGAAGGTGGGTGGTGGTGTTCCTGCAAGGATCAGTGTGGGGGCCAATGCAGTTCATAACATACATTCTCAACCCAGACTCCTGAAACACAACAGCAATTTCTAAATTTGCTGATGGTTACCAATCATTGAAGTTCAGGTTTAATTGTCATTCGTTTTTGAGCAGTACACACTCATATACACATACATATACACAAAATGCTGGAGGAATCTAGCAAGTCAGGCAGCATCTATGGTGAGCTGGTTGTTTATTCCTCTTCATGGATTGTGCTTGACTTCCAGAGTTTCTCGGGGGAGGTAGGTGTGTGTGTGTGTGTGTGTGTGTGTGTGTGTGTGTGTGTGTGTGTGTGTGTGTGTGTGTGTGTGTGTGTGTGTGTGTGTGTGTGTGTGTGTGTGTGTGTGTGTGTGTGTGTGTGTGTGTGTGTGTGTGTGTGTGTGGTTTAGATGTGACAGGTCACTTTTGTGCTGCGCAGACACATAGAGCAACTTTGTAGTGCATTCACTCAAATGCCTTTATAAGCCCAGTTTAGCAACCTATACTTAGATTAAATGGAGTGTTTTCTCACTTTTACCATGTTTATAAAAGCGAACAAAAACATGCAAAGAGAAGCTTGTTTCATTTGTAGAGATGCAACAAGAAACTGAGAAACTTTAGAAAGACTTGCAGGTGGAAAGAGCAATGTTTGTTCCAGATTACATCACCAGTCAGGAAGCTGAGAGAAAAGGCTGGGAATTAGACTGATTAGGCAGAAGGGACAGTGTCCATGCAGTATTGCCCTGACTCTTTGATTATTTGTTCATTCATTTTGTGCCATGTCATATTACATGGGCGTTCATGGTCTTTCCGTGATTGTCCTTGGTAAATTTTTCTGCAGAAGTGGTTTGCCATCACTGCCTTCTGGGCAGTGTCTTTACAAGAAGGGTTACCCCAGCCATTATCAGTACTCTTCAGAGAGTCAGTGGTCGCATAACCAGGACTTTGATATGCACTAGCTGCTCATATAAGTCAAGTCAAGTCAACTTTTATTGTCATTTCGACCATAACTCTGGTACAGTGCATAGTAAAGATGAGACAATGTTTTTCAGGACCATGATTTACATGACACAGTACAAAAAACTAGATTGAACTACATAATAAAAAAAACACAGAGAAAGCTACACTAGTCTACAGACCTACACTGGACTGCATAAAGTGCACAAAGACAATGCAAGCATTACAATAAATAATAAACAGGATAGAAGGGCAAGGTGTCAGTCCAGGCTTCGGGTATTGAGGAGTCTGATAGCTTGGGGGAAGAAACTGTTATAACTGTAATACCCTAGATAAGATTTCCACTGCTATGCTGTAGGTATTTCATTTTAGCTGTTCTGCTGTCAGCCACTTTGGGTTTGAGCTTTATTGTTCAACTTGGGAATGTGGTGTCAGCCAGTCTGGATGGTGGATTTGGGAAAAGCTTCTCGAAAATGCTGGGTTGAGGTCTTTTATGGCGGGGACTGGGAGAAGGCAGGAGGGAGGATGGCTGAAGGTGCCATCCCAGATGCACAAGGTGCTTTGTGCAGATGAATGGCTTCAAGGAGGAAGGACCAGTACTCCAGTGGGAGAGCCCATTTGTTTGAGGTGGATTTCGAGTATCATTCAGAGGGTGGCATGTCCTTTAATGCAGACGCGTGAGCTACAGACAAGTTTAAGATGAGCCCCAACTTATGTGCACATTTGACTGTTTAATTATAATTAGCAATTTTTTTCTTTTCTTTTCTTTAATAACTCTTTGGTTTAGTTAATGTTCATAAATATACGTTCTTTGTAATTATATGCAGTGTACGATCTGTTATTTCTTGCTGATGGGCAATTGCGGGGGGAGGTAAATCATATAGCATTCTCACAAACCGGAGTTTGGCTGGGCAGGACAACGCAACCTCACGGGTTTGGCGGGACCAAAGTCGTGTAGTTGCATGGAGCCTGAGAAAGGTGGATTCTCGCCGCAGAATCCAGTGGCTGTTAGCGAGAGGCTTGCGAGCCACATTTCCAGAGACGCCCAGTAAAAGGGGATTTCACAACCATCCATCACCTGCTCCCATGGCTTCATGTGACCCTGCTCAGGGGGCTAAGCAGCTGCTACACCATGCCTAATGGTTATCTGCGGGCTAGCGGAGGGAAGGAGAATCTTACACCTCCTTTGGTAGAGGTGTATCTCCACCCTGCCACCCAACTTTGATTATAAGAGTTGGAATTTTGTTGAGTTCAAATTAAGTCCTGCGGCTAAAGAACAATTCAGCCCTCTTGCTTCAGCCTCCCATTCACATCCTATCCCACCATCACTTTTGTAAATTGGTTTCAGTGTACTTCATCAACAAAACACATTATAGTCACCCAGCTACTTCATTTCAAAAGCCCAGGAGCTCAATCACCAATGAGGGCAAGGTGATGTTGCCAAATGCAGGTTCCTGTCCAAACATACTCCATCTGTGAAATATATTACTGTATGTTTCTCATTGTTGGTTTAAATCCTGGAATTCCCTCTTCAACAGCTTTTCAGGAATACCTTCTTCAAAAGGATGGCAGTGGTTCAATGTGACAGCTCACCGTCACCTTCAGATCAGGGATGATTGATAAATCTCATCTAGCCAGCATGTTCCTATCCAGTGATTGAGTAGGGATGTGAAGAAGGGATAGGTTCAGGCTGCAGGAAAAATTGTAACTGGTAATTTGCAAGGTTTGTATTTTATAAAGGAGGCAGAAAAGAAATAAATGTTGAAATTCGGTTTGATTTATGGAAAATTAATTTCAATAAACATAAGGCTGTTGATAGCAGCAAGCAGTTAACCTGTTTTATATGGACTGTAACATTGCCCTGTAGGGTCGTAGATCAGAAACATAAAATCCATGATATTGCATGTGCGCCCATGTGGATTCCAGTTCAAACCCATTTCACACACAATCTCAATGCAAGATGCTGGTTATATTTCATTAGGAGTATGAGGAGATTTGGTTTGTCACCTAAAACACTCAAACTTCTACAGATGCACCATGGAGAGCATTCTGACGGGCTGCTTCACTATCTGGTATGGGTTTAGGTGTGCTATTGCACCGGATTGAAGGAACCTACAGAAAGTTGTAAGATTAGTCAGCTCTATCGTGGGTATTAGCCTCCATAGTCTCCAGGACATCTTCAAGAAGCAGTGCCTTAGGAAGGCAATGCCCATCGTTTAGGACCCCCACCACCCAGGACATGAAATCTTCTCACTGTTACCATCAGGAAGGAGGTACAGAAGCCTGAAGACACACACTCAACAATTTAGGAACAGCTTCTTCCCCTCTGCCATCCAATTCCTAAATGGACATTGAACCCATGAGCACTACCTCACCTTTTTATTATTTCTGTTTTTGCACTACTATTTTTAACTTAATTATTTAATATATGTATATATACTTACTGTAATTGATTTTTTTCCCTATACTATCATGTATTGCATTGTACTGCTGCCGCTAAGTTGACAAATATGGCAAAACATACCGGTGATATTAAACCTGCTTCTGATTCTGATTCGGATTCTGAACAAAAACAGAAAAAGTAAGAAAGACACAGTAAATCAGACTCTGTTCAGAAGAAAGAGAGATAATATTTTTCAGTTTGAGGTAAAGAAAATTTTATGTCAGAAAGAAAGTGGCAGGGCTCAAGAAATGAAAAGGATGAAATGAGTGATAGGGTGACGATCTGGAGAGATTAAATGATATCTGGTGGTGGAAGCAGGTAAGGCTGGTAAAGGACAAATGTATGGCAATCCTGGCTATAAGTAGGGGTGATGAATAAGATGAATTTACACAGAATGAGAAAGGAAGCACATCGTAAAAATAAGAAATGAGGCTGAAATACCTGATTGGCTGTTGAACCTGGAGCCACACAGGACAGAATATTTATATGGGCTTCATTCTTTCTTGTTCCCCACTTACCTTTGGGAGGAAGTTCATCAGTGCATTCTTGGTGTCAGTTGTAAACCAATTGAACATTTTTCTTCAGCCTCTGATGCTGCTGGAATTGAGTGTTTATTTATTGTGTGGGATCCAAGTTTTGTTGCCATGCCCAGTATTTGTTATTCATCAAGAAGGTGGAGGTGACCAACCCTCACGAACAGTGTCAGTCCTCTGGTGAAGGTACTCCCTGTGGTGCTGTGTAATGTGGCGGCAGTTTCGAGGATCCAATCAGTGAAACGGGACACAAATTGTGAATGGGCACACTTACTCTTTATTTACAAATGAACATTGAAGCACTAAACTAGGCATCTAGCTGAACAAGTGCTCATCTAAACTACACAAAACTACATTACTGAACATTCAGTCACCCTTTAACTTAATGGCACGCCATTAAATCTCCTCAACTTGTAAAGCTGAAGAACTAGGCATACTGCAAATGAATACTTAACTAAACAGACACAGGGTTGGGGGGGTGTCTATGCCTGCAACGCTCTTTCTCAATGGTCCTTCATTGCTGGTCGTGGCTTCAGCCTGAATCAGGCCAGGGAGACAAAGGAAAGAAAGCGAGCCTCTCACACTTACTCCCGAGGCACTGAGATCTGGAAACCAAGCCATACAATGGGAAAGAGGAGCCACACCCTTTAAACGGGGCAATCAGTGACTAACATGGTAGAAGCTGCCAAATGAGCCAACCATTCCCACCCCCCCCCCCCCCAATCCCCCACGTGACGCTCTGGTTGCAATGTTGAACTGAGGAACAATGAAATATTTCCCAAATTGGTAACTTGCTTCATTTCAGGTCATGGTGGTCCAAAATGCTTTCTGTCTTCATCCCTTTGGTGGAAAGGGTCTTGAGCTTGGGAGGTGCTGTTGTAGTAGCCTATGAAATAACTTCAGTGCATTTTGTACATGAGCAGGAGTAGGTAACCAGCAGGAACAAGCTATCTGCCCCTTTTAACCTGCTCTGCCATTCATCAAAGTCATAATGGATCCTTTACCTCAGCTTCATTCTTCTGTACTGGTTTCCTGCACAATAAGACCAGAAGATAGAGGACAGGATTAGGCTATTTGGCCCATCGGCAATGCTCCACCATTTCTTCATGGCTGATCCACTTCCCACCAGCCCCAGTCTCCTATAAAGCCGTAAGGTATCGGTGGTACTCTCTGTAGGTACTGTGCAGTAAAGGATACCAATCAGGCAGATAACAAATCAGCCCTGCCAAAGGGTTTCAGCCCGAAATGTTGACTGTGCTCCTTTACATAGATGTTTCTTGGCCTGCTGAGTTCCTCCAGCATTGTTTTGTGTTTTGCTTAGACTGCTTTGTCCTGGATTGAGAGTTGGAATTGCATTCATTCAGGGAGAATGTAAAAAACCTTATCACGCTGTTTACTTGGGGCTTGCAGATGGTATAGGTCTACCTTTAGTAAAAAATGACTGAGGCAAAAGGATATTTTTATAATGTGAATCATTTACTGCATGATACCGGCAGGATATATGACCTCTAACATGATCTTATAGCTGAATGGAGACATGAGAGATTCTGCAGATGCTGAAAATCTCGAGTAACACACACAGAATACTGGAGGAACTCAGGAAGTCAGACACAATCTAATGAGGCAAATGAATAGTCAATGTTTCAGGCCAAGACCTTTTATTGGGTCTATGAGGACCCTTTATAAGGACTGCTACCAGTTCTGATGAAGGATCTCAGACCAAAGCATCGATTGTTCATTTCTCGCCATAGATACTTTCTGACCTGTTAAGTTCCTCCAGCATTTTGTGTGTCATGGTCTTATAGCCACTGTCTTTCAATGGCTGGTCCAGTTGAATTAATGGTGATCACTAGGTCATGGATCACAAAGGACTCAGCAATCATCATTGAATGTCAAAGTGGTGTTTGTCTAGTATTTCTGAGATGTGACTGACACCGCTTATCAGCCCATACCTTACTGAATCAGAATTAGGTTTATTATCACTGATGTATGTCGTGTAATTTGGTGTTTTACAGCAGCAGTCCAGTGCAATACATAAAATTTATTATGAATTACAAAAAAAATATATAATTCTAAATAAATAGTGCAAACAGAGAGCAAACAGAGAGCAAAGGAGTGTTGTTTTTGTCTTGCTACATGCAGGCATGGATAGCTTCAATCACTGGGAAATTTGAGGCTACAGCTGAACATTGTACAATTATCATTGATCATCTCTCTTTCTGAACTTACTGTGGAAGCAAAGTCATTAGTGAAGCAAACAAAGATTGCTAGACCTTGGACTTGCCTTAAAGAACAAGTGGATTTCTTACAACCTCAACCATTTCTCTTGTGGAAGGTATAGCTCTAACCAATGGAATGTTGACAAAGGATCTAATGCTTTCCCAGCGTATATGGTGATGTGATTATAACCAACGTTTCGAAGACAAACTCTGCCATCTTCATCAGGGATGATGCCTGGGCATGTCTAGTCAATACCCCCTTAGTCTGTCCCTCTTGATTGGTTAGTCCCCATCTAATCAAGTTTCTGCTCTCCCACCTTGTTTACAATTGAATTCCAGTTCTTACTTAGAGTGAGACCTTCATCTTTGTTAAAATTCTTTTCTTCTAGTTTTATTTCAATGGCTTCCTTCACCAGGCCCAGAAGCCATTGGCAAGGCACAGTAGTTTTGTACCATCAAATTCAATCCTATGGCCATTGTGAATGCAGTGTTGTGCTACCGCTGATTTCTCTGGGTAACCCAAATGGATACACCTCCTGTGCTTCTTGATGCGGGTTCCCACTGTGTTTCCCATGATGCGGGTTCCCACTGTGTTTCCCATCTGGCTGAAATACACTGCTCTGCATTTACAGGGAATCCTGTAAATGCCAGTCGACCTGAGTCCCATCTTTGACCTGCATAAGCCATGATATGAGCTTCCTTATGGGTTTGTGGATGGTATAAATCCAGTATTTCTTCAGGATCCTGGCGATCCTCCCAGACAATGTGGAAATTTCGGGGAAACAGGCAGTAGTGATAGGCTCCTCCTCGTTAGGTTTCCTGGTTTTTCCGTCGTGCCTTTTAAGGGCCCAATTGGTTTCCTGCAATGCAGGTCAAAGACGACCTGGGATTCAAGTCAGCTGGCATTTACAGGATTCCCCTGTGAATGCGGAGCACCATATATCTGCCTGACAGGACACACGTTGGAAACCCACATCAAGGAGCTCCAGACATGTATCCATTTGGTTTACCCGGAGAAATCGACAGTTGCAGGGCATTGCATTTGCATTGGCCATAGGATTGACTTCGACACAAAACTATGGTGTCACACTTTTGGGATCGCCTGGTGAAGAAAGCCGTTGAAATAAAACTAGAGGAAAGGAATTTTAACAAAGATGAATGTCTCGCTCTAAGTAAGAACTGGAATTCAATTGTAAACAAGGTGGGAGAGGGAAAACCTGATTGGACGAGGACTAACCAATCAGGAGGGATGGACGATGGGGGTATAAATGCTACTGGACTAGACATGCCCAGGCATCGTCCCTGATGAAGATGCTGGAGTCTGTCATTGACACATTCACTGTATCCAGCTGGAAGGTCGAGAAGAGCTTATTCATCAATGGAGTGTTTTTCCCTTGGCACCCAGTGACTTGGTTTTACCAGCATTCCTTGATGCCAACACACTCAGTCAAATGTCATCTTGATGTCAAAGCCTGACACTTCCACTAGCTTCACTGAGGTAGCACCTTCTTTGTAGGTATTATAAGCTCTTGTAATTTTTTAAATTCTCCTCTCACCATAGCACTGACTGAATCATTGACACATCCGATGGACTCACTTTCAAGGACTTTACAATTCATGTTCTCAGTATTACTTACTTACTTATTGTATGATTATATATTTCTTATATTTGAACAGTTTGTCTTCTTTTGTGCGTTGGTTGCTTGTCAGTCTTTATTTGTATGTAAGTTTTCATTGATTCTACTGTATTTCTTTGTTCTACTGTGAATGCCTGAAAGGAAATCTCTTCAACTTACTTTGAAGTTTTTGAACTTTATTGGTGATGTCCCTGGCATGACCTTCCACCCCCCTGATTGAACTAGCTTTGAAAATAATATGATTGAGAGGTATGCCATGCTGTAATTGTGGTGGTGTACAGTCCTATTCCTTCTGTTGGCCTATAGGGCCACATGGCTGCCCAGTTGCCAGATGTGTTCTGAACCATTTCCCTTCAGCATGATTGTAGTGTCATGCAAAATGATTGAGGGTATGCTGGATGTGTAATGGTACCTTCTCCCCCCGAACTACAGTGCATGGGCTACCAGTCAATTCTTTATTTATTTACTATTATTACTTGTCTCTTTTTTGTATTTGCAGTTTGTCTTTTGCACATTGGTTGTCTATCAGCCTTTGTGTGTATTTATTATTAATTCTATTGTATTTCTTTGTTCTACTGTAAATGCCTGCAAGAAAATGAATCTCAGGGTAGTTCATGGGGCTATGTACATACTTTGATAATAAACTTGCTTTGAATTTTGAACTTTGTTTGCCAGTTATGTCCTACAGGACTTTGTTGGTGTTGCTTCTACCTAGAAGCTCTTGGAGATACTTTTGATGTTTTTTTTTGATGTTTTTGTTACTCCTTTCAATTATAGTTCACATACTACGCCATCTGCCTCATGATGAAGTCAAACCTTTCTCTTTATTGTACTGAAAGTAACTGTAACTGTAATATTTTATTCTGCTTTCTGTATAGTTTTACCTCATTCTACCTCAATGCATTGTGCAATGATCTGATCTGTATGAACAGTATGTAAGATAAGCTTTTTACTGTATCTCAGTACATGCACCAATAATAATTGAATACTAATTCTAATTTCAAAAGTTCTACATGTGGAGTTAACCATCAGAGGGATGATGGTGAAGTGAGGGTATTCTGGAGAAGGTTCCCTTGTTCATTTTAGACCAAATAACATGAGATTTTACGTGGCTTGGATTCCAGGTTGAGTATTCCAATAGCTACTTCATCCCTCCTGTGTGCTAACTCTGGCGTATCTACTCTGCCAATGAGATAGAACATACTCAAACATTGTGATGGAGGTGTCAGGCACATTGATCTTGTAAATTATTGATGCTCATCAATTATCTATGCAATCGTCCATGTAAAGGCTTCAGACTGTAATGTCATCTGTAGAGCATGTCCTTTTTTTTAGCTGGAGATGAAAGTGTTTCTTCCCTCATTTTCTTATGAGCTGAATACCTTTGTTGTTCCTTGTTCAAGACCATAAGGCCTTAAGACACAGGAGCATGAAGTCTGCTCTGCTATTCCATCATGGCTGATTTATTACCCCTTTCAACTTGATTCAACTGCCTTCTCCCCAAAACCTATAATGTCCTAAATAATGGAGAACCTATGAACCTCTGCTTTAACCATACCCAGTGATGGCCTCCACAGCCATCTGTGGCAATGAATTCCAGAGATTCACCACTCACTGGCTAAATAAATTCATTTTCATCTCTGTTCTAAAGGGACATCCTTCTATTCTGAGGCAGTGCCTACTGGTTCTAGACTCCCCCGTGACAAGAAACATCTTCCCCTTGTCCACTTTGTCTAGCCATTTCGATATTCGATAGGGTTCAGTGAGATCACCCCCTCATTCTTCCAAACTCCAGTAAGTACAAACCTGGAGTCTCCAAATTCTCCTCGAGCATTAACCCTTTCATTCCTGGGATAATTACCCCAAACCTCTTTTGGGCTCTCTACAAGAGCAGAGGCTGTATTCTGATACCGAAGGAAGTGGGCACTTGCGACGGATATTCACTGTCCAGAGCCAGGGGGCCTTCCTTTTTTTTTTGCCAAGCTCAGCTTTTTAAAAACAGCAGCTGACACTTCTACAGTCCAAATGGTTGTCATTGAGTAAGTTAAACTTTCAACGAATATTCTTTTTTAGTTGCTTGTTCTAAACAGAGCCAGACTTTTGTCCTTAATATAAATGGCAAGACAGTAATCAGTTTGAAGTTAAAAGGATAGCTTTGCCAACAAGCCCTGTCTATAGCACAGGATGCTGGCCAATAGCACCTGGGCTAACTGCTGAAGAAATGCAGTGCAAGACAATGAGGTATGTTAATTTGATTTGTTTCAAACTAAAATCACTGGCTAAGTTATTTAGTTCAAGGAAGCTTGCAGACCAGATTGATATCATCACTTAGCATATCAAATTGCTAATCTATTAATAGTTGTAAGGTTTGTATATTCAAACAAGTCAACTTCATAGCATTAGTTGTGGGTACCTGGGATCACTGTCTCTATAAGCTTTCAGATCACTTGTGTTGAACAGTATCTGAAAAAATACCATGTGTGTGAAGTTATTAAGGTGACAAAGAAATGGCATAAATATAGAGAACATTTCAGGCTTTTTAGCAATGGTCTAAGAACATCAAGAAGAATGACAGAAACATGGGGTGAATTGGAGTCCATTGCCTGCCTTTGAACTCTGTGACGGACGACTGGTTCGTCTGTAGCTTGTGGGCATGTCTTTTTAGCTTATAGAAGTTGTACTTGTGTTTTGGAAATCCTTTGTGTTTTAGAACTAGCTTGTAATTTGGAAGTCTTTTATAAGATAGAACCCCTCTGAGTTTTAAATATGTTTTTAAAATGACCTCCTGAGTCTCTCCAGCATTTTGTGTGTGTTGGGTTTGGATTTCCGGCATCTGCAGACTTTCTCATTTTTAAGAACGTAGTTTGGATTCAAACATGTATCATGAAAAATAAATTAATCTACTTTATTAGCTGGAAGTATCTCTTCCTTGGTAGTGGGGGGGGGGGGGGGGGGCTCGCTGCTCAAATAGTGGGTATTGGCACCTAAACTCACCATGAAGGATAAACAGGGAAGTGAACTAGTCTCTGAAGATTGGATAGTCAGAGTACAATCTCCTTTAGTGAGAATACTCGTGGCTATTAATCAAAGATTTAAGCCCTACCTGATATAAAGTCTTTGTTTCGAGTATAGAACTTAACAGTCAGCAAACTCAGCACAAATACACCTTGAAATTAAATAAATGCCTGCCAATCATTTTGAACAACATGCATGGAGAGAAATCGTAACAAACATTATATAATGGAAACTATGTCATGTTCCCAGCTCTTGGAGATGAGAACATTCACAATGCACACATTTCTACAGAATTCCTTCAAAGGAACAATATGGAGCACTTTTTTGCACAGATTTTATCAATTATGAAAATCATGAATTAGCATCAGATTTGGCTTTTTTGAATTGTTTTGTTGCTTATTGATTGCATCTCAAGTTTTTCTGTGGCAGGGTTTTTGACACCACTGAAAAAACGCGATTGTAGGTCATGTCGAATACACAGTTGTCATAGTTTTCCTCATTATACCTATGAAAGTGCTTGAAAGCTAATTGGTTGCCAGATGCCTCGGGACATGCTGAGGCCAGAAAGAGCAGTGTGAAAATGCACGCTGTACCTTTCTCATGAAACTCATGTGCATGAACCCTTACTTCAGCCACCGAGCCAATGGATGCAGTGGCAGAGGATATCTGCAAAAACGATCATCCTTATGCCATGCAGAGCCAGAGCAAGTATTTCACAAATACATGCTATTTATGTGTTTATACAGCTTTTCTAGATCTAATATTATAATTTCTGCATAGGAATCAAGGATGTTTACTGAGTGATTCAATGGAAGTGTGACTGTGCATGTGCACGTCTTCAACGTGTGTCTGAACTGCATGGAAATAATCTTGGGACTGTGCCAATCTCAGTGAAGAATATGAGGGATGACAAATCTCACTTGCTCTGCCATGACTGTTTACTTTGCAATAATCTTCAAGACAAAACGAGATAAACTTTGCCCAAGTCAGAGAAGATAAATTCTATTTTCTCCATCTTAACTAGCGCACATTTAGAGGGGAAAATGAAGTGCTTCTGAAAGTCAGATCAATACCTCATATGCCCAGAGCTCTTTTAGATGTAACTCTTTGATTTATTGCCTTATTTTTGCTGAAAATCAAGATAGCGACGGGCGAGTGAGTTACATACCGTTGGTTTCAAAATGTGTCACAGATAGGAAATAACTGTTAGAAATTGCATTCTTGTTCTGAGGCTGATAGTAATGTAACCCTTTCAGTGTATTTGGCAATATATGTTAGTTATAATTTAAATTATCACCACACATCGATCAAGAGCAGAGAGCATGCTTGATGTGCTTAACAACTTGTCCTGACCTTGAGTAGGTACCAGACTCGGCCTGCAAAGCCTGACCAAAACATAGCCTGTGTCTATGTCTCATCGTGCTCAGGTGAGTGTCTAAACACTGGCTTAAATCCTTCATTCTTTTTGTGATCTGGATGCCTCTGGAAGATCATTATTTATTGCCACTTCCAAACTGCTGTTTCGAAGGTGTTGGTCAATGATGTTCCTGAATTGGTGGCAACTCTCAGACCCCACACCCGACCATCAGAAAACTGTCTTCAACACTATCACTGACCTCAACCACACTAGAGAACTCTCATCCATAGCCATCAAACACATAATTCCCTAACCCCGCACTCCTTGCTTCCATCTCCTACCCAAGATTGAGGCATTGATTGTGTGGATAGTCAGAGGCTTTTTCCCAGGGCTGAAATGACTGCCATGAGAGGGCACCGGTTTGAGGTGCTGGGGAGCAAGTACAGAGGAGATGTCAGAGGTAAGTTTTTTACTCAGACAGTGGTGAGTGCATGGAATGGGCTGCCGGCAACGGTGGTGGAGGCGGATACGATAGGGTCTTTTAAGAGACTTTTGGATAGGTACATGGAGCTCAGAACAATAGAGGGCTATGTGTAACCCTAGTAATTTCTAAGGTAGGGACATGTTTGGCACAACTTTGTGGGCCGAAGGGTCTGTATTGTGCTGTAGGTTTTTTCTGTTTCTAAGATCCATAAACTGGATGTCTGGGTAGGCCTACCATCTCTACGTACTCCTGCCCTACTGAAATTGTGTCCTCATATCTCAATCCCATTCTGTCCTCCTTGGTTCAGTCCCTTCTCCCCTACACCTACACTTCTTGTGCCCTCAATCTCCTCAGCAACTTTCAGTTCCCTGGTCCTGATTGCCTCATCTTCATCATGGATGTTCAGTCCTTATATACTTCTGTCTCTCATCAAGAAGTCCTCAAAGCTCTCCACTTTTTTCTTGACAAAAGAACCAACCAATCCCCCTCCACCAGCACCCTCCTCCATCTGACAGAACCGGTCCTCACTTGAACAATGTTTCCTTTGGCTCCTCCCACTTTCTCCAAACTCGAGGGGTAGCCATGGGCACTCACATAGGCCCCAGCTATGCCTGCCTCTTTGTTGGCTACATAGAACAGTCCATTTTCGAAGCCTTCCCCGGTTATACTTACCAACTTTTCCTCCATTACATTGATGACTGCATTGACACTGTTTCATGCACCCATGCTGAGCTCATCAATTTTATCAACTTTGCCCCTAAATTCTACTCTGCCCTTAAATGAATTTGGTCCATCTCTGTCACCTCCCTCCCCTTTCTCGATCTCTCTGTCTCTATCTCTGGAGAGAAACTGTCAACCAACATCTTTTGTAAACCTACTGATTCCCATGGTCATCTTGACAATACCTCTTCCCACCCTATCTCCTGTAAGAATGCTATTCCCTTTTCACAGTTTCTTCATCTCTGCTGCATCTGCTCCCAGGATGTGACTTTCCATTCCAGGACATCAGAGATGTCCTCCTTCTTTTAAGAACGGAGATTTCCTCCCTTGACTATTGATGTGGCTCTCACCATCTCCTGTACATCTGCAGTCACCCCACCTTCCAGCTACCTTAATAGTGATAGAGTTCCTCTTGTCCTTACCTACAACCCATGAGCCTCAACATTCAACATATTATCTTTCGCAACATCCGCCATCTCCCAAAAGTATCCGATCACTAAACATATCTTTACATATCATATATCCCTTACCACTTTCCGCACAATTTGCTCCCTCTGCGATTCCCTTGTCCATTCATACCTCCCCACTAATTTCCTTCTGGCACTTATCCCTGAAAGTGGCCTAAATGCCACCTGCCCGTACACCTACTCTCTCACCTCCATTCAGGGCCCAGACGGACCTTCTAGGTGAGGCACCACTTCACCTGAAAATCTGCTGGGGTCACCTATTGTGTCTGCTGCTCCTGATGAGGCCTCTGCTACTTTGGTGAGACCCGTCATAGACAGGGGTATCACTTTGTTGAGCACCTCTGCTCCATCCGCCACAAGCAGGACTTCCCAGTGGCAAACATTTTAATTCCAATTTCCATTCCCAGTTTGACATGTCAGCCCATGGCCTCCTCTTGTGCCAAGATGAGGCGATGAGACCACCCTCAGCTTATAGTTCATCTGGGTACTCTCCAACCTGATGATGTGAGTATCGTTTCTGCTTCTGGTAAACAATCCCCCCCCCCCACCCTTCCTTTATTTCCGCATTCTGACCTTTTACTTTTTCTCACCTACTTTTGACTTCCTCTTGGGTCCCCTCCTCCATCCCTTCCTCCTATAGTCCATTCTCCCCTCCTATCAGATTCCTTCATCTTCATCCCATGATCTTTCCCACTCACCTCCTTCACCTCTGACCTTCCCGCTGGTCTCCTTCTCCTCCCCGCACCTTTTAATTCTGGCATCTTTCCCCTTCCTTCTCAGTCCTGAAGAAGGGTCTCGGCCCTAAAACATCAACTATCTATTCACTTCCATAGATGCTGCCCGACCTGTTGGGTTCTTCCAGTATTTTGTGTGTGTTGCTTCTGTTTCTGAATTGTTGCATTCCTTTTGGTGAAGGCTGGTTGACTCTGTAACCCTTAGGTACTCCAACAGTTACTGGTGGTTGTGATGTTCCAGGATTCAGACCTTATAACATTGAAGATTTGCTGCTGTATTTCCAAATGAGGATAGTGTGTGAAGCTACGGCTGGTGGTGCTCCTATGCTGCTGCTCCCCGTGCCCTTGGTGGCTCTGGTTATTGGCTTTGGCGTTGCTGATGGCAGAACCTGATTAACTGCAGCATATCTGCAATGCATCTTGCAGACGGTACACACTGCAGCAGCTGTGCATGCAGGGAACAGGGGAAGAAGCCCAGGGTGGCTGGTGGAGTGTTACTCAAATGAGTTGCTTTGAGTCTCCTCTGTTCCGTTCTGATTGTCTAACCACCTCTGCCCCCGTGACTATCCAGCTCATAGAATCTCTCGACTTCTGTTTCCAAACTCCAGTGCTACCAAGCCACTCTGCCTGGCACAATTTATTAATCTCAGGAATTAATTTAGTGAAACAGTGCTCCACTGACTTGAAGGCAAGTATGTCGCTGTCATGGTACATGGACTAAAATTGCCTGCTCTATTCTGAATATTACTAAATCCATGTACTGTTCCGTACATATACTGCCTTAATGACTATCGCCTAGTAGCACTCATATGTACAGTGATGAAATGCTTTGACTAGACTGAACTCCAGCCTCAGCAAGTACCTGGACCCACTGCAAGTTCCCTGTCACCACAGTAGGTCAACGGCAAATGCAATCTCAATGGCTTTCACACGGCCTTCGACCACCTGAACAATACAAATACTTAAGTCAGGATGCTGTTCATTGACTACAGCTCAGCATTTAACACCATCATTCCCACAATCCTGATTGAGAAGTTACAGAACCTGGGCCTCTGTACCACCCTCTGCAAATGGATCTTCAACTTCCTAACCGGAAGACCACAGTCTGTGTGGATTGGTGATAATATCTCCTTGTTGCTGACGATCAACACTGGTGCACCTCAGGGGTGTGTGCTTAGCCCACTGCTCTACTCTCTCTATACTCATGACTGTCTGGCTGGGCATAGCTCAAATACCATCTATAAATTTGCTAATGATAAAACCATTGTTGGCAGAATCTCAGATAGAGATCAGAGGGCATACAGGAACGAGATATACCAACTAGAGGAATGGTGTTGCAGCAACAACCTTGCACTCAATGTCAGTAAGACCAAAGAGCTGATTTTGGACTTTTGGAAGTTTAAGATGAAGGAACACATACCAATCCTCATAGAGGGATCAGAAGTGGAGAGAGTGAGCAGTTTCAAGTTCCTTGTTGTCAAGATCTCCGAGGACCTAATCTGGTCCCAACATATCGATGTAGCTATAAAGAAGGCAAGTCAGTGATTGTATTTCATTTGGAGTTTAAAGAGATTTGGTATATCAACAAAAACACTCAAAAACTTCTGTAGATGTACTGTGGAGAGCATTCTGACAGACTGCATCACTGTCTGATATAAGGGCCTACTGCACAGGACCGAAAGAAGCTACAGAGGGTCGTAAATTTAGTCAGTTCCATCTTGGGTCCTAGCCTACAAAGTACCCAGGACATCTTCAAGGAGCGGTGTCTCAGAAAGGCAGCGTCCATTATTAAGGACCCTCAGCACCCAGGGCATGCCCTTTTCTCATTGTTACCTTAAGGCAGGAGATACAGAACCCTGAAGGCACACACTCAGCGATTCAGGAACAGCTTCTTCCCCTCCGCCATCTGATTCTTAAATGGGCATTTAACCCATGAACACTACCTCACTTTTAAAGTTTATATTATTTCTGTTTTTGCATGATTTTTAATCTATTCAATGTACATATACTGTAATTCATTTACATACTTATTTTTACTTTTTTTTCTATATTATGTATTGCATTGAACTGCTGCTGCTAAGTTAATACATTTCACGACACATGCTGGTGATATTCTGATCTTAAAAACAGCCAGCACCAATTTGTGTCTGGGCTTATCCCCAACATTATTCTCTGTGTAGTGGAATGAAATCAAATTTAGCTGCTGGGAATCTAGATCTGCTATAAATTCCTCTGTGCTACAAAAGGATCTGCATAGGTCGATGGTTAACATTGCACAGGAACTTTCATGAAGATACATAGATGTAAAATTGCCAAAATTGAAGAGAAAAAGCAATGTATTTAATTAAATGTACTGTATATCTAACTTACACACTGAAATTAACAAGCAGCATTCCTCATGTTCTCTGGAGACAATTCAAATTCCTTAATGGAATGAGTTTTTCTGGGAGTGTAGATATTAATTAGATAGTTGAGTAAATTCAGTACACAAATCAAACCGTCTTTGTAAAATATGCCTTTAAGAATTAATTCCACCAAAGAAAATGAAAAACAAAATTAAAATTTCTGGAAGATTTAATTAGGATGATGGTAAAGTGATTTCTCCTGCTGTGTTTGAAGACGTTGCTCTCTGTACACAACACAGAAGATGTATTCAACAGCAGACTGGAGACTGCCCTTTATGATCCAAGTGCAGCCCCCAAATCTGAAAATTTTGGCAAAATTCATTCTCTCTCTTTATATTTCATTAAAATGTAAGGATACATCCTCCAGACCTGGAGAGGTGAGTTTCTGTTGCTACACTCTGAAGCACCTTTTCCCTGAAGCCTACTCCTGCACACTTCCAGTGGCAGTTCACCTTTGCATGCCCGGTGTGCTTTCTACATCATCCACATGTGAACTGTCATCAGTTCTTCTCTCACACTCCTTTTGAAGATTAAGAAGAAGATTAGCTTCATTTGTCACATGCACATCAAAACATACAGTGAAATGCATCGTTTGCATCAACGCCCAACACAGTGTGAGGATGTGCAGGGGTCACTATGCTTCCGATGCCAACTTAGCATGCCCACAGTTCAATGTCCCTAACCCGTTTTTGGAATGTGGGAGGAAACCAGGGCACTCTGAGGAAACCTATGCAGTCACGGGGAGAACATATAAAACTCCAGTGGACAGCGGCAGAATTGAAACTGGGTTGCTGGTGCTATGTAAGGCTGTCAAATATTATGGAGTGATGGCAGAAGAATAGGGTTGAGAGGGAAAATGAAATAGCCATGATTGAATGGTGGAGCAGAGTCGATTCCTTGTATGGCCTAATACCTTTACAATGTCTTATGCTTTTACGGTCTTATTCATAATTGGCAGAACACTGTGGAAGTGGAGATGGCCCGAGAGGATGACTACGAGCATCTTGGCTAGAAGCCCTAGCCTCACAGTTTGCTATCTGCTGTGGAGTGTGTTTGAGCTGAATTGATTCAGGCAAATGGAGGGCTTTCTATATCACTTCTGACTTGATAATGGAATGGCTTTTGGAGTCAAGAATTGGATGTCTTTTGCTGCAGATCTCTGAGCCTCTGCACTCTGATAGGTAGAATATTAATGTGACCGAGGGAGCCATGTTTCTGGATACTGGTGGTACTGCAGAATATTGATGGTGGTGTTGTTGCAAAAATAATTCTGTTGAAATTAGCTTTATTTTGTCTTGTTGAAGATGGTGATTGCCTGGCACAGTGTGGTCTGCAGCTTTCATAATTTATTGGCCCATTAATTTTCTTGTCTAAGAGAAGGAAATTCAAAGCTAATTGTAAAAACTGGGTGAAAAACATTATAGGTATTCCACTGGGTTGAAAACGGCATGTGAAAAATGCATTTTGTAAATTGAAGAAATGTAGTCCAAAGTATCTGTGGCATTATGGTGAAAATTCATAAGTTGAACACTCATAAAGTCATAGAGCCATAGAACACAGAAACAGGCCCTTTGGCCCAATGGTTTGTGCCGAACCATTAATCTGCCTAGTCCCATCAACCTATACTCAGACCATAGCCCTTCATACCCCTCCCCATCCATGTACCTATCCAAATTTCTCTGAAATGTTTTAATCAACCCCACATCCACTACTTGCGCTGGCAGCTCATTCCATACTCTCACCACCCTCTGAGTGAAGAAGTTTCCCCTTTAACATTTCACTTTTCACCCTTAACCCATTACCTCTAGTTGTAGTCTCACCCTGTCTCAGTGGAAAAAGCCTACTTACATTTACCTCAACTATACCCCTCATAATTTAGTATACTTCTATCAAGTGTCTCCTCAATCTTCTACGTTCTAGAGAAATGAAGTCCGAACTGATTCAATTCAGGACCTCAAGTCCCAGCAACATCCTCATAAAATCTCTCTGCACACTTTCAATTTTATTTTCATCTTTCCTGTAGGTAGGTGACCAAAACTGCACACAATGCTCCACATTAGGCCTCACCAACATCTTATACAATTTCAACATAACATCCTAACTCTTATTACATTGTTTTGTGTAGGCCAATGTGCCAAAATCTTTCTTTATGACCCTCTCTACCTGTGATGCCACTCTCAAGATATTATGGATCTGTATTCACAGATTCCTCTATTCTACTGCAATGCTCAGTGTTCTACCAATCATGATGTTAGACCTGCCCTGGTTGGTCCTCCCACAGTGCAAGACCTCACACTTGTCTGCGTTAAATTCCATTTTTTCCATCTGGTCCAGATCCCACTGCAAGCCACGATAGTCTTTCTCACATTACACTATGTCCCCAATCTTGGAATCATTTGCAAATTTACTGATCCAGTTTACCATATAATCCAGATCATTGATATAGATGACCCATCACCAACTTCTGCAACACTCTTTGCTAGTCACAAGCCTCCAGTTAGAGAAGAGATCTTTATCCACTCTGGCTTATTTCTATGAAACCAATTTCTATGAAACCTATGAATCCAGTTTTGTACTTCATGTTGAATGCTAAGTGAGTGAACCTTCTTGACCAACCTCCCATGCGGGACCTTGTCAAAGGCCTTGTAAAGTGCATGTAGGTAACATCTACTACCCTGCCTTCATCAACATACCTGGTCACTTCCTTGAAAGACTACAAGTTTGATTAGACATGACTTACCAGGCACAAAGCCATGTTGACCATCCCTAATCAGTCCCTGTCTATCCAAACACTTTATACACGGTCCCTTAGAATACCTTCCAATAACTTTCAGATCGCTGATGTCAGGTTCACCAGCCGAAAATGTCCTTGCTTAATCATAGAGCCTTTCCTAAACAAAGGAACAGCATTAGCTTTCCTCCAATCATCCGGCACCTCACCCATGGCTAAGGGTGTTTAAAGTATCTGTTTTAGGTCCCCAGAAATTTCTGCCCTAGCCTTCTAGGTCTGAGGGAACATATTGTTAGGCCCTGGGGATTTACCTAGCATAACTTGCCTCTTGGCAGTAAACACCTCCCCCTCTATAACCTGTATTGGGTCCATGACCTTGCTACTGCTTTGCCTCACATCTATAGACTCTGTGTCTGTCTCCTGAGTAAATATGATGCAAAAAAAAATCCATTTAATCATTCTTTTGGCTCCATGCATATAATACCTCTCTGATCTTCCAGAGGACCAATTTTGTCCTTTACTATCCTTTTGCTTTTAATATATCTGTAGAAGCCCTTGTAATTCTCCTTCACCTTGTTTGCTAGAGCAACCTTATGTCTTTTAGAATTCCTAATATCCTTTTTAAATGTTCTCTTGCATTTCTTATACTCCTCAAGTACCTTATTTGTTCCTGCCTGCCCATATGTGCTATGCACCTCCTTCTTTCTCTGAACCAGTGCTTCAATCTCTCTCTAAAGCCAATGTTCCCTAAACTGATTATCTTTGAACACACACAGAATTCTGGGGGAACACAGCAGAGCAGGCAGCATCTATAGGAAGAAGCACAGTCGATGTTTCGGGCCAAGACCCTTCGTCAGGAACGATTATCTTTGCGTTTTGTTCTGACAGGCACATACAGGTTTAGTCCTCTCAAAATTTCACTTTTGAAGGCCTCCCATTTACAAAGTACACCTTTGCCAGAAAACAAGCTGTGCCAATTTACACTTGCCAGAGCCTTTCTGATACTATCAAAATCATCCTTTCTCCAATTTAGTATCTGAACCAGAGGACCAGACCTGTTGTTTTCCATAATTACCTTGAAACTCATGGCATTATGATCATTCGATGCTATGTGTTCCCTGACACAAAATTCTGTTACCTGCCCTGTTTCATTCCCTAAGTGGAAATCTGGTATCACAATCTCTCTGTTTGGGACTTCTATGTATTGATTAAGGACACATCTGACTAACTCTGTCCTATCCAGCCTTTTTACAGAATGGGAGTCAATATGTTGACATTTAAAATGACCTACTATCACAACCTTGTATTTGTTGCAACAGTCTGTGATCTCTCTACAAAATTGCTCATATAGATCATGTTAACTTTTGAGTGGTCTATAATATAATCCCATCAACATGGTCATATCTTTCCTGTTCCTCAATTCTACACTTAAAGCTTTATTAGACGAGCTCTCAGTCTAGCCTATGACTTTACATACTGTGACTTATTCCCTGACTAGTAATACCACCCACCCCCCTTAATCCTTCCCACTCTATCACATCTAAAACAACAAAACACCGGAATTCTCAGCTACCTGTCCTGCAACCAAGTCTGCAACCAGCTACTGTGTCATAATTCCACTTTCTGATATATGCCCTAAGCTCACCTGCCTTCCCTGCAATACTCCTTGCACTGAAGAACATTGGTTGTACCAAGCTCGACCTTTTGATTCCTGACCTTGTAAGTAGGCTTAACAAAACTTTTCTCCACAACCACTCCATTATCTGTTCTGGTGGGTCTGTTTCCATCCCCACAGCTCTAGTTTAAATCCCTCTATGCAGCAGAGTCAGATTCAGTGCTAGAGACCTGACCGCTGTGGCTTTTCCCTGCCTGGTCTTCACCCCTTCACAGTATCCAAAGTGGCATACCTGTTGTTGAGGGGAGTGGCTACAGGGATATTCTGCACTGGCTGCCTTTCCCATTTCCCCCTCCTGAGGGTCATCCATTTACCTGAGTCCTGCACCTTAGGTATAACTACCTCTCTGTATGTATTTTCTATCAACTTCTCAGCCTTACGAATAATCCAAAGTTCATACAGTTCCAGCTACAACTCCTTAATGTGGTCGTCTGTTAGAAACTGCATCTGGATGCACTTCTTGCAGTGAAGTCATCAAAGACACTAGAGGTCTCCTTGCCTTCCCACATCCCACAAGAGGAATATTTTAGTATCTTGTTTGGCAATATGAAAGAACAAAAGAATAAATAATAAAAAAAAATCTATCTGCAGCCTAGCCTCTCCTCTTTAAAGCTTCGTTGAGCTGAAACCTCAATTCCCCATTCCAAAATTGGTCCACTCACACAATGGCTGCTCCATTTAAACCTAACTTCTTTTTTTTGGACCTTGCCAAGTGCCTAATTATGCATAATCCAATGTTTCCTCAGGACCTTGGTGCACAAAATGTCATGACTGGCCACACTCACTTCTTTTAAATGTTCTCTCCCTATTCGTAATCTGGTGTTTCCTCAGGTTTGTAGCACACAAAAAGTTCCAACTGTCTCCACTTGCATCTTTTAAACTCTCTCTCCATCTATGCAATCTTGTGTCTCCTCAGGACTGTGACACACAGCATGAATTACTAATAAATTTTGGAATATCTCCATCTTTCAACGTTAATCAATGAAAAAGTCCAAGGTATGGTAGTCAGATCTGGGAACAGATCTAGGACCCTGTCTCATTTAGAGTACATTAACGATCTGGATGATAACAAAGCTAACCGGATCTGCAAATTTGCAGATGACACTAAGGTTGTGAGTGTAGCGGACAGCGAGGAAGACTAGCGTAGTATGCAGTAGTATCAGCTGGGAAAATGAGATGAAAATGGAATTTAAGGCAGACAAGTGCAAGGTGTTTTACTTAGGTAGGACCAACCAGGGTAGATCTTACACAGTGAACAATAGAATACTGAGGAGTACAGTAGAACAAAGGGATCTGGGAATACAGGCCCATAATTTTTTGAAATTGGCATCACAGGTAGATGGGATCATAAGGAAAGCTTTTGATACAGTAGCCTTTATAAGTCAAAGTACTGAGTACAGGAGATCGATGAGGGGTCATGTTAAAGTTGTATAGGATATTGGTAAGGCCTAATTTGAAGTATTGTGTGGAGTTTTGGTCACCTACCTTCAGGAAAGATGTAAATAAGCTTTGAAAGGGTACAGAGAAAATTTACAAGGATGTTGCCGGGTTTGGAGGACCCAAGTTATATGATTAGCTTACGTACAGAATTATGAGGGGTATGGAAAGGGTAAATGCAAGCAGGCCTTTTCCTCTGAGGTTGTGTGGGATTATACCCAGAGGTCATGAGTTAAGGGTGAAAGGTGAAAAGTTTAAGGGGAACATGAAGAGAAACTACTTCATTCATAGGGTCGTGAGAGTGTAGAAAGAGCTGCCAGCACAAGTGCTGCATATGAGTTTGATTTCAATGTTTAAGTGAAGTTTGGATAGATACATAGGTGGTAGGGGTATGGAGGGCTATGTTCCTAGTGCAGGTTGATGGGAGTAGACAGTTTAAATGGTTCAATATGGACCGATAACATTTATTATTTTGAAGTGGTGTCTGATAAAATTTCACTTCATTTATTTTTGACTAGAGTTCATTTTTGTGATGATTACCTCACAATTTCATAATAGTTTGCAGAGCTGGCTGATTTAATGCTACTTTAACTAAAGAATTCAGAAGAATGTGTAGCTTTATATTTGCTACTTCCTGGATTTGTGCATTGATAAATGGCCTTTGGATGAAATAATGAAGGATTATTGGTGCTTGTGGATCCAAAGATGGTTCTAAAGGAGTGAAAAGACCCAGATAAATAATGTTCATGTATGATTAGCTAATATTGAGGAGATCAGTAGAACTTAAGAAAGGATTGATAAGGTACTGTTAGGACTCATGTAGCTTTTGACATCAGAGGTCAAAGAGTCATACTGCGTGCAAACTGGTCCTGAAACCTATCAAATCCACAGTGAGAGGACCTTGACACGAATCATACTCTAATCCTGCACTATTCCCACTTTATTTTCTCCACGTTCTCATTAACTCTCACCAGATTCTATCACACACCTACACTCAAGGGGCAATTAACATGTCCATGGAATGTTGGGAGATATGGAGCACGTGGTAGCAGGGAAAATGCATAAGTTCCACACAGACAGTTCAGGATTTAACCCAGGCTGTTGGAGCTATGAGCCCTTGGTACTGTGCTTATGTTACCTGACAATCGATCTGTGGAATTAAGTTGTTAATTCAAGATGAGTAGATATATTTTTCAATGTTGAAGGATCAAGAGATATGGGAAAAGGTGGAAACAGAGGACTGAAGTGTATGGTCAGCCAAGGTCAAGTTGAATTATGGAAAAAGAACAAGTGGTTTCACCTGCTCCTATTTTTCCTGTTCAGTAGAATGCATTCCTTCCTGACGTCGATAATTACCAGCCTATTAATTGCAAACCATTGATCAAATTTCTGTTGCCAGCTAATGAATGGGGCCTCAGGGTGAGACCTCAATAGGAGATGAGAGTAAACAGATCTAAGTGCATGAACTATATATAGAATGCCTATTAAAAATATTCAACCTGCTTGGAAGTTTTCACGTTTTATTATTTTATAATGTTGAATCATAGTGGATTTAATTTGGCTTTTTTGACACTGATATACAGAATAAGACTCTTTCATGATAGTTTGTGGCAGTCTGTAGTACCATGTAAAAGTCTTAGGCAATACTGTATATCTAGCTAGGCTGTCTAGGACTTTTACACAGTTCTGTTATTGTCAACGTGGAACAGAGAGCAAGTTTGTGAATCTGGCAGGAGCAAAGGATGTTGGGGATGATGGGGGGGGGGGGGAGGGGAGTGCCGCAGGAGCGGTGTGGGACAGATGGCCGAGAAGGAATGCCAGAGGTGGGTGGAGTGGCACAGGTGCAGACACACCCAGTGGTGAGACACCAGTCAAGGTAATTTGGTTCCAAACAACTGGTTTATTGATCATTGCAGAATGTCTCCCTGCTCCTTCCTCTCTCCTTCCCGTCTGTCCCAATCATGATCCCGCTCTCAGTCCACAACAGAGACCCATATCAGAATCAGGTTTATCATCACTCACATATTTCATGAAATTAGCTTTTTTTTGTGGCAGCAGTACGGTGCAATGTGACATATAAAATCACTCTTTTGTAAAAATGCAACACAAATGGATCCATCTTCTTAGCAATAGCATTTGAGGTTTGGAAGTCGATGGGTCTCAGCAAACGAGATTCATAAAGGAAGGATGACTGAGCAGAGTATTGTACAAACTCAGGTTTACACTAAAGATTAGCTGAACTTACAAGTTGTCATGCACAGAGAATCACTATTAGAGGATACCCCTGTATGGTCTGTGCTTGCTATCATCAGAGGTACATTAATGTATTGCCAATTGTGATATTAAACAAACGATCAGAAACTTACTTATTTACAGGATGTGTTTGACACCACTGACACGCTCAGCAAAAATAGGTAATTGCTCTGAACTAAAGTTGTCGCTCAGAGTTATGCTGAGTGTTATTACTGGATCTCAAGAGTTATCTGATTAGGGGGTCACTCAAATGGATATACTGTTCTGTATTCTAGATACCCAGATTCATTTTACAATGTTTGCGTATCAGTATAATCTGTGCAACAGGAGTCAAAGCAGGGCTACCTGATCTACAATTATTAGCATAAGTCATACGTCGTCATCATTATTAGCATACACAACCCTGTACAAATGTTACCATCATTAGGTAATCAATAACTTTACCATTTTGTTTCTAATGGACATCTCAATACGTATTGTGATAATACTATGTGATGAACATTTTTTGACGATTTGTGGCTTTAAGAAGATTGTAGTGATCCAACATCTTAAACCTTGGTGTTCTTCTTGTGAGTGCACTCCCACGATATTTGAGTCAGGATTTCCAGCATTTGGCCTGAGTGACAATGAGAGAATGTTGATAACGTTTTCACTTCAGAATGAGGTGCGATTGGGAAGGAATTGCAGGTGATGGTGTTCTTTTATGACTGCTACCATTTGTCATTCTTCATTGTAAAGGTTCTGGTGTCGGGAGGTAAAGCTGGAGAAGTCTAGGGGAGGAAATACAGCATGTTGGGGAATAGTGAACACTGTAGTCATGGTGTGTTGGTGGGGAAAAGAAGGAATATTTGGGATATTTAATGAGGCCAACAAGCAGGCAGATTGTGGTTTCTGAGAGCTGTTCGAGCTGCAGTCTGTCAAGGAAAGGGAGAACCTTGCTCCTGACTCAAGGCTTGTATATGGAGGAAAGCTTTCAGATGTCATGAAGGGAGCCACTAACTATGGGAAACACAGCTCTGACCTCAGTTGATAGTTCTGTTATTTATGTGGCCAGTCATGTTATGTTTCCATCCAGTGGTGACCTGCAAGATGTTTTATGTTGAGCCCTTAGTAATGCCAGTGAATGTTAAGTTAAGAGTTTAGTTTCTTTCACTGGAGATAGTCATTGTCTAGGACTTTTGTAACACAGGCCTTACTTTCCACTTACCAGTCCACACTAGAACCTTGCTACCTGCAGTAAAGGACTGCGTCATTTGTTGACATCCATTTCCAACAGGCACAATCACCTATTTCTGTGCAAGTTATGATTCCAACTATTTGAGTGCTTTTCTCTTGATTCCCATTGGCTTCAGTTTTACCAGGGCTCCTTGCTGTCACACAGGGTCAAATGAAGCATTGATATTAAGGGACTAAGATTAAGTTCATGTTTGGACTAAGGCTGAGGTGCTATCTGGAGCTGAGAACTCCTGACAAATCCCAAACTGACATCAGTAGGCAGGTTATTGGTGGGAAGGTTGCATTTTCCGTCCACTTCCTTTGGTAGCTCATTTGTGCAAAAAAGTTGCCCCTTACGGTTCTATTAAATCTTTCCCCCTCTCACCTTACACTTTTCCCTCTACATCTTGATTCCCCAACACTGGGGGGGGGGGGCGGAATAAAAGGTAAAATGCATTCACCCTATCTATACCCCTTCTGATTTTATACACCTCTATAAGATCAGCTCTCAGTCTCTGACTTTCCAAGGACTGTCTGGCCTCTCCCTGTAACAAGCTTCTTCAAGTCTTGCCAACGTTCTTGTAAATATTTACTGCACTCTTTCCAGTTTAATAAAATCTTTCCTATAGCAGGCAGAGTGCTTGTGGGAAAGTAAAAGATTGCTGGGAAGGAGCTGAATTGAGAACTGTCAGAGATCACTCAGGCTTCATTTGGTCTGCACTGTTTAAGCACTGTTGGCATTTTTTGATTGGGTTGGAAAGAATTTAATAATTCATCAGTCAGGCTCTGGTCTTTTGGGGTAAGAAGAAAGCGGCAGAAGAAACAACTAATTAATTCAGTCCTGAAGAAGGGTTTTGGCCTGAAACATCGACGGTTTGCTCCTTTCCAAACATGCTGCTTGACCTGCTGAGTTCCTCCAGCATTTTGTGTGCAGAATTTCATGTGTTTACAACTAATTAAAGCTCATTTTCCAAAACCAACACTCATCAGAATTTGCTTTACATTAGTGATACTGAAACCCTTGTGTAAAACTGTGCAATTAAGTCAAACACATCCAGTGGAGTTAGAAATGTTATGTATCATGTCTGTGAAATATTTAGGTCTAGTCAGCAGTTTTGGAGCTTTTCTACATTGTGTCATAGGTGAATGTGGTGAACTAGATATACCTGTCTGACTGCTCCTGTGGCTCCTCCCAAGACCCTGCTGACTGCCCCTGTGGCTCCTCCCACAGACCCCTGTATAAAGGCGACTGTGGCCTGCTGCTCTCCCTCATTTTCCCAGGATGTAGTTGTTCTTCAGCCGATATCTCACTTCCTAAGTCTCGGCGTGAGTTATTGATGGTGCATCAATTTTATTGACTGAAAGTTACAACATGGAAACCGCTTTACGCCCAGAACGCCTAGACTTGGACCCCCAAGACCCTGGAGCAGCTCTTGCCTTTGAACACTGGCTGGTGTGCTTCCAATCGTACTTAGAGGAGGTTCGTGCCACCGACTCGGCTGTTCGGCACAAACTTCTCTTCTCGAGGGTCGCCCCAAAAGTTTATTCGTTCATCAGGGACATATCCACCTACGAGGAGGCACTTGCCGCCCTCAGAAGACAGTACCTGCGGCCAGTAAATCCAGTTTATGCACGGCACCGCTTGGCAACACGAAAACAGCGGCCTACGGAGTCGACTGCTGAATTTCTCCGAGAACTCCAGGCACTCGCGCGGACTTGTGACTGCCAAGCGCTCACAGCGGAACAGCATAAGGAACTCTTGGTCAGAGACGCTTTTGTGACTGGGGTCCGGTCAGTGTGTATACGCCAGCGGCTGCTGGAAAAAGCTGATCTTACCTTACGCTCCGCGATAGAGACGGCCGATACGATAGAGGCTGCGCAGCTGTACGCCGAAGAGGTCCAGCCGCGCGATTCCCCGGTTCCGAGCGAATTCGCCAATGCCGCTGCCAGTCGCGGTATCTCAAACCCCACGAATTCGCCAGGTATGAAACTCTGTTACTTTTGTGGGCTTCAGAAACATTCCAGAAACAGCTGACTGGCGCGCGAAGCGACTTGTTCCAGCTGTGGGAAGAAGGGCCATTTCGCCAAAGTATGTAAGTCTAAACCGCGCCCGGGGTCGAGCAGCGCTGCGTCTGAGACCTGGGGGCCGCCATTTTGCATGACCGGATGTGGACAACCATCTTTGCCGGCGTCACCAGGCCCCGCCCCCGACTCGCCATCTTGCATGCCCGGATGTGAGTGGCCAACTTTGCCGGCGTCACCTGGCCCCGCCCCCGACACGCCCCGTTCAACGCTGGCTTCCGTGACCCTCGACCAAAGCGCCCCACACCAGCTCGCAAGGTCGATGATGGACATCCTGGTGGAGGGGCACAGGACTAGCTGCCTGTTTGACACGGGCAGCACTGAGAGTTTTATTGACCCGGCCACAGTGAAACGCTGTGGACTCGTGACACGGTCGGTATGTCAGAAGATCACCTTGGCTTCAGGGTCGCATTCCACAGACATCCGGGTGGGTTGTGTAGCGACATTGGTGGTGCAGGGCACAGAATATCGGAACTTTGCGTTCCTGATCATGCCTCGGCTGTGCGCACCTGTGCTATTGGGGCTGGACTTCCAGAGCCACCTCGAAAGTGTGACTATGGCATATGACGGGCCCCACCCACCACTCACTGTCAGGAATCCTCAGTTTGGTGGGACTTCGCCATATACTCCGTTACCACACGCACATACACCCCGAACCCCACATCCCGCCCAGCACCATGCCGATAGCTGTGCTGCTGACACTATTTGCAACCTCTCCACCCTCAAGATCCCTCCCCCATCGCTGTTCACCAACCTGACCCCCGACTGTAAACCTGTGGCAACTAAAAGTAGGAGGTACAGTGCGGGGGACAGTGCCTTTATTCATTCAGAGGTGCAGCGGCTGCTCAGGGAGGGGATCATTGAGCCAAGCACAAGCCCATGGCGGTCCCAGGTGGTCGTTGTTCGGACTGGGCAGAAAAATAGGATGGTTGTGGACTACAGCCAGACCATCAATAGATTCACGCAGCTTGACGCGTACCCCCTACCCCGCATCGCGGATATGGTCAACCAGATAGCTCAGTACAAGGTGTACTCGACAATTGATCTGAAATCCGCTTATCACCAGCTCCCCATCCGCCCAGAGGACCGCCCCTACACCGCCTTCGAGGCGGGTGGCAGGCTCTATCACTTTCTGCGCGTCCCATTTGGTGTCACAAATGGGGTCTCAGTCTTCCAGAGGGAGATGGACCGGATGGTGGACCAGTACAAACTGAAGGCCACATTTCCCTATCTAGATAACATCACCATCTGTGGTCGCGACTGGTCGGATCATGACGCCAACCTCCAACGATTTTTCCAAGTGGCCGATGCTTTGAACCTCACTTATAACAAGGACAAGTGTGTTTTCAGAACCACACGACTCGCTATCCTTGGGTATGTCGTGGAGAACGGGGTCATTGGCCCTGACCCCGACCCTGTTAGAACTCCCTCTTCCCACTACTCTCAAGGCCCTCCGGCGGTGCCTGGGTTTTTTTTTCCTATTACGCCCAATGGGTTCCCCATTACGCAGACAAGGCCCGCCCCCTGGTCGTCTACCACCTTTCCCCTCTCTGCCGAGGCCCGCGCGGCCTTCAGCTGCATTAAAGGGGACATTGCCAAAGCAACGATGCATGCGGTGGACGAGACCATTCCCTTCCAAGTAGAGAGTGACGCCTCTGACGTCGCGCTGGCTGCTACCCTCAATCAGGAAGGCAGGCCAGTGGCGTTTTTTTCTCGTACCCTTCAAGGCTCTGAACTTCGGCACTCCGCGGTGGAGAAAGAAGCCCAAGCCATAGTGGAAGCTATTCGGCACTGGAGGCACTATCTCGCCGGCAGAAGGTTCACCTTGCTGACCGACCAGCGCTCGGTTGCGTTCATGTTCAGCAACCAACAGCGGGGCAAAATCAAAAATGATAAAATTTTGCGATGGAGAATAGAACTCTCCACCTATACTTACGATATCCTGTACCGGCCTGGCAGGCTCAATGAACCCTCTGATGCCCTATCCCGGGGACCGTGTGCTAGTGCCCAGCTCGACCAGCTGTATGCCCTTCATGCCCAACTTTGCCACCCGGGGGTCACCCGGCTTTATCATTTCATTAAAGCCCGGAACCTGCCGTACTCCCTGGAGGACATCAGGACGATGACCAGGGACTGCCAGATCTGCGCTGAGTGCAAACCGCACTTCTACCGTCCTGACACTGCGCAGCTTGTCAAGCCCACCCGTCCTTTTGAGCGACTGAGTATTGACTTTAAGGGCCCCCTTCCCTCCACCGACCACAATGTCTACTTTCTCAGTATTATTGACGAGTACTCGCGATTCCCCTTTGCCGTTCCCTGCCCCGACACTGCTACCACGTCGGTCATAAAAGTCCTGCGCCAGCTCTTCACTCTGTTCGGATATCCCTGCTATGTCCACAGTGATAGAGGGTCCTCCTTTATGAGTGACGAGTTGCGTCGGTTCCTGCTTGCTAGGGGCATAGCTACTAGTCGCACCACGAGTTATAATCCCCGGGGGAATGGCCAGGTGGAGAGGGAGAATGCCACAGTGTGGAAGGCCATACTTTTAGCCCTTAAGACACAAGGGTTGCCGGTCTCCCGATGGCAGGAGGTCCTCCCTGAGGCACTCCACTCTATCCGCTCCCTGTTGTGTACGTCCACTAATGCCACCCCTCACGAACGCTTATTCTCTTTTCCCAGGAAGTCTGTCACTGGGACCACCCTGCCAGTTTGGCTGACGTCCCCGGGGCCAGTGCTGCTACGTAAACATGCGAGGAGTAATAAGTACTCACCACTGGTCGAGAAGGTTCACCTCCTGCATGCTAATCCCCAGTATGCCTACGTGGTCTTGCCTGATGGGCGGGAGGACACAGTCTCTGTCCGCGACCTGGCGCCCGCCGGAGCAGCAGACCACTACCCCGAGCACTCCACGGTAACTATGCACCCTGTACCCGAGGTGACTCCGCACGCACCGTGCCCCACACAGACTCCGTATGCGTCTGTTCCAGGGACCTCGCTCACACGCGAGGGATCCCTGACACCTCCTGTTGGGACAGAATTAACCCACTCTCCGCCTCCGGAGCAAACACCACCTCCGGCACCTGTGCCGTCATCACCTCCGGCTCCTGTGCAATTGCAGCCGGAGCTACGTAGATCGCAGCGAACGATTCGACCACCTGATCGACTTAACCTGTAAATATGCTTGGGAATTTTTTTTTAAACAAAGGGGGGGTGAATGTGGTGAACTAGATATACCTGTCTGACTGCTCCTGTGGCTCCTCCCAAGACCCTGCTGACTGCCCCTGTGGCTCCTCCCACAGACCCCTGTATAAAGGCGACTGTGGCCTGCTGCTCTCCCTCATTTTCCCAGGATGTAGTTGTTCTTCAGCCGATATCTCACTTCCTAAGTCTCGGCGTGAGTTATTGATGGTGCATCAGTGAAGGGGTTAATTCAGAAGACAATGCATGCAGTTTCAGATTAATAAAACTATTTCTTTCTTTATTTGTTGAGATAAAGCGCAGAATTGATCTTTCTGGGCCTTTGAGCAGCGCAGCCCAGCAAACCCCGGATTTAATCCTAGCCTAATCCCGGGACAATTTACAATGACTATTTAACTTACCAACTGGTATGTCTTTGGACTGTGGGAGGAAACCAGAGCACTCGGAAGAAAGTCACGTGGTCACGGGGGGACCATACAAACTCCTCACGGGAAGGAATTGAACTCAGGTCACTGGTACTGTAAAGTGTTGTGCTAACCACTACCTATTCGGCTGCCTCATGGTATCTGGATCTGGGCATCACAGGCAAAGCCAACCTTTATTTCTCATTCCTAAAAGCCCCTGAAAAGGTCATGTTGAGCTGCCTTCTTGAACCACTACAGTCCTGCTGCTGAAAGTATTCCCCTAGTATTATTGGATTAAGAATTCGAGGACTTTGACAAAGTGATGGCGAAAGACTGATGGTATATTTTAAAGTCAAGATAATATGCAAACTCTGTTGGTTTAAGAAAAAATGACGCTTAGTTCCAGGATATTGCATTGAAGACTATTTTTAATTGTAAAGGTGGCGAACATTTTAAGAAGGCAGCAATGGTACTTTGAAACATTTTCTTGCTGAGTCTAATGCAATTAAGTTTCTGGATTGTATTCTGTTTATAGATTATTATTTATTAATTTATTGAGAGACAGCGTGGAATAGGCCCTTCCAGAACTTTGAGTCGGGCGACCCAGCATTTAATCCTTGCTCAATCACGGCACAATTTACAAAGACTAATTAACCTTCCAATTGATACATCTTTGGACTGTGGGAGGAAACCAGAGCACCCAGAGGAAACCCACATGGTCACAGGGAGAACTTACAAACCCCTTACAGGCAATGGACGGATTATACATCTGAGCGTCATCTATATATTTGTGGAATACTAATCACAGGGGAACCTAGATGTAGCATCAACATTTCCTCGATTTTGTGACCTTGTTTTTGTTACATGGTAGGTAGCCACACTGAGCAAAATGATTAGAAAAATACAAGAAAATGCCACGCTGGCCCACTGAATTCTTTGCTAGGATAACTGGCCATGTTGCAAGTTATCTGAGGTAACTTGTTAAGGAAAGAAGTCTGTCAGCTTCCCACTTCTGATACACTGCTTCTGGGTTTCTGCCAGCTGTTCACGAGCACAAGGCTGGCAAACCTCAAGGGTGTCTGTAAGGGGGAGGCTGCGATGGGGTTGAAATCAAGCAGAAAACAGCTTCTCCTCCTGCCATAATAATTTGAGCAACATGCTGACATGTTCACCCGTTATACTGAGGATGCAGAAACCTGCCTTACCAAAGACCAGCGTGCTTATTTCTCTGCACATGCCTGTGGCAAATTCAGCTGAGTGTAGACTAACTCTGGGATTTAGTGGACTTTAGTGCTTGAAATCCAAAACATTCAAAACAACACAGCGAGGATGACACTGAGGGATTTATAGTACATGTCTATTAGATTAAAAAGTGGAAATCACATTTAGGTTTTTGTTTATTTTAAATTTGGTATAACATATGCTAGTGTAGAACCAACAACTGGGATTTCAGGACCTATGGCTATTATTAGGAAAGAAGCAGAGCAGTTAGAGGCAAATATCTTCAAGATTAAACAAAAATCTGTTCTATACAAAATAATATAACGCGTGTCAGGATGTCTTGCAGGGTATTTAAGTTTCTTTCAACCTTTAGGCTCTTGAACCAAGGGAGATAACTTCACTCAACATCACTTGAAATGTTCCCACAACTTATGGGCTCACTTTCAAGAATTCTTCATCTCATGTTCTCAATATTTATTTGTTATCTATCTATCTATTTATTATTTCTTTCTTTTTGTGTTTGCAGTTTGTTGTCTTCTGCACACTGGTTGAACGCCCAAGTTGGTTGGTCTTTCATTGATTCTGTTATGGTTATTATTCTATAGAGCTATTGAGTATGCCCACAAGAAAGTGATTCTCAGGGTTGTATATATGTACTCGGATAATAAATTTATTTTGAGCTTTAAATTTTGGTTTACCCACTTGAATGTTACGCTGGATTGTTGGCTACAAGCCCTGAATATTTACCTATTATGAGACATGGGAATTCAAACCCAGGTGTGGTGTTCAGAGAAACAGGGTTAGAGGCAGATGAGAAGGACTCATAGAGGTTATTTAGATCCAGTGCAAATGGTCTTCTATTTTTAATTTTATACTTCTGTTACCATCAGGACAAAGGGTCTCAGCCAGAAACGTTGACAGTGCTTCTTCCTATAGATGCTGTCTGGCCTGCTGCATTCCACCAACATTTTGTGTGTGTTGGTGGATACGGGTTCATTTTCAACGTTTAAGTGAAATTTGATAGGTAATGGATGGAAGGGGTATGGAGGGCTGTTGTCCAGGTGCAGGATGAGACTAGGCAAATTAATAGTTCAGCATTGACTAGATGGGCTGAAGGGCCTGTATCTGCCCTGCAGTGTTCAATGACTCTCTGACTCTAGGTACATATAAGATGATAAAAGGTATTGATAATGTGGACAGCCAATGCCTTTTTTTTCCTGGGCAGAAATTGACAATACAAGAACGCATAATTTGAAGGTGATAGGAGGCAAGTATAAGGTGCACATCAGAAGTTGGCATTTTACATAGAGTGGTAGGTGGAATGAGCTCCCTGTGGTGGTGCTAGAGGCAAATATATTAGTGATACTTATGAAACTCTAAGAAAAGCATATGGATGAAAGAAAAATTGAGGTCTGAGTAGGGGGTGGTGTGCACTTTGACCTTGGAGTAGGTCAAGATGTCGGCACAACATTGTGCGCTGAAGGGCCGGTACTGTGCTGTATTGTTCTGTGTTCTCTGTTCAAAGAAGGTCGTGTTTCCTTAGCAACGGTCACGGTGTTATGGCAGGAATATTTTCTAGTTAATGTACGAGGAAAAGTATCCCTCAGGGCATATCTCCTCGACAAAAAATTATTTTAAAGTAAAGAATGGATAATGAAAAGATTATGCAGATGTACTAAACAGCACGTTGAGAATGGCTGTTTTCTTTGTGACTTATTTCAAAACCGTGCCTCCAGGGCAAAAAGACACAGCAGGGGGTCTGACTTTTTAACACATTGAACAAGGGTGAGGACAGTTCCAACAACCTGAGCCTGAAGTGCTGGCAGATTGCTTACAAACATTTCATGAATTTGTTCAGTGCTATGTCTCCTAGGTAGTTGGATAAGGTTATGCTGAGTTTACACATCAAGAGAAGTCTGATTGGTATAGGTATTATTTTATTACTGTTAGATGTACCACTGTTGATCACCTTTCCAGCTCTTAGCTTCATCCCACCCCTTCCGGTCTACTCCTATCATTTTGCATTTCCCCCTCTCCCCTCTACTTTCAAATCTCTTACTACCTTTCCTTTCGGTTAGTCCTGATGAAGGGTCTCGGCCCGAAACGTCGACATCGCTTCTCCCTATAGATGCTGCCTAGCCTGTTGTGTTCTACCAGCATTTTGTGTGAGTTGTACGAAAATCTTTTATTTGATTTTCAATTCAGACAGATAATGTAAACATAATTACATTGATGTGGAAAACAGAATGCAGGGTATATTGTTTCAGTTACAAAGTGCAGTGCAGGTTGACAAATAAAAGTATGAGGGCCACGATGAGGTAGATTGGGAGATGAAAGGCTCAAGAGATACATGATACTTAGTATGTAGGAGGTCTGGTCAGGTGCCTGGAACAGTGAGTCAGAAGCTGTCTGCTGGTTTGTACTCTCAGGCTTTTGTATCCTCTGTTTGACAATACAGGGAAGAATGGAGAATGACTGGGGTGGGAGGGGTCCTTGACTATATTGAGAAGAGACTATGTGATTTTATTGGCTGCTGCTCAGAGGCACTTGGAGTGTAGACAGAGTCAGTGGAGTGGAGGTTAGTTTATGCAATGGACTGCATTCACAATTCTCTGCTGCTTCTTGGAATTCAATCTTTGTTTTGTTGAACAAAAAGATACAGGTTCTAGTCAGCTGAATAAGAGTGAGGACTGACTTTCCTGTCATCTCACCTATCTTAGAGACTGCTGACATCCCTTCTTTCGTCAGGATTAAAAAACAATTCTCAGCTTGTGGTGAACTACATATACCTGTCTGGACACGTCCCCTGATGACTGCTCCTGTGGCTCCTCCCACAGACCCCTGTATAAAGGTGATGGAGGTCTGAGCCCGGCCTGTCTGTCTCCAGGATGTAGTATAGTGGTCACTCACTGCTTGTTCCTTCTTCCAGTCAATAATAGCCGATATCTCGCCTTTACGTCTCAGAGTGAGTTATTGATGGTGCATCACAGCTACAGTTTTAAGACCAATCTATCCATCCTGTGGCTGGATGAAGAGAATATAGCTGATGTCAAAACAGAACCAGAGACACGGGTTCTATTCTGATCTTGGGTGATGTCTGTGGGAGCCTGCATGTTTTCTCCTTAATCAACTGGGGTTTCCTCTCAGCCCAAAGACTTGCAGATTTAGTAGGTTAATTGGCGAATTGAAAATTTCCCCTACTGTGCAGGTGATTGGTAGAATACATTGAACGTTGATGAGAATGTGGTGGAGGTTAAAAAATGAAATTAGTCTAGGATTAGTATAAATGGGCAAGCAAGTGCAGCCAACATTAAATATCAGGAGGTCTGTGGGTCAGAGTTAACTGCCATTAAAATGTGCATCAAGATGCTTTCTTTGCTGACCATGAATTCCAAGTCTTGTTTTGTGCTCTGGATGGGGAAATGGAGGCCAGGAGAGCACAAGTATGAGGCTTGCTTCTGGTGGTCTTCTCCCTCAAGAAACCAAAGAATGATTTTTTTGGGTTCTCTGCTGTAGGCTTTGCTCATCTAGGAAACCCATGCTGCTTTCCTGCTTTGACTCAGCATCAATGCAGTGCCTTATTTGATTCATGAGGATACCTCTTCTGGGTAAGAATATTCTTGCTAGCTACAATCTAAAATTGTAGTCAGCTGAGATTGTTGCTATTTCAACTGCATTAGAAATGGCTTCAGCCAGCAGAGTAAAATAAAGAATTCTGTGCTCTATCCTAAAATTCTCATGATCATCCCACCAGCCAGCGCTTCAGTATATATTGATACTGTCCAAGATAAGACAGTCTGCATGACTGGCATCCCTGTCACTGGATGCAACAAAATGTAGAAATTTTCCAAGACTTTTTCAACAGTATGTCCCAGATTCTTAGCTAATAAAGTCGAGGTCCTAAGTGCATTGTGACACCACTAAACCTCAGCCCTTGACTTTGAAATGTTTCATTAAACAACCTTCCATATCTGGCACTGGACATAACAGCCCTTTGGTAGTATCTTGACTGTAAGGTACCCAGCTTCTCTGGGGTAATTGAGGATGGACAATAAATACTGGCCTTTCTTAGGTGGTACGTACAAATTGAAAATAAATGGCTATTTAGCTACATTCAAATCTCTCCAAGTGTCATACTTGGTAGGAAACCCTTTAAGGAGGTTCATGAAAATGATTCTGGGATTGAAAGGCTTATCATATGAGGAGTGTTTGACAATTCTGGGATTCAGAAGATTGAGAGGAGATCTCATTGAATCCTCTTGAATGTTGAAAGGCCTTGATAGAGTGAATGTGGAGAGGATGTTTTCTATGGTGGGAGAGTATAAGACCAGAGGACCCAGCCTCAGAATAGAAGGATATCCATTTAGAACAGAGATGAGGAGGAATTTCTTCAGCCAGAGAATGGTGAATCTGTGGACTTTGTTGCCACAGACAGCTGTGGAGGCCAAGTCATTGGGAATATCCTTGATTAGTCAGAGAATGAAGGGACACAGAGAGAAGGCAGGAGATTGGGGCTGAGAGGAGGATGAAACGGCAGAGCAGACTTGATGAGCCAAATTGCCAAATTCTGCTCTGATATCTTATGTATTTATGGTCTTATGGTCAAAACACACCTATTCTTATGGCCCAAGTTGATTTGACCATATGAATTTTGTTACGTACCCCGTAACTGGGTCACTTACCAGCAAAGATAGAGAGGTCCGTTGAAGTCTGATGGTACTATTTTTAAAAGTCTTTATTTATAAAGGGGCACAAAAATAAGATTAATACAAACATTCAGATAATATACGTCATCAATACTCAATCTAAAAGCGCGGGTATAGAAATAATCATCAATAAGAAATAGCTCTGTCGTTTGTCTAGGGGATAATATATTGTCCGATGGAAATATAAAAGTCACTCAGTTCCTGCAGGCTTCAGCCTTTGGGGACTGCTGGGTTTTCACTTGTTGGACAGAGAGAGATTTGTGAGAAAAGAAACTTGCCCGGGTCTTTCGATGAGGCCAATCCGTTGAGTCGGGGGAGTTGGTTCCCCGTTGTTAGTTCAAGAAAATCGTTTCTGTGGTACCCGCCACCGGCCTCAGGCAAGGGAACTGAACGCACGTGGCTTCCTTCAAATGGCTTCCCGCTATTACGGGATCGCTAGTGTTTCTTCTGGTGCGTCTGTCTCTACAGCCCCTCTTTTATCTTGACTCGCAGGGTAGTAGATGTCAATCAGGTTGGGGGTGATGCAATCTCTCTCTCAACCAGCCCACTTTGCCCGAGGGCTTGCACGTAGCCTAGTCCCCAATCCACAAATGTGTCTCCAAGAGACAATGGCCAATGTCGCGTTATTTTGCATCGCCGGGGAACGAGGCATCCGGCACGTCTCTCTCCCATTTCCTGGGTCCACTGACCCACCCCACTAGTGCTCTTGCGATTCTCACAAAGGAGGGGGCTACGGGCATAACAATTTAAATCTGTTATTATGCACAAGTGAATTAATGTAGCTTTGATAATTTTTCTGCTGAGATTTTGAAATAGGAGGATCATTCACAGTTTTCATTTGGTTAGTTGCTGTGCTTTAATTTGGTTCCTGAGACTGCTTTGAAAGGGTTTCTGTCTATTAAGGGAAAGAAAAAGCTTGTATTCCCATGCTAGCTTCCATGACCTTGGAACATCCAAAAGTGCTGAATGGTTAATGAAGCTCTGTTGAAGTGTATTCGCTGATTCAATGTGGCAAAGATTATTTAATACCGCCTGCTGACTTGCATTGATAATTGCACACAGTTTCTTCTGGTTTTTGCATAAGTATTAATTTACTGTCAGACATAAAATTATAGAGCCTCATCATCCTTAATTTTAAACAATATCTGTTGCTTTTGGATTCAATTTAGTAATTTGCTTGATAAAATAATTGTTTTCATCAAATTGCAGTTAAAATTCTCTTCAATGTTAGAGTTGGCACACATGCCAATATTTCATGATTAAGTCTAAAGGTATTATCAGATTCATGTTTTTGAATTTCACCACATGATCCAATTGAAGAAGTTTTAATACATTGACTCAGTATGTAATATTTTGGGTTATGTATTTTTTGTGTTTATTTTATCTTTTATTATAAGACCATTAGACATAGGAGCAGAATTAGGTTATCTGGCCCATCAAGTCTGCTCCGCCATTCAATCATGACTGATTCATTTTTCTTCTCATCTTCAACCCTAGTTCCCGGCCTTCTCCCCGTAACCTTAGATGCCATGTCCAATCAAGAACCTATCAATCTCTGCCTTAAGCACCTGGCATCCACAGCTGCATGTGGCAAGAAATTCCACAAATTCACCAGCCTTTGGCAAAGAAATTTCTCCGCAACACTGTTGAACGGGCACCCCTCTATCCTGAGGTTGTGCCCTCTTGTCCTAGACTCTCCCAACATGGGAAACATCCTTTCCACATCTACTTTGTCTAGGCTTTTCAACATTCGAAAGGTTTCAATGAGATCCCTCCTCATCCTTCTGAATTCCAGCGAGTACAGGCCCAGAACCATCAAATGTTCCTCATATGATAACCCTTTCATTCCTGGAATCATCCTTGTGAACCTCCTCTGGACCCTCTCCAATGCTAGCACATCTTTTCTGAGATGAGGGGCCCAAAACTGTTCACAATACTCAAGGTGAGGCCTCTCCAGTGCCTTATAAAGCCTCAGCATCACATCCCTGCTCTTGTATTCTAGACCTCTTTGAAAAGAATGCTAACATGGCATTTGCCTTCCTCATGACCAATTCAACCTGCAAGTTAACCTTTAAGATGTTCTGTACAAGGACTCCCGAGTCCTGTTGCATCTCAGATTTTTGGATTTTCTCTCCGATTAGAAAATGTCCACATCACTTCTAATTTTTTTTCTAATTTTAGAATTAGAAGTGCTGTATTTGATACTTCTATTAAATTTGAAAAGATATGGAGACCATTTATTCAATATTTTCATATGATGTAATGGCCCTGTGCCAGGCTTATTGGTTTTTTCAGCTTTAATCGTATGTATGTTGAGAGGATCGGAGTTGACGACATTGATGTTTATGTATGCTTGTGAGATATTATGAACAGCCCTTTTTTTTTCTTCTCTTTTTTTTGTTTTTTTTTAGTTTTTTCTTCCTTTTTTGTTTTTTTTTCTTAGATATTAGATTAGTAGATTAGTTAACTTTCATATATAGATTTATTTTTTTTTCTCTTTTTTTATATTATATATTATGGAATATCTAGACTTACCTTGTTCATATATATACTATATAGTTTATGTTTGGGAAAGCTTACTTATACTGTATTCATTGTTTATGTATTCCTTCATGTGTAATGGGAGTTTATATGTTTGCAATCCATTATTAATATTTTAATTGTATTTTGTTCATAATATTTTTAATACTAATAAAAAGATTAAAAGAGAGAAAATGTCCACACATTTATTTCTACTACCAAAGTGTATGACCAAAAGGAGACAGGAATGGAGATCATTCCACCCATTCATTCCTGTTCCCACACTTATTTTCCCTCAACCTATTCTGTCCTACATGTGCAGTCACTCATTGCTGCATAAGAGGCTTCTTAATAAGGTGAGAGCCCATGGAATTACAGGAAAGATATTGGAATGGGTGGAGCATTGGCTGATAGGCAGAAAGCAAAGGGTGGGAATCAAGGGATCCTATTCTGGTTGGTTGCTGGTTACTAGTGGTGTTCTGCAGGGGTCGGTGTTGGGGCCGCTTCTTTTTACACTGTATATCGATGATTTAGGTTATAGATTAAATGGTTTTGTGGCTAAATTTGCAGATGACACCAAGGTAGGTGGAGGAGCAGGAAGTGTTGAAGAAACGGAAAGGTGCCAGAGAGACTTGGTCAGTTTAGGAGAGTGGGCAAAGAAATGGCAGATGAGATACAATGTTGAGTAATGTACAGTTGTACGTTTTGGAAGAAGAAATAATCAGTCAGATTATTATTTAGATGAGTAGAAAATTCAAAAATTGGAGGTGTAAAGGGACTGGGGGTCCTCGTGCAGGATGCCCTAGAGGCTAACCACCAAGTTGGATCGGCAGTAAGGAAAGCAAATGCTATGTTGGGATTCATTTCAAGAGGAATAGTGTATAAGAGTAAGGAGGTGTTGTTGAGGCTCTATGGGGCACTGGTGAGACCTCATTTGGAATACTATGTGCAATTTTGGGCCCCCTATCTTAGAAGGGATGTACTGATGTTGGAGAGAGTGCAGAGAAGATTTATGAGGATGATTCCTGGAATGCAGGGGCTAACATATGAGGAGCGTTTGTTGGCTCTTGGACTGTATTCATTAGAGTATAGAAGAACGAGAGGGGATCACATAGAAACATTTCGAATATTGAAAGGGTTGGACAGAGTAGATGTGGAAAGGTTGTTTCCCTTGGTGGGTGAGTCCAGGACAAGAGGCCACAGTCTTAGAATTAGAGGGTAGCCATTTAAAACAGAGATGAGGAGAAATTTTTTTAGCCAAAGGGTCGTGGATTTATGGAATTCGTTGCCACATACAGCTGTGGAGGCCTCATTATTGAGGGTGTTTAAAGAGGATATTGCTAGGTATCTAATTAGTCAGGGTATCAAGGGATCTGGGTAAAAAGCTGGAAATTGGAACTAGATGGGAGAATAGTTTAGCTCATGGTGGAGTGGCAGAGTAGACTCGATGGGCCGAATGGCCTACTTCTGCTCCTTTGTCTTGTGATCTCATTTTCCTATCAACCAGCAACACTAGGCTTGATACAGTTTCAATTAACCCACCAATCTTCTTGCAACTACCATCAGGCAGGAGGTACGCTCACACCACCAGATTCAGGAACAGGTACTTCACTTCAAACATTTGGTCCTTGAACCAAACTGCGTAACCGTAACCACTACCGTGGTATACCAACACTATGACCATGTTGACCTGTTTGTACGGCAATGGAATTTTAAAAAAATCTGATTCAAAGTTCAAAGTAACTTTTATTATCAAAGTACATTATGTCTCCATATACAACCCTGAGATTCATTTTCTTGTGCGTATACTCAGCCAATCTATGGAAAAGTAACTATAACAGGATCAACGAAAGATCAACCGGAGTGTAGAAGACAACAAACTGTGCAAATGCAAATATAAATAAATAGCAATAAATAATGAGATAAAGAGTCCTTAAGGTGAGACCATTGGTTGTAGGAACATTTCAATGATGGGGCAAGTGAGTGTCGTTATCCCCTTTTGTTCAAGAGTCCGATGGTTGAAGGGTAGTAACTACCGTAGATTCCGGATTTTAAGCCGCTACTTTTTTCCCACATTTTGAACAGCTTTGAACTCTGCGGCCAATAATCCGAAGCGGCTAATGCATGATTTTTTTCATGCCGCCTCGTAAACATTTTGCCTCATAACAGTAGACCAATAAAATTGATGAGTAGTTCACAGAGGTCCAATGAAATTGTACGATAAATCAAGCGCACTTTCACAATTAAATTATTGTAAATCAGTCATTTGTACTCACCCTCATCAACATGGAAAACACTCGAAGCATTGTGCTGCCTACTTAGTTTAAACTATATTTGTTTTCTGTACTACATCGCGGGATGCTATGACGTCACACCCGGTTTCGCGGTGTCTTGTGGGAAAATGCCGGTTTGCGATAAACGGAAAGGAGGGGGGGAGCGCATTACGCGAGCGGCTTTGGATCTGAGCGAACTTTGCTTTTAAGTTAAAGGTGATCAATAACTTTTCCTGGTAGGCTGCAATATATATATTTTTTTACCAGTCGTTAGGAGATATTGGAATGTTGTTCAGTAAAGAAGTATACGCAACGTATATTTAAAAGTAGCCGCGTACGGGCACGGTTCGAAAAAAAGCATTTGCAATATGTATTTGTTTTTGTTACCATATGGATTTAATTAAAAGTTAAAAAAATCCTCACGTGTAATATCTTTCTGTGTAAATATCTCATATTACAACGTGGGACACCTGCGGCCGAAAATCCGGTGCGGCCTAAAATCCGGTGCGGCCTAAAATCCGGTGCGGCCTAAAATCCGATGCGGCCTTTACAATTAAAAAATTGATTTTATTTCTAAAATTAGAGCCAGCGGCTTTTAATCAGGTGCGCTCTGTAGTCCGGAATCTACGGTATTCTTGAACCTGGTGGTGCAAGTCCTGAGGCTCTTGTACCTTTTAACTGATGGCGGCAGCGAGAAGAGGGCATGACCTGGGTGCTGGGGATCTCTGATGATGGATGCTGCTTTCCTACGACAGTGTTTCATGTAGATGTGCTCAATGCTTGGGAGAACTTTACCCGTGATGTACTGGTATGAATCCACTACCTTTTGTAGGATCTTCCATTCAAGGACATTGGTGTTTCCTACCAGGCCGTGATGCAGCCAGTCAATATACTCTTCACTGCACATCTATAGAAGTTGGTCAGAGCTTTAAAAGTCATGCCACATCTCCGTAGCTTCCTAAGGAAGTAGAGGCGTTGCCATGTTTGCTTTGCAATTGTGTATAATTTAAGTTACATTTATGTTTTTCTTGAAAATGCTGCTTGTCTGACGCTATGTACTTATGATGCTGCTGTATGTTTTTGTTGTGTACTTGTGCATATGACAATGAACTTGATTTTGACATTGAATCAGCACGCCTCTGGGAGGAAGTTGGAACACCTGAGGGAAATCCAAGTAGTTGCAGGGAGAATTTTTATGATCCACACAGCCGGCAGTGGAGGTCAGGATTGAACCTACGTCATTGGAGCAATGAGACGGCTGCAGGACCTGCTTGGTTTTAGATGTCTGATAAGCAACAGTTAAAACCTGTGGGAAGTTTGCCTGTGGTTGCTTCCTGTTGTATGCTGTATTAGTGAACTCTGAAGGGTGTTTGGGGAACAGTCGGACAGAGAAGACATTATTCTGAAATTTGCTGCCAGAGACAATCCAACTGTGGTCACTGCCAGCATACTGTATAGACTGACCACGCATTTACCTTTCCAGCATCCTCCCAGGTCGTCCATTTACAAAATAATGAGTAATTACTTCAATCTTAAATCCTTCTGAATGTTGCTGACATTCAGAAACACTGAAAAACTATCCACTAATTTCACCATACACATTCACAAAAAAGGATAAAAGCCCTCATTTAAGTATCAGTGTGGCTTCAATTCCCTTTGGAATTTTATGTGCATCTTTAGGAAATTATTCTGCTCTGTCACTATTAGATTTCCTGTGGTTGCTGACTGGATGCCCATTTATTGCTTAGTTGCTGACTGTATTAATGAATACTTATTAATGTTAGCTCAAGTGTAATGGTCAAATCCTCACTGAGTGACATTGTGATCAACACAATCACCGGTAGTCATCATCATTATGTACCGATCTGTATAACATGGGCAATCATGGTCTTATCCATGACCATAGTTGTTCCTGGCGAATTTTTCCACAGAAGTGGTTTGCCATTGCTTTCTTCTAGGTGGCGGTTTTACAGGATGGGTGTTCCCAGCCATTATCAATACTCTTCAGAGATGGTCTGCCTGGAGTCAGTGATATCACAGGACTTGTGATATGCACCAGGTATTCATTCGACCAACCAGCACCTGGTTCTATGGCTTCACCTGACCCTGACTGGGGGAGGGGAGAGGGGCTAAGCAGGTGCTACACCTTATCCAAGGGTGACCTGTGGACCAGCAGAGGGAAGGAAAGCCTTTGGTAGAGACATATCTCCACCCCACATTGATTGTACCTTAGTAAAAGTTATTTGTGCTATGCATTTGCTTTCGATACTGTGCTTGGGGTTAGGTTTCTGATATCTTACGTTGTACATTGGAAAACAGTTTGGTCTTAGTCGCCACTGTTAAAAGGACAGGACAAAACTCCCTATTCCAACATTTAGTGCTCCATCAACTCCCACAGTTTGGTATGTTTTGAACCTATAATACAGATCTTTACTAATAATTAAGATGAACAAAGATTAAAAAAAAATTCTCTGTTGATCTATTAATCATTTTAATTGAGAAACCTGCAATCTTATCTGACAAAGCTTCTGACTTACAATAACTGTGACTTACCCACAGTTTATGGAACCCTTATGAGACCCAGGGAGCCTCTACTCAAAAGGAACAGTTCTCCTCAAGGAAGATGATTAGGAGCAATTTCTGTGGGTCAGGTTTACCCGTGGACTGATACCAGTTAGGTGTTAAGGAAGCTGGAGAAATATTTCAACCTGTATTTTATCTATACACCTCCAGAAGCAGACCACACCTCCAGAAGCAGACCTCGATCATGCTGTTTGAATTTTGGTCGCCAGTAGAGGCAATGACACATGGAATTTTTCATACACATGGAAGTGCACAGGATTGTAAGAAAGTTGAAGACTCAGTCAGCTACTGTATATCACAGGCACAGGCCTCCCTACCACTCACAATGTCAAAAGGAAGTGCCTGATGAAGGTGCACCCATTACTATGGACCCTCACCATCTGGGGCTTGCCCTCTTCCTACTACTACCATCAGGGAGAAGGCACAGGAGCCTGAAGACCCTCACCCAACACTTTAGGAAGCTTCTTCCCTTCTGCCATCAGATTTCTGAATGATCATGAACACTACCCCATTATTCCTCTGTTTATTTATTTTTTATTGTAACTCAGAGTACCGTAACCTGTTATGCCTGCACTGTACTGCTGGCCCGAAACAACAAGTTTCATGACCAATGTGATAATAGGCCTGATTTTGGTTCTGAAGGCTCTATATTTACAAAGTCATGGAGTAACACTGTATGGGAACAGATCATTCAGTCTGCTCATCCATGCTGACCAGTTGTTATTCCTCAGTATTAATCCTGCCTTTCAGCGCTTAGCCTGTAGCCTTCAATGCCTGGGAGATTCATGAACTTATCTAGATACTTCTTAAATGCTGTCAGTAAATGCTTCCACTACTCCTTCAGGCAGGTTTGGTTATGGACTCTCCATTCTTGGATTCCCTCAAAATATCTTAACTCTTAGTCTAAATGTATGTTTTCTAGTTTTATCCATTCCTGATGTGGGAAAAAGTTTACTGCAATCTCCACTATCCAAGCCACACATAATTTTATATACTTTAGTTGTAAACCCCCATAACTTCCTCTGCTGCAAGGAGAACATACCCACCCTCTCTGCTCTCTCCTCATAATTAAAGCCCTCCAACCCAGGCAACGTCCTGGTGAATGTGAGGCACAAGAGATGCTGCAGATCTGTGCAAACGCACACAAAATGCTGGAGCACCTGCTGAGTTGATCCTGGTGAATCTCCTCTGCATCCACTCTCTGTTCTTCATGTGGACAACGTCCGCTGATTTCTTCGTAATCCGGAAACTAGGTATTTTCATTCTTGCCATCCCCTTCAGCGGTTGGTTGTGTTTAGGAGAGCAGCGAGGGCGGACGATGCTGAGGGTCCCAAATTAGATTGAGCTGCATCTCAGAAGGATATATAATGGATACAGTGGGAGATATAGGAATGGGATATTGCCCAACAAAGAAACATTGCAAAGAAAGCATAGAGTGAACAGAGTTAATTTAACCCTGCCCTACTGGCATCATTTCCATTCACATCAATGACATTTGGCTTCGACGTGGTGGATTGAAACATGTTTCTTTGACACGTAACTCAATGATGGAAAATAATTTCAGTGATTCATTGTTCTCCGGGAGGAGCTACTCCCTCCCATGAGAGTTATTCTAGGACTTTGAAGTGTGCCCACTTGACTAGATTTTCCTGCTTCCAGCTAACTGATCACCATGTCTGGTCTCTGATAAAATAGGATGTGGAAGGAAGGCTGAGTATCTAGACTAACACATACAAAATGCTGGAGGAACTCAGCAAGCCATGCAGTGTTTATGGAAAGGAATAAACAGTCGATGTTTCAGGCAGCATACATAGAGAGGAATAGAGTCAATGTTTTGGGCCGGGTCCCTTCATCTGGACTGGAAAGTCCAGATGGACTGTCATCTGGACTGGTACCCAGAAGGGTACCAGAACTTCACCTGGAAAAGAAGCCAGGATAGGAAAGTTGGTGGAAGGGAGAGAATATAAACTAGAAGGAGACAGATGAAGCCAGGTGGGTGGGGGAGGGGCAGTGAAGCGTGAAATTGGGATCTGATAGGTGGAAAAGAAAAAGGGCTGAAGAAGAAGGTATCTGATTGGAGAGGAGAGTGGACCACAGGAGAAAGGGAATGAGGAAGGGTACCAGAAGGAGGTGACAGGCAGCTAAGTAGAAGAGAAGAAGTAAGAAGGGAGGGGTGGAGTAGGGAATGAAGGAAGAGAAAGGGGGATGGGGAAAATAATCGGAAAATAATAGAGATCAATGTTCACGCCACCAGATTTGAGGCTACCTAAACGGAATCATTTAATGCCAGTTCCATATTTGTAGACCAAGCAAGTGCGGATACTTGCATTAAAAAGTTTTGAATCAAGAATATTTTCCAAGTTAGTCTCATCATAGTAGTGGAGGAGACCATGGACCGACTTGTCAGAATAGGAGTGAGGATAGAAATTTCAGTGGTTGGTCATCAGGAATTCCTGCTTTGTGATGTCCGTGCAAACTCTGCACAGCATCTGGGGCTAGCGTTAAACCTGGGCTGATGGGGTGTGAAGCAGCCACACAACCTGCTTCTCTCTGTGCCACGCTACTGCATTGCACAAAATCAGTTCATGTTGCTTGTGACACAACGTTAAGAGGACTAGCAAGGGTTTCAGTTGGTGCTGTGAACACAGCAGGAATTGACTGCCATGTGCACGTGTATAATCTGGTCCGAACATCACATTGTATTTGCTCGTTGCGGAAGTAAGTTGTGAAAAGAATTAAAGGCAAAGGCAAATGATGGAGAAAAGTGGATATCCCAAACCAATGAAACATTTTCTTTGGGAAAAAGAACACTGAGAAGGAATAGAAGCTGTCCTTTGTGTCAGGTAGAACTAAAGCAAAGAGTAGAAACCTCCAGTATTTACTTTTTAACTTGATTAAAGACCATCAGGATTTAAAGAAGTTATGCTAAACCTGTATCAAACTTTGCTCAGACTACACTTAAGAGTATTGTACATACAACTGCTTGCAGCAGCTTGAAAAAAGATATAGAGCAAGGGTTTCTAACCTGGGGTCCACAGATCCCTCATTAATGGTAAGACCATGACATATAAAAGGTTGGAGCCCCTGATTTGTAGGAACAGGAGGGAGTACAGAGAAGATTTACAAAATGACGGCAGTAATGCATGGGTGTACATATCAGTAAAAGATAAACAGTCTGGGTCACTTTTCTCCTGCAGAAATATGGAGAGGTTACCTGAAAGATGTTTAAATAAGGAAAGATTTTGATAAAATGCAGACAGAGCAAATATTTCTACTTTTGCAGAACAGAATGAACAGATGGCAAGAAAGGAATTTGGGAGAAACTTATTTCCCAGAAGAATGATAAAACTGTTACCACAGGGGAGGTTAGAGTGACGCCATTCCTTGCAGAAGAGTTCAGGTTTGATCTCTCCCGCTGCATTTATGGTTTCATCCTGACTTTGGATGCCGTCCATCGACATCGCTTCTCCATGACTGCATGTGTTTCATGTTGCACACTCTCTTCTCCTTTCACATCACTAAGTGCTGGCTTAGTTGGCTGCCAAAAATTACTCCTTCGTGAAGGTTAGTGGCAAAAACAATTGGAAGGGGATGGGCCTGTTGATGGAGAATAAACTTTAGTGGTGCAAGGAAATATATAGACGGGGAATGGGACCAATGGGGTTGCTCACCTGGGGTTCAGAATTAAGCTTCTGTTTCACTATCTAGAAAGTTCCACCTCTACAGATAAACCCTTGCCAATATTAATTCGAACTATAGAACCAGGTTTTGTCTCCGTAGCTCTCAATAACCTTAAAAATCTAAAGATTAAAGATTTTTTTTTGGACACCCATTTATCGAAACGTACAGTGATATATGTCTTTTGGGTCAAATCAAGTCATCAAGGATTCTACTGAGCAGCCTGAAGTGTCACCACACTTTTCGCACCATTATAGCATGTTCACAACCCACTGACCCTAACCATACGTCTTTGGAATATGGGAGGAAATCGGAGCACCCAGAGGAAACCCATATGGTCACAGGGAGAATGTAAAAAGCTCTTTACAGTCAGTGGCGGGAATCGAACCCCAATCTTACAGCTGGTACTGTAAAGCAATGCGCTAACTGCAATGCTGCTATGCCTCCCCCCAGACATGCAGACCTATGCATTGCTATTCAACAGCCTTTTTACCAGCAAAGTTTGCTGGAAATTTAGTTTCTCTCCTTAGAACATTTGTAAATCCTTTGTGCTCTTCGAGGCCTCTACTCCAATAATCCCGCTCACTCTAAACACAATCTGAATCTGCTGGTCAAGATGGAGGAGAACCCAATGTGCTGTGACTGATCTTCCTTTGGGTCTGAATATTGTCAGGTGTCAGGTGTTAGGTTTTGTAACTTCAAAACATTAAACCAATTCAAAGGAAGAAAGGGGGAGCGGTCCAAAATCAGAATCAGGTTTAATATCACCGGCATATGTCATGAAGTTAGTTGTCTTTGCACAGAAAAAATGTGAATTACAGTATATATATATATATAGATATAAATTAGTTAAATTAAATAAGTAGTGCAAAAATAGGAAGTAAAAAAGTAGTGAGGTAGAGTTCAAGGGTTCAATGTCCATTCAGAAATTGGATTGCAGAGTGGGGAAGAAGTTGTTTCTGAATCTTTGAGCGTGTACCTCCTTTCTGATGATATCTATAAGAACAGGGCATGACCTGGATGATGCGGATACTTAATGATGAGCATTTTGAGGCATCACTCCTTGAAGGTGTATTGGATACTATGGAGGCTGGTACCCATGATGGAGTTGACCAATTTTACAACTTTCTGCAGCTTATTTTGATCCTGTGCAGTAGCACCCCTCTCCTCCCCATACCAGACAGTGATGCAGCCAGTTACGATGCTCTTCATAGTACATCTGCAGAAATTTGTGAGTGCCTTTGGTGACATAGCATGAATTTCAGAAACAGACTCATCATTGCTCCTTACACTAGAATTACATTCTTCCTGGAATTCTGGACCACATTCTTTAACTACTAATAATGTGTCTTAAGGAGAGTTTGAAATAGATTTTAATATATGAATAAACCAAACACAGCAGAGTAGTAGAGACTGCAGAATTATGCAGTGTGAAAAATAATTGGCACCCAAAGACAGAGCTGTAATTGCAATATTCTGAATGAATTTATAATCATTTTAATAATAAGAAAGTATAAATTTGGACAAATAGAACAGGCAACAGTTAAATGGGAACATCATCTTCTCAAGTTTCCCCATCTGACTTAGAAATATGTTGTTAAATCTCTGAAAGACTTTACCAAAGATTTTGAGCATCCAGTCCAGCAGTGAGAAACAATTCATTGCATGATCTGTTACAATTCAATAAGGCGGCTCACTATTAGCTCCTTCAGGTCAGTGAGGTGTGGATAATAAAACTTGGCCTTTCCACTAGTGTCCACATTCCAAAAGCTGATGAAGAATACTTTGTTCATCATAAAGGTATGAGTGAGATCAAAACAAATGCTCGCAATAATGCCAAGTACTATCGAGACTGCTTATCAGTGGTGCATTGGAGATTTTGGTGTGCAGAAAAAATAGCAGGAATGGGGCCCTAGATAGAGTGGGCCCTTGAAAGCCCTAGATAGAGTGGACATGGAGAGGATGTTTCCTCTAGTGGGGGAGTCCAGGAACAGAGGCCACAGCCTCAGAATACAAGGACATCCCTTTAGACCAGAAATGACGAGGAATTTCTTTTGCCAGAGAGTGGTGAATCTGTGGAATCCATTGCACAGATGGCTGGGGAGGCCAAGTCATTGGGTATATTTAAAGGAAATGTTGATAGGTTCTTTATTAGTAAGGACATCAAATGTTACTGGGAGAAAGCAGGAGGATAAAATAGAAAGGAATAAAACTTCATTGTCATTGCTCAAGACAATGAGATTGTGGTGTTACTCCAGTCTGTGCAAAGCAGATATTTACAATGCATGTGATTTTACAATCCCGTATTTACATGCAACAAATGACTTTGATAGTCCATACCACTGAAAGGCCATTGGCAAGCTGGGGTTGGTATTATTCAGCTACTCAACAGTGCTCTGTCTGACTTGGCTAAGAAGTTTCGTTATCACCTCCCAGATGGCAGGGGATTGAACAGACAGTGTCTGGGATGGAATGGGTCTTTAATGATGTTACGAGTGTGCCTTAGGCATCAAGAGTTGTAGATTGTCTCCAGATCTGGTAGTTGAGTCTCAATGATGTGCTGAGCCACCCTAATCTCTTGTTGGAGCGTATTGTGGTTGGTTTTGCTGCGCTATCATTCCGTATGTCAGTGTGCTCTCTATCGCACATCGTTAGAAGTTGCCAGATTAGCTCTCCTTCAGCACCTCATGTAGTATAATCACCGTTGTGCCTTCCCTACTGTCGAGGTTGTGTTTTTTGGACCAAGAGGGCTCCTCAGTGATGTTCACCCCAAAAATCTGAAACTGGAGACTCTTTCCACTACCTCACCATTTATGAATAGTTGGGCTTGTTCAGGACATCTTGCCTTCCTGAAGTCAATTATCACATCCTTTGTCTTCTTGATGAGAAATGTTAGGTTGTGGTTCCTGTACCAATCCAACAGTTTCAGCACCTCCTCCCCATATGCAGATTTGTTATTGTTTGTGATTAGGCCAATCACAATTGTGTCATCTGCAAATTTGATGATTGAGTTTGTAGCATGAGCAGGCGTGCAGTCACAGGTGGAGAGAGAGTAGAGAACTGGGCTCAGTACACACTACTGTGGAACACCAGTGTTCAGGTTTCAGGGAGTTGATGGGCACTTGCCTAGTTTCACCATCTGACATGATTAACGAGGAAGTCTAAGGTTCAATTACAAGTTGATGTGCTGAGATCCAGACCCTAGAGCTTGATAGTCAGCTTGTTCAGTAGTATGGTGTTAAAGGCAGAGTTGTAATCATTGAAAAGCATCCTGGCATAGGTCAGAATGCCCTTCTATTGGAATGTAAGGAAGATGATTGACTTTTTCCTCAAGGAAAATTCTGCTTTATGGAGACACAAGAGGCTGCAGATGTTGAAATCTGGGGCAACAAAAATATGCTGGAGGGAATTCAGCAAGTTGACCTGCTGAGTTCCTCTAGCAGTTTGTTTTACATAACACACAAAATGCTGGAGGAACTCAGCAGACCAGGCAGCACCTATGGAAAGAGAAAACAGTTGACGTTTTGGGCTGAGACCCTTCTTCCAGATTGGTGAGTTCCTCCGGCATTTTGTGTGTGTTGCTTTGCATTTCCAGCATCAGCAGAATTCTTGTGTTTGCTTGATAGAATAGCTTGCTTTAGATCTGCCAACAGAAACATCTCATTGATAGTTCATCAAGGTTTTGCAAAGATAGGTATTAACAGAAAATGTTGTGGCTATTGTTATATAATGGTGTACAAACCTTATAGGTAAACTGAGAACCCACTCTTCTCCATTTCCCATGATTCACTGATGGAAGCAATGAGAGGTTGTAATATTTATAGTAATAATGATCCAAATTTTTTTTGCATTTGTATGAAATACCAACCATATAAAGTTGATTTGTTTCCATTCATTCCCTGACTTGGATATCATTGACATTTATCGTCCACATCTGATAGCTTCCAACTGAGGAAACAGATAAGAGTTTAACCCCTTTGCTAGGTCTGAAGGATGGGATGTCCAGGATGTCCCCTGAACAATATTAACAACCCAAATGGGGTTTTAATAGTGGTCCAATAGTTTCATTGTTGTTGTTACTGAAACTAGACTTTGTATTAATTGCTTATTGAATTTAAATTCTTTATCTGTCATGAGAACTCATGTCACTGCATCAATGGACTCCCTGTTAGAACAGTAACTTTACAAATTGTATTGCTATTATATAAAACTTTCAAATGAATGGACATAATGTCCTTTAAGTGGTTTCATTTGTAATCAATCATAAGTAATGGGTAAAACTGGCTTTTATTATTCAGCCCATTCAACTATATGCAATTTTTGCTCAATTAACTTAATTTCTTCTGGTCAGCTTCAAACATTGGAGCAGATAGTGGAGCCACCACCTCAGTGCACAGTGATTGGATGCAATACTGATCTTTGGAGCTGTCTCTTAGGAATTTCCACCTTGTCCCTATGACCACATGAATTCCCCAGGTATCTCAGGGAAATGTACGGCAGAGATGTGGCAAATGTTTAGGGAAAACACATTTGCATGGTGTTCTATGTAGGTATGTTCCATTGAGGGAAGGATGGTAGGGTAAAAGAACAATGGCATACAAAGGATGTAGAAAATCTAGTGAAGAAGAAAAGAAAAGCTTGCTTTAGTATTCACCAGTGAAAAGGACCTTGGTATTGTGGGGATGACTTACAGCGACTGAAATGCTTGAGTGTATAGATATTAAGAAAGAGGATGTGCTGGAGCTTTTGAAAGGTAGTAAGTTAGATAAGTCACTGGGACTGGATGAGATGTACCCCCAGGCCACTGTGGGAAGCGAGGGAGGATATTACTGAGCCTCTGGCGATGATCCTTGCATCATCAATAGGGATGGGAGAAGTTCTGGAGGATTGGATAGTTGCAAATGTTGTCCCCTTGTTCAAGAAAGGGAGTAGACATAACCCAGAAAGCTATAGACCAGTGAGTCTTGCTTCAGTGGTGGGCAAGTTGTTGGAGAAGATCCTGAGAGGCAAGATTTATGAGCATTTGGATAGACATAATCTAATCAGCAAGGCTTTGTCAAGGGCAGCCTTATAAGCCTTATGAGCTGAATTGAATTTGAGGATGCGATAAAACACATTGATGAGGGTACAGCGTGGATGTAGTGCATATGGATTTCAGTAAGGCATTTGATAAGGATCCCCATGTGAGGATCATTCAGAAAGTGAGGAGGCATGGGATCCGAGGAGACCTTGCTTTGTGGATCTAGAATTAGTTTGCCCATGGAAGGCAAAGGATAGTTGTAGATGGTTCATATTCTGCATGCAGGATGGTGACCAGTGGAGACCTGCAGGAATCTGTTCTGGGACTGCTCCTGTTTGTGATTTTTATGAATGACCTGGATGAGGAAGTAGAAGGGTGGGTTGGCAAGTTTGCTGATGACACAAAGGTTGGAGGTGTTGTGGATAGTCTGGGGGATTATCAGATGTTACAGCACAACATCAGTAGGACGTGGAACTGGGTTGAGAAGTGGTAGATGGAATTCAATCTAGATAGGTGTGAAGTGGTTCATTTCAATAGGTAAGATTTGGAGACAGAATATAGCATTAATAGTAAGACGCTTGGCAGTGTGGATGATCAGAGAGATCTTGGGGTGTGTGTCCTTAGGACACACAAATTTGCCTTGCAGGTTGACAGTGTCGTTAAGAAGGCGTATGGTGCGGTAGCATTCATCAGCCGTGTGATTGAAGTCAAAAGCCATGAGGTAATGTCACAGCTATTTAAGACCTTAGTTAGACCCCACTTGGAGTACTGTGTTCAGTTCTGGTCACCTCACTACAGGAAGGATATGGATACTATAGAGAGAGTTCAGAGGTGGTTTATAAGGATGTTGCCTGGATTAGAGAGCATGCCTTGTGAGAATAAGTTAAGTGAACTTGGCCTTTTTGTCTTGAAGCAACGGAGGATGAGAGGTGACCTGATGGAGGTGTATAAGATGATGAGAGGTATTGATCGTGTGGATAGTCAGAGACTTTTTCCCAGGACTGATATGGCTATCACAAGGGGGCATAGTTTTAAGGTGCTTGGAAGTAGGTACCAGGGGGATGTCAGAGGTAAGTTTTTCACACAGAGTGGTGGGTGCGTGGAATACACTGCCAGTGAATTTGGTAGAGGCAGTAACAGTTGGGTTTTTTAAAGAGACTCTTGGGTACATGGGAAACTTAGGGAAATAGAGAGCTTGTGGTAGGCAAATTCTGGGCAGTTTCTAGAGTAGGTTACATGGTTGGCACAACATTGTGGGCTGAAGGGCCTGTAATGTGCTGTAGATTTCCACATTCTATATTCTAATAGTACATTGACCTATGCCATTATACTGCTAAGCAGATGATATGAATTTGGAGGACACTATTTAGATTCAAACATGGGGTTTACTGTATATTTGGGGGTACACTTGAGAGGAATTAAATGAAAGTGCTGGTAAAAGGAATTGCAGATAATGTAAGTGGATTGATGCATTCTCCCGTTTACTATTATGGTTACACAGAATGTTTAAAATTGATTAATTAGATTTGAAAAACTTGTAGGTCAGGAGTACTGAGAGAAAATAGGAAGATAATCACTTACATGGCATTTAATTTCAGTGGCTTTTAAATGATGCCTGACACAGGCAAAACTTGCATTCAAACCTCATGTGAAGGAGAACAGGATGTGAAGTGCAAAAGGCATATTTGAAGCTTCATGTTGGGTATCTTTGGTTAATTGCAAGGCAGCCGAATGACAATATAATTAAAAGCTTCAGACAATGTAATTAACCATTATCTGCTGCTAGGGAGGGTTTCTTGCCTTGGAATTAGTTCTGGATACCAGACAGACAAATAAAATCCATTTTCAAAGATCTCAGTCAGTTTGAATGAGCACCTGACGTAGTTTGGAGTTGTGGTCACTGTAGTAATGAGAGGATGGAAGGAACTGTTTTGCCTGAACAATGTGGCCCATCAGACCTTAATGAAATAAATGATCAGTGTGTGTACCAATTGACCACAGTCTGTAGCAGTTGCTTCCTGTTGCTAACTGATATAGGAAGGGAAGTTTATCCACTCCAGAGAATGATAATCAATTTCAACAGGAAAACCGACCAATATTTGTGCATGGACTGGGGCAGGTTCCATTCCTATCGCACAAAGGCATGCTGTCAAAGATCACCATGGCAGAATCTAAACTCCAGCATGGGCATTCAAGAGCATTACCATCACTGCGTCTTCTATCGGCAACAACATCTTAAACCAGAAACTTAATTGGACCTGCTATGTTAATATTATGCCTACAACAGCAGGTGAAGCGTTTGGTATTTGGGGAGGAATAACTCATAGATGACAGCATGAGATCATGACTCATGTAAAGTTAAAGAAGGAAACTGCCCGGAGTAAGATGTAGGGTGGCTGAAATATGTTGGGCTCTTTAACCAAACACCAAGAGTTCAACCATCTTGCCACAGCTTATTTTATTCCTTGAGGTCTATACCATCCCATATTGCACATAGGTATCAGCATTGTGCATTAATTGGTTTGAGTATGCATGTTCAGCAGCCTCCATGTTACATGTGTGGGAACTGTACTGGAGTGATACCAATGCACAAAATATCTGATAGTAAAAAAAATTGCTTGTGAGTAAAATTCTATCATGTGATGTATAAAAATATTGGCACTGTGATACTGTTCTCTGGGCTTTATTTTCAGGCTCCCTATCAATGTTTACGGGGCCAAGTAATTTTTAACTATGGTGTAGGTAAATAGGTGAATTCCCTGGAACGTGAAAGCTGGAATTGAAAATCATCATCTGAAGTCTCGTTATGATAACTGAAACAGACCATCCAGCTGAGGGATTTCCGCCAGCCCTGAAGTATTTCTATCTGAATTATTTAACAAGCGTTTTTCAATGAACATCCAACAAAATCCACTCTGATATACAGTCTTCACCACTGCAGTCTCACTCAGCCTCTGATATTACATTTCCTGCATGTCCAGGGAGATTTCGGAAGCAAATACACAATTTCATCATTTCCTTGCATTGGACCAATTAAAGTGTAATTTTCTTGTTATAAGACAATTAAATATGAAATTGGAGTTTAGCATGAAACTTTGCTTCGATCTTTGGTTATAAATTAGTTTAAATTTTTAAAAAATCATGAGGATGAACTCATAAATATAAAGATGATATTGAGTTCAGGGTGAAACTCGTCTTCATTTCCGATAGATAGGGTAGTTAAGAAAGCTTATGGGGTGTTAGCTTTCATAAGTCGAGGGATAGAGTTTAAGAGACGCGATGTAATGTTGCAGCTCTATAAAACTCTGGTCAGGCCACACTTGGAGTACTGTGTCCAGTTCTGGTCGCCTCACTATAGGAAGGATGTGGAAGCATTGGAAAGGGTACAGAGGAGATTTACCAGGATGCTGCCTGGTTTAGAGAGTATGGATTATGATCAGAGATTAAGGGAGCTAGGGCTTTACTCTTTGGAGAGAAGGAGGATGAGAGGAGACATGATAGAGGTGTACAAGATATTAAGAGGAATAGACAGAGTGAACAGCCAGCTCCTCTTCCCCAGGGCACCACTGTTCAGTACAAGAGGACATGGCTTTAAGGTAAGGGGTGGGAAGTTCAAGGGGGACATTAGAGGAAGGTTTTTTACTCAGAGAGTGGTTGGTGCGTGGAATGCAGTGCCCGAGTCAGTGGTGGAGGCAGATACACTAGTGAAGTTTAAGAGACTACTAGACAGGTATATGGAGGAATTTAAGGTGGGGGGTTATATGTGAGGCAGGGTTTGAGGGTCGGCACAACATTGTGGGCTGAAGGGCCTGTAATGTGCTGTACTATTCTATGTTCTATGTTTATGAAGGATGTTAAAAACTCACCATTGTTCAGCAAATTTAGTGTTTTCTTGTTTTGATATCATGAGTCTTTATTTGTAGTGTTTAATAATATCCAACAAAGTGAAAGTACTGTAAGTGCTTTTAAATGAGATAAAAGGGTACATTTTTCTTTTTTAAGGAAGTTTCAAAAGCAAACCAAATACTGGTAAAGATCAAGTCCCATTTCTGTAGAGAATCTTGCATCAAGACAAAGGAACATTCATTTCTTATTCTGTTGATGTCTCGGGGGATATGTGTTTCTTGGCAATATTGTCAGCCAAGCTGACTGAGAAAAATCATAAGGATTCCTCACCAGGTGAAATGGGTCTGCTGTGGCTCAGCTGGTAATTCTGGTGTCTCTGAGTCAGATGGTTATGTGTTGAAGCCATTCTCCAGAGGATTTAGGGTGATGCAGTTACTGGTGTAATTTTGAAACAGTAGTCACAATTGCACTCCAAATTCTTCTGATTATTGGAACACACTACAGTGATGCCTTGGCAGCTGCTTTGAACAGTGGTACACAGATGCATGTTGACTGGCAGCAATGTAATCATCTGAGAACCCGCTCAGACTATCGATGAAGGCTGTCTGTGGTGCAATGTGTGGAAATAAGACCATAAGACCATAAGACAAAGGAGCAGAAGTTGGCCATTTGGCCCATCGAGTCTGCTCCGCCATTTTATCATAAGTTGATCCATTCTCCCATTTATTCCCACTCACCCTGCCTTCTTACCATAACCTTTGATGCCCTGGCTACTCAGATACCTATCAATCTCTGCCTTAAATACACCCAATGACTTGCCTCCACTGCCGCCCGTGTCAACAAATTCCATAGATTCACCACCCTCTGGCTAAAAAATTGCTTTGCATCTCTGTTCTGAATGGGCACCTTTCAAGCCTTAAATCATGTCCTCTCGTACTAGACTCCCCACCATGGGAAACAGCTTTGCCACATCCACTCTGTCCATGCCTTTCAACATTCGAAATGTTTCTATGAGGTCCCCCTTCATTCTTCTAAACTCCAAGGAGTACAGTCCAAGAGCGGTCAAACATTCCTCGTATGTTAACCCTCTCATTCCCGGAATCATTCCAGTGAATCTTCTCTGAACCCTGTCCAACGTCAGCACATCCTTTCTTAAATAAGGAGCCCAAAACTGCACATAGTACTCCAAGTGAGGTCTTACCAGTGCCTTATAGAGCATCAACATCACGTCCCTGCTCCTATACTCTATTCCTCTAGAAATGAATGCCAACATTGCATTCGCCTTCTTCACCACCGACTCAACCTGGAGGTTAACCTTAAAGGTATCCAGCACGAGGACTCCCTGGTCCCATTGCATCTCAGAACTTTGAATTCTCTCCCTATTTAAATAATAGTCTGTCCATTTATTTCTTCTACCAAAGTGCATGACCATACACTTCCCAATATTGTATTTCATTTGCCACTTCTTTGCCCATTCTCCCAATCTGTCCAAGTCCCTCTGACTCTCTTTTTCCTCAGCACTACTGACCCCGCCACCTATCTTTGTATCATCAGCAAACTTAGCCACAAAGCCATCTTTTCCATAATCCAAATTGTTGATATTCAAAGTAACTAATGCCCTTCCCTTGGACAACATTGGTGGTGTGGAGAGGGGAGACTTGCAGCTTGGGCAACTGCTGGTCTTACATAAAAAAAATCTTGCCCAGGCTTGCACCCTGGAAACTTTCCAAGGTGCTAATCCATGGTCTATCGAGACTAACAGAGGCCCACATACAACATAAAAAGAAGCAGCCCCAACATGGATCCCTGTGGAACACCACTGGTAACCAGCAGCCAACCAGAATGGGATTCCTTTATTCCCACTCTCTGTTTCCTGCCAATCAGCCAACGCTCTATCCATGTATGTAACTTTCCTGTAATTCCATGGGCTCTTATCTTGTTTAGCAGCCTCATGAGCGGCACCTTGTCAAAGGCCTTCTGAAAATCCAAATACACAACATCCACTGCATCTCCCTTGTCTAGCCTACTTGTAATTTCCTCAAAAAATTGCACTAGGTTTGTCAGGCAGGATTCTCCTTTAAGGAAACGATGCTGAGTTCTGCCTGTCTTGTCACATGCCTCCAGGTATTCCGTAACCTCATCCTTGACAATCGACTCCAACAACTTCCCAACCGCCGATGGCAAGCTAACAGGTGTATAATTTCCTTTTTGCTTCCTTGCCCCCTTCTAAATAGCAGAGTGACATTTGCAATCTTCCAGTCCTCCGGAACCATGCCAGAATCTACTGACTTTTGAAAGATCATTGCTAATGCCTCCGCAGTCTCCACAGCTACTTCCTTCAGAACACGAGGTTGCATTCGATCTGGTCCAGGAGATTTATCTACCCTTAGACCATTCAGCTTCCTGAGTACTTTCTCTGTCATAATTGTGACTGCGCACGCTTCTCTTCCCTGACACCCTTGAGTGTCCGGTATACTGCTGATGTGTTCCTCAGTGAAGATTGATGCAAAATACTCGTTCAGTTCCTCTGCTATCTCCTTATCTCCCATTACAATTTCTCCAGCATCATTTTCTATCGGTCCTATATCTACTCTCACCTGTCTTTTACTCTTTATATACTTGAAAAAGCTTTTAGTATCCTCTTTGATATTATTTGCTAGCTTCCTTTCATAGTTCATTTTTTCCCTCTTAATGACCTTCTTAGTTTCCTTTTGTAAGCTTTTAAAAACTTCCCAATCCTCTGTCTTCCCACTAATTTTTGCTTCCTTGTATGCCCTCTGCTTTGCTTTTACTTTGTGTAACACTTGCCCAACAGGCTGGTATATGTCTAGGGGGAAAAATTCCAGCCACTCTCCAATCCCGCCTCCCATATACGCAGGTGCTGTGGGAATCAAGTTAATGCAGCGTTGCACACACAACATCAAACTTACACCAGATACTGTTATAGAATATACTTTAAAGATTTTACTAAAACTAAATGAGTACCAACAATACAATAAATATGAAGGAAAAGAAAATAAAGTAAAAGGCGCCAAACTTATCAGAGTTCAGTCAGTTTAGTGCACACCGTTGGAGCTCAACCATCGAACCATTCGACCCCTCGTCGCTTTCCTCCGACCTCCACGTCCTTGCACCTGGGACCACCCTGGTGGTCAACCGAGCGGTGCGGCACACGTCCACCTTCTTCGGCGTCTTCTTCCTGACTCCCCGAAAAGACCGCGAAAACCAGCTCCCAGACCCACAAGACAAAATAACATTCCCCCATTGGTTAACAAATGAATACAATCCCCGTTATCAGCCATTGTAAAGCTAAACAAACTGCTAGAAGCTTCGAGAATGCTCTGCAAGAAACACTCTCTCACCAGTTAGCATAACAAAGAAGCAGGTTTACTTTTACCCATGAAGACGCCATTTTGATTAACATATGCAGTACATTTGGCTTTGACTTCTCTTGTCAGCCACGGTTGCATCCTTTTTCCACTCGAAAATTTCTTCTTTTTTGGAATATATCTGTCTTGCACCTTCTTCAATTCTTGCTAAACTCCAGCCACTGCTGATCTGCTGTCCTTCCCGCTAGTGTCCCTTTCCAGTCAACCTTGGCCAGTTCCTCTCTCATGCCACTGTAATTTCCTCTCTCATGCCACTGAAATACTGATACATAGGATTTCGGCTTCTCTTTCTCAAATTTCACAGTGAACTCAGTCTTGTTATGATCACTGCCTCCTAAGGGTTACTTCACCTCAATCTCTCTAATCACCTCTGGTTCATTACACAATACCCAATCCAGTACAGCCAATTCCCTAGTGGGCTCAACAATAAGCTGTTCTAAAAAGCCATCTCGTAGACATTCTACAAATTCTCTCTCTTGAGAGCCAGTGCCAACCTGATTTTCCCAATCCACTTGCATGTTAAAATCCCCCACAATTATCATAACACTGCCCTTCTGGCAAGCCTTTTCTATTTCCTGTTGTAATTTGTAGTCCACATCACTGCAACTGTTTGGAGGCCTGTAGATAAATGGCATCAGGGTCCTTTAACCCTTGCGATTTCTTAGCTCAATCCATAAAGACTCTGCGCCTTCCCATCCTATGTCACCTCTTTCTAATGATTTAATATAATTTCTTGTCAATAAAGCCACACCACTCCCTCTGCCTTCCGGCTTATCCTTCCGATACACCGTGTATCCTTGGACGTTCAGCTCCCAGAGACATGCATCCTTTAGCCACGTATCAGTGATGACCACAATATCATACCTGCCAATCTGTAGCTGTACGACAAGATCATCCACCTTATTCCTTGTGCTGCGTGCATTTAAGTATAACACCTTAAGTCCAGTATTTAGTACCTTTTGCTTTGATTGCACTGCAACTCATCCCAATGGCTGCAAGTTTGCCCCATCACCTGCCTGTCCTCCCTGACATCTTTACTGCTCACTATCTTAGATTTATTTTTGTTTTCCCCCTCCTCCACTCTATCATTCCGGTTCCCATCCCCCTGCCAAATTAGTTTAAATCCTCCCTAACAGTTCTATTCAACCTTCCCGCCAGGATATTGGTCCCCTTCAGGTTCAGGTGTAACCTGTCCTTTTTGAACAGGTCATACTTCCCCCAGAAGAGATCCCAATGATCCAAGAATCTGAAGCCCTGCCCGCTGCACCAGTCTCTCAGCCACGCATTCATCTGCCTGATCCTACTATTCTTGCCCTCACTAGCATGTGGCACAGGTAGCAATCTTGAGATTACTACCCTGGAGGTCCTGCTTCTCAGCTTCCTTCCTAACTCCCGGAAATCTCTCTTCAGGACCTCCTCCCTTTTCCTGTCTATGTCATTGGTACCAACATGTAACACGACGCCCTCTCTCTTCAGAATATTCTGGACCCGATTCGAGACATCCTGTACCCTGGCACCTGGGAGGCAACACACCATGTGGGTATCTCTATCAGGCTCACAGAATCTCCTGTCTGTTCCCCCTGACTATGGAGTCCCCTATGACTACTGCATTCCTCTTCTCCCTCCTTCCCTCTTGCACAACAGTGCCAGGCTCAGTGCCAGAGACTCGGTCACCATGGCAATCCCCTGTCAGATCATCCCCCTCAACAGCATCCAAAACTGGAGGTCTCCCAGGATTCCTACATCTGACACCCTGAACAAAGCACTAACCCTACTACCTAATTCTACAGGAATGAAACAAGGAAAAATAAGTCTACTCACCCACTTAACTCGCCAAACACACAAACTTTTTAGACCGTTAGCTTGTACCGTTAGCTGTGTGAGTTTTGCTGTTCCTCCGTCTGTCTGGGCTGTTCGCCAAGGGGAAAAAAATACCTAAGTTAATTAGATTAATTACAGGAGCTTACCCGGCCTTACCTGACTGGGAGCAAGTTCGTCCTCAGCCTCTGCTCACCGAAGCCTCTTGAGCCAAAGCTTTTCTACTCTGTCTCCCACTACTCTGTCACCCGCTCTGTTAATCTGTTAGCTTTTTAAACTCTCCCGCTGCCTCAGAGGCCAACATTCGCCTGCTTGCGCAGTTGTGCCTCGTTCAAACTGCTGAAGAAATATATCTGTAACTCTGAACTTCTTATGAATTTGTAACATTTTTAAAATGTAATGTAAGGAAATGTGGTCTATGAAATCCTAAGGTGCTTTGCCGGTTTGGGTGAGAAAAATTACAAGTGTGTTTGCATTATATGGGAACACACTATTTTTTTTGATGAGAGGCAATTTGTTTTACTCCCAGAGGGGATGTTTTGATAAGGGAGGGAACTAGGAAGGAGCTTCTAATGATCAAATCTGAGAACAAGATAAGAATGAAGATAACAGAGGAATCTAAAGTTATGGAATGGAGCAACCCAATCACTGTTCTTTGTTTTAAAAAAAGTATATAAGTTTAAACAGAAGATTGGAGCTATAACTCTTTTTTTTGTAATTTATTTTTTTATTGAAGTTCATCAAATAAACATTTCCATAAGATGTATTTCAGACATTGCACATATATATCATATAATCATATATATCACAAAATCTCCACAAAGTATTTATCTGGGGTATACACTTATAGAAAAGAGTGGAAAGAAAAAACAAGCAAAAGGAAAGAACTATGTACAAGTAGGGAGTGATCTTTTTTTTTACAACAGATTCATTGATTTGTGAGAATAAAATCAGGCCTAAGAAGCACTATGTAGTTAAACCATTTTTCCCAGTATGAATCAAATTGTTCCAGCTTATGATTAACAGATGCTGTTATCTTCTCCATGTTGTAAAAGTCCATTGTAATTTCCATCCATGTATTTCAAGTTGGGCTCTCCTGTGATAACCATTTCCTAGTAAGAGTCTTTTTACCAGCCACCAACAGTATATTCATTAAATATTTATCTCTTTTCAACCATTCTTGAGGTATATATCCAAAATATATGGTCTTACTCTCCAAGGGTATTTCACATTTAAAGATGTCTTGTTGGGCATTGTGTATCCCCCTCCAATAGTTTTTGATAACAGGGCAGTCCCAAAAAATATGATAATGATTTGCATTTTGATTTCCACAATTTCTCCAGCAAACAGGGAGGTTACTATCATAATGGGATTTCTGAGAGGGTGTGATAAAATATCTTATCAAGTTTTTCCATCTAAAGTCCCTCCATTTCTGTGAATTGGTACACTTCCATTGATATCTCCATATTGTTGTCCATTCTTCCTCAGATATAATTATCCCTCCTTCCTTCTCCCATTTTGTTTTAATGTATGAAGTCGAATGTGTTTTAAGATCTGACAACCCCTTATACATGCTTGAAATGATTCTGCTACCATTATCTGAATTATATGCTTTTCTAAAGAGCTCTATCAAGCATGGATTTGCCTTGGTTACATTTTTAAGCGTCTTATTAACATATTGTCGCATCTGTAAATACCGATAAAAATCTTGTTTTTCTAATAAGTGTTTCTCTTTAAGCATTTCAAAACTGAACAGTGTTCCTTCTTTCATTATGTTGCAAAGAACTGTTATTCCTTTAGCTGTCCAGTCCTTAAATCTAGCATCCAATTTATTTAGTGTAAAATCAGAGTCATATGCACACCATTTAAGAATAGCAATATCTCCCTCTAGATTATATTCTTTTATAGTAGTTTTCCATATTTTAAGAGTCAATTTTGGAGCTATATTTCCAGACAAAACTTGGCTGGAACTATATCTTCCCTTGCAAGTAAAATAATAAATGCATTAATCATTTGATCCACTCTGAATTTGTTGTAGTTTGTTTCTTTATATTAGAAGACTAGATGAATGGTACACAGCAAGTGTAAACTGTGATAATGCCCATCTAAGTGAGTTCTACAGGTGTGTTGATGGGGATGACCTCATGGAAAAGATGGCAGCAGATTCTGAGCAATGTCCTCTGGAAAACTGGTGCTAAATTCCTTATTATTGAACCCATGAACACTACCTTACTTTTTATATTATTTAAGTTTTTGCATTATTTTTAATTTAACTACTTAGTGTACAATACATATATATATACTTGTGTACTGTAATATACTTTATTGATTTTTTTCTATATCATCATGTATTGCATTGTATTGTTGCTGCTAAATTAACAAATTTCACAACATATGATGGTGATATTAAACGTGATTCTGATTCTAATTATTGAGTGCTAACTTTCTGTTGAATTTCCCATTTCTCAAAGAATTTGGGTGTGGTCATAGGGTAGTTTCCCCTCCATAATGTTTACTTTATTGTCATGGTGGGGCGTGGTTCGGTAGCACTGTAGCGCATTAACATGAGGCTATTACAGCTCGGAGTGTCAACGGTCAAAGTAAGGAGTTTGTACAGACAGACATACTTTAATGATCCCGAGGGAAATTGGGTTTCATTACAGTCGCACCAACCAAGAATAGTGTAGAAATATAGCAATATAAAACCATAAATAATTAAATAATAATAAGTTAATCATGCCGTGGAAATAAGTCCAAGACCAGCCTATTGGCTCAGGGTGTCTGACACTCCGAGGGAGGAGTTGTAAAGTTTGATGGTCACAGGCAGGAATGACTTCCTATGACGCTCAGTGATGCATCTCGGTGGACTGAGTCTCTGGCTGAATGTACTCCTGTGCCTAACCAGTACATTATGGAGTGGATGGGAGACATTGTCCAAGATGGCATGCAACTTGGACAGCATCCTCTTTTCAGACACCACCGTCAGAGAGTCCAGTTCCACCCCCACAACATCACTGGCCTTACGAATGAGTTTGTTGATTCTGTTGGTGTCTGCTACCCTCGGCCTGCTGCCCCAGCACACAACAGCAAACATGATAGCACTGGCCACCACAGACTCATAGAACATCCTCAGCATAGTCCGGCAGATGTTAAAGGACCTCAGTCTCCTCAGGAAATAGAGACAGCTCTGACACTTCTTGTAGACAGCCTCAGTGTTCTTTGACCAGTCCAGTTTATTGTCAATTCATATCCCCAGGTATTTGTAATCATCCACCATGTCCACACTGACCCCTTGGATGGAAAGAGGGGTCACCGGTGCCTTAGCCCTCCTCAGGTCCACCACCAGCTCCTTAGTCTTTTTCACATTAAGCTGCAGATGATTCTGCTCACACCATGTGACAAAGTTTCCCACCGTAGCCCTGTACTCAGCCTCAACTCCCTTGCTGATGCATCAGCCTGTTGAAGGAACAGGTTAACCTCTTCCCTGTGAGCGCATGGGTTTCCTCCGGATGCTCCAGTTCCCTCTCACATCCAAAGATGTTCAGGTAGTTTGTTTGTATACTCCTCAGCCTTTTTTCTCCAGTCCCGCCAAAGTGTTTTGGCCCAAAATGTCGACTGTACTTTTTCCCGTAGATGCTGCCTTGCCTGCTGAGCTCCTCCAGCATTTTGTGTGTGTTGTTCAGGTAGGTAGAGTGATTGGCCATTGTAGATTTCTCCGTATGAGAGGTAGAATCTGGTGGAAGATGAGGCGAATGTGCTGTGCTTTCCTCCCACAGTCCAAAGGCATCTCGATTAGTAGGTTAACTGGTCATGGTAAATTGTCTGTGATTGGGCTAGCGTTAAATAAGTAGGTGCTGGGCGATGCAGCTCGTTGGTCTGGAAGGGTCTGTTCCATGCTGTAACTGTAAATAAGTAAATAATCCTAAGCTTCATGTTTGACAACATCACTTTACAGGGAGTTAAAGGAACACAATCACATTTACCTATTTTGCCATCTATTTTGCTTTTGGGCACTTTGTTAGATTATTTGCAATGCTCTGATGCCTTCCCAGAGTCCATTGACTTACTCCATTTGAATGCCCATGCACTCACTCTCATAGAAATTAGTCCTTGGGTGACTGCCAGTGTCTGTAGAACTGTACTGCAGTGTGATTCAAGGACACATACTGATCAAAACAGAGTTATAAGCAAGTTCCAGCAGCCTGCTCCCACTGTGCAAGAGTATGTTCAATATAATTCATTACATTGCAAATTATTACAGCGTCAGGTTGAGGTGATGCTGTGTCATTATTGTTAGGATTCTCAGTAAAATATATTGTCATTTGATGTCCTAATGCAGGAATATTTTGTGGAATGGGTTCAGAGAGATTGTTGGGCAGCAGTGGGAGGGCTGGATTGCATTGTTTGCCTAACAGGAAGATTGATTTTTTCTTTTGGTCTAGCATCATTAATGAAAAGTCAGTGAGCTCTTGGTACCACAGGAGCACACTCAGGCTGCTAACCAATCGGCAAGACAGGCTGCTTAGGAAATCCAACTGTTCTGTTTGTTGCTGAGACAGGAAACGCTACCGAACAGGGGGTTAGAGGGGGTGAAAAGGGGCAAAGTAGACATTTCTGACAACAGTATTTTTTCAGTCTGGCCTCCTGGTTCTCCAGAAATTATTCAAAAGTTTGCTAATGTTGTTGCCAAACTGGCATATGTGTCTAGCAGGCAGGGTCCAGCAGTAGATGAAAATTCCATCTCTTGACTCCAATTTATTTAGTTTAATGATTTCATTAGTTGCTTCATCTGACATTTATCTACTTACTCATTTAAAGATACAGCACAGAGAATGCTGTATCAGTCCTTCAAGCCCAGCAACCCTTGACAAACCTGATCTCATGCAAACCTAACCACAGGACAATTTACAAGGATCAATTAACCTGCCCGGTCTGTCTTTGGACTGTGGGAGGAAACCGGAGCACGCAAGGGAAAGCCACACATTCCACGGGAGGGACGCACTGAGATTCCTTTCAGTTGGGCAGGAATTGAACTTTGAACTCCATTGCCCCGCTAACCGCGACACTACCGTGGTGATTTACTCGTTTTTGGTCACATAAACTGAAGGCCACTTCAATGTCACAGAAAAACTAAATGTAGAGAAGGAAGTGGTTAAGTAACTGAATCAGATTCTTGAGGCTCAGATCTAGAGGTAGGAGTTTGAATCACACCATGAACTTCAATTTAGTTAAATAAATCCAGGATTAAAATTTGGCATTAGAAATGGAGACTCAAAGACATCTCTGGTTCACCAACGCCCTTAAGAGAAGAAAACCTGCCATCCTAATTCTGTCACATCTGAATCATTGTTTTTCCAGACGCGATAAAAAAATAAATAAATCACAATAAGATAAAGAACACAATAATAATTAAAACACCATAAATATAAATACAGAAGAAAGCTTATACTCATTGATTGCTTGTCCATAAAGTGACACTAGGCACAGGAGTGTCAGTAGTGTATGTTTGTGGTCTTCTGCAGGTGAAGCCCATCCACTTCAAGGCTTGATGTGCTATCAATCAGAGATGCTCTTCTGCACATCCCTGTTGTAACGCCTGGTTATCTGAGTTGCTGTCGCCTTCCTGTCAGCTTGAGTGAGTTTGGCCACTCTCCTCCGACCTCTCTCATTAATGAGATGTTTTTGCCCACTGAGGTGGCACAAACTGGATGTCTGTTTTTTGTTTCTTGCACCATTCTCTGTAAAGTCTAAAGGCTGTTGAGTCTGAAAATCCCATGAGATCATCTGTTTATGAGATACTCAAACCACTCCATCTTGCACCCACAGTCATTCCATGGTCAAAGTCACTTAGACCACATTTTGTTCCCATTCTGATATTTGGTCTGATCAGTAACTGAACCTCTAGACCATGTCTGCATGCTTCTATGCATTGAGTTGCTGCCACATGATTGGTTGCTGAGTTATTTGCATTAATGAGCGGGTGCATAAGAAAGTAGCTGCTGAGTGTGCGTGTAAATAACAGTACACCTCGGTTGCCTCTCACTCTAAACCCGAGCACTCACACACACAAAAAACCACAAGCTTATTGGGGGTAGTCAACAAGCCTTCGTCTGAGGCAGGTCGTGGCTGACGAACTTGCTCAAGTTTCCTGAGGAAGTCGATGCATGCTGGGGTAGTGGGTGTTATCTCTATGGACCTCAGTAAGCTGTTTGAGTGGGGCACCCATGGGAGCTGGAGGTTGGAAGAATTAAGGGGGGAGGTTAGGTTATTCTGAATTCAAGTTGAAGAGGGAGGAGCAAAAAACATTTTCTGCAGATCAAAGTTTCTTCTAGTATCATCGTGTAAATTCTGTATCAATTGTAACAGTATAAATGAAAGCCATACAGCATTACAAGTCTTTTACACCTGGTTTACTTTCACCCTCAGAAACTATGGAATAAAGCAGCAGCATTTTTGGAGCATCAGGCTGAGTATAGCTGTTGTTGGCTGGTTCCGGAAAAAATTAATGTTTATAAAGGGACTGGGATTCCAGTCGAGCAGATGTCTTGCCTGCACTCGTGTTAACATCTCTGGGTGTTCCAAGCAGAAGGTTTTCCATTAAGATTTCTATGAATTGTGCATTGTAAACAGTACCTTGTTAACGGTTTTGGGGTGTCAGTGGGGATATCACTTGCCATGGAATATCCAGCCTCAGATCTGATTTTTAACCAAAGTAGTTCTGTGGTTGGCCTTCTTGGTTTATTATAATAAAGAGATATGTTGTTAATTTCAAACATCTAGCATATGAGTTAGAAAACTACATTCAAAGACGTGAGCGTTATCTTCATTGTTTACTGTGACTTCTGTGTAAAGATGTCGCACGATCAAGGTTGTTTTTTTTTAATGAGATAAATCCACATCCCTGTCAATGGGATTGTTAGAGAAAATCCTGCCACACTTCTGATAGAACACTATCAAGAGTAATATTTGATAATGTACCTCTATTGTTTATTATTTACAAATTCCTGTCACAGTTCTACATTAGAAAATAGGGAAGCATTCTTAATTGGTCAGGGATATGGGGAGAAGACAGGAGATTGGGGCTGAGAGGAAAATTGGATCAGCCATGATGAAATGGTAGAGCAGACTCGATGGGCCCAATGGCTTAATTCTGCTCCTATATCTTATAATCTAATTGGTAGTCCTTAATGTTAAAGCACTCTTTACATCAGTGGCACAGCAGTAGAACTGTAAGCAGTTTCAAACTTCTGGGAGAGCATATCACATACAACCTTTCATCATCCCAGAACACATCCTACACAATCAAGAAAGCTCACCAATGATTCTGCTTTCTGAGGAAGCTGAAGAGACCATAAGAAATAGCTGTAGAATTAGGCCTTTTGGACATTGAGTCTGCTGTGCCATTTCCCTCTCAACCCCAGTCTCCTGCCTTCTCTCTGTATCCCTTCATGCCCTGACCCATCAAGAATCTATCAACCTCTGCCTTAAATATGCCCAATGACTTGGCTTCCACAGCAACCCGTGGCAATGAATTCCACAGATTCACCATTCTCTAGCTATAGAAATTCCTCCTCATCTCTGAGGAGGACTTGGACGAGAGAGCCGGACTACGCACATCTGTACTCTCATCCTTCTACAGATGCACGGTAGAAAGCATCCAAACATGCAACTTCATTCCATTGTTTCAAATGCAAAAATCAATGCATGCCTTCAGACTCCTGTACCTCCTTCCTGATGGTAGCAACGAGAACAAGGCATGTCCTGTGTGTGTGTGTGTGGGGGGGGGGGGGGGGTGCCTTAAGGAGAATGTGTCACTCTGAAGGAAATAGTACAATTTTATACCTTGAAATGGGAAGAATACTGGATGGTTGGCTTCATAGAAAAGCAATCTCTTCCAGTGCTGGGCATGGTGTGAGCTGCAGTGTTCGCAGGCGGCAGTAAAAACAACTGCAAGCAGTTTAAAAAGCTAAATCAGCCTAATTTCCTTTAGGTTAATAAGTGTTTTTTAAACTTATTTTTTATCAAAATTGTAGGGAAAGTGATCCCTCTGTAAAACCACATGTAGTTCATGCATGTGCATTAGATAAATGGGACTGTTCATGGGTCTGAAAGATAACTTTTCATTCTGCCCTTTATAACGAGTTTTAAACACCCACTAGGGTGTGCAGTGTTTCTGCCGTCAGTATGCAGAGTACAGGTTTGCTGCTATGATCATTTAGCTCGATATTGAGCAATAAAAATCCCGCTCTGGATCCGTAAGGATGAGGGACCCGTGTAGGGGAACAATTGGTGATATTCATCATGAGAAAATTATGACCCCGTATATCACTGTCACATAATGTGAAATCAGCTCCTGTGCCACCATGCATCCATTACTTCAAATGCGCTGACTGGGATTACTGAGCGAGGAATGTAGGTTTACAGTTTTAGTCTTGCTGAGGTGAGCCACATCACCAGAAGTTTCTTTACTTGATGCAATGAATGAAGGAATGTAAATCATTGCCCTTGAAGAACACATTGTACCCGGTCACTCTATACTTGTCTCCACAGGTGAAGTATCCACATATACACAGTGATGTCAACTGGCTGTATCACACTTTGTCGTACTTGCACATGACTGTCCCTGAAACATCTTAAAGGGGTGGTTCCTGAATTTAAAGTTTGCCGTATTGAGCTTCCCTTTAAAATTTGTGAAACATCATTCCCAATACATGATGCCCTCGGGTCAGAGGTGGTAGGTAAGAGGTGTTCACGCACTTATGTAGAAGAATGCAAGGGTCCTTGTCTCAATTGATTCCACGCAGCTACGTTAACAGACTCTGATGTATGAGCTGTTCCCAGGGCACACACTGACACAGACATCAAGTGCTGCTGGAAGTCACCAAATCTGTGCATAACTGTCTTTGGTCTGCCCAGAACTTCTGGGTCTTCCAGCACATTGAGATGCCCCTAAAAGATGGCGGCTGAAAGACACATTCCGGGCTGCAGCCGTATATCCCAAGAGATGCACTAAAGCATGATGTAGCCAATGCAAATTGTCTGTGGGGGAAAGGGCACACTTTCAGGCTTCCACTGCTACACATGGAGGGGCTGAGTTGGGGGAAAGCCCCTCAAATATTGAAATGGTGTATTACACTGGGAAGCTGCAAGAGTGGCCCTGGTGCTGTTTCATAGAAAAAAACCGGACAGAATGCATTGACCAAATGACAGTAAAATCTTAAAGAGTATCTGCGCTGATTTTTTTGTGTTATATATGTGTTCTTTTTCTTTGTGTTATATATATATATATTTCAAAATGCTCTGAAGGCCATGTGGAGGAAGGTGATGATGGATCCTCTGGGATGGTTTTGCGAGCAGATTGTCTTTTGGTAGAATGCCTCATCACCAGATATTTCAAATAAGTGCCTTGCTTGGCTGGTGGTGAGAAAGGCCCTCCCTGTCAGGTTGCTCAAGCGCAGCTGGAGTCCAGCACAACTGTACTCTGCCCTCATGGAAGTTGCACTGGTGATGGTGGCGTCCTTCCTTACCTTCCCGAATGAATGTCTGTCAGCGTGCAGAGAGAGGTGCAGCGACAACTTTCACGCTGGGCTTGCCAGTGCAGGTTTGCAGCAAGGACTGTTTCATGCAGCTAACCAAAAGTAAGGCTCAGGGAGTGCCCATGGAGAAAGTGGGTGAATCAAAATGTAAGTTGATGATGGTGAGAGCAAGTTCTGCCCAGGCTGTTGAGAGTGTTAGTAAAGGGGAACTGCATGGGGCTTTGTTCCAGAATGAAGTGAAGGGCCTAAGACCTTTCTGTTGGGGGAATGAGCATGTACACATAGCGATGAGTTGAGTAGGACCAGGGAATTTGGAAGTTTTCAAAATGGTAGAGAACTGAGAGGTATCCTTCATGTATGTAGGGAGAGGCTGGAGAGTTAAGAGAAGATATGATAAGTTCAATGGAGCAAGAGCAGGCAGAAACAGTTCATGATTCCTCAACCAAATGCAGCATGACTCAGACAATATCCAGGCCTTGCCTAGTATGTGACAAGTCATATTCTGGTTTTCCCTTCTCTTCCATGAACAGTATTTCTGAGTTAATGAACGCTTTTCTTTTAAGATTGTATGTGTCTTTGTTAGGATGTGTTAATGATTGTTTTGGAATGTAATAGGATGCTGTTTCTAAATGACTTTAAATGACTGTTCTGTGTTATGTGTGGCCTGTGTGGTGTAAGCCAGCTGGATGGAGAACCCTAAATCATGTGTGCATTTTGTTCCTCTTCTTGCAGAACGATGAAGTTGTGCTGCAGTGCAGTGCCACTCTCCACAAAGAGCAGCTCAAATTCTGTCTCGCTGCTGAGGGTTTCGGCAATCGACTCTGTTTTTTGGAGTCTACGTCAAATTCTAAGGTGAGCCTTATTGTGTCCTCATTGCACCTTCAACATTCACAGTGGGTTTCAACATCTGTAAATAACCACGCGACAGGCTTGGATCCTTAGGGCCATGTGTTACAGATTGCAGTATGATCAGAATCATATTGCAAGAGAAGTCAGAAGAAAATTTATTGATGAATGAAAATAATGAACCTCTACATTTCCAAACTTAATCTTGCTGACCACAGTTAACTATTTAATGACTTAAAAAGTACATATTAAAAGGGATTGCTTGTTTAGTTATACAGCCTTTGTCTTTTGGGTTCATTTTTTATTGCAAGGTGGGGGGCAGAATGTTCCCTTTGTAAACTGAATAAAGCTATGCAGACAGGCATGATAAAAGGAGGATCATATAATGTCATAGAACACTACAACACAGAAACAGGCCCTTCAGCCCATCTAGTCTGTGCCAAACTATTAGTCTGCCTAGTCCCATTGAATTGCACCTGGACCATAGACATCCATACCCATCCCATTTATGTACCTATCCAAATTTCTCTTAAATGTTGAACTTGCACTGGCAGCTCATCTACACTCTCACCACCTCCTAAGTGAAGAACTTCCCCCCTATGCTCTCCTGAAACATTTCACCTTTTATCTTAGCCCATGTTGCTTTAATTGAGAATCTGCCTTAATAATGTTTGCCATTCTGGTTTGTCTCTCATTGGGAATCAGATGCAAGATACGTTGGCTGAGACATGCAACATTACAAATGTGTTTTCTTTGTGCAGCTGTATTGTTTCTCATTGAGATTTTTTTTGAGCTCTTTCTTTCAAGGATATCGACTACTTCACAATGAAATGAAAATAGAAAATGATTGAAATACATATCATGTTGGGCAGAATGTGATGAAAGGCCAAATTCACTCAATTTCACTTGCCCCATCATTGGAATGTTCCCACAAACAATGCACTCACTTTCAAGAACTGTTCACCACATGTTCTCGATATTTATTGCTTATTTATTTGGTATTGTTCTTTCTTTTTGTATTTGCACAGTTTATTGTCTTCTCTGCACTGATCGTCTGTCCTGCTGGTGCAGTCTTTCATTCATTTTATTATGGTTATTATTCTATGGATTTATTGATTGTGTAGGGTGACATATATGTACTTTGATAATAAATTTACTTTGAATTTTGACCTTGGTGAAACATCAACTATCCACTTATTCATTATTTGAAATGAAAATACTCCAGCATTGATTCCTTGCTTATCGTTGATTCAGAAATTATATATCTTCTAATACTTCATTGCTGTTGCCATTATACACTCAGTTGTTCCCTTTCATGCCTTATGGCGTATTGGGTGGCATTTTTACTGTTTCTGTAGCATTTGACTGATTTTACTAGGCCAAGTTGCTAGCTCGACACTCAACCCAGCACAGATGGAAAGCGTACAAGGAACCGGCTGGATTCAAACTCGGGACCCAGTCAGGTGCTGATGCCACTACCCCACCAGCTGGCTATTATACACTCAGTGGGCCTTTATTAGGTGCATTTCATGGTCTTATGCTGTTGTAACTCATCCACTTCAAGGTTCAATGTGTTGTCCATTCAGAGATGTTCTTCTTCATGCCATTGTTGAAATGTATGGTTAATTGAGTTACTGTCACCTTCCTGTTAGCTTGAAACAATCTGGCCATTTTCCAGTGACCCCTCTCATTATCAAAGCATTTTTGCCCACCAGACTGCCACTCGCTGGATTTTTTTCTTGTTTCTCACACCATTCTCTGTAAAATCTAGAGATTGTTTCGTGAAAGCCCCAGGAGATCTGCAGTTTCTGAAATACTCAAACCACCCGATCTGGCACCAGCACTCATTCCATGGTCAATTCGATCACATTTATTCTCCATTCTGATGTTTGGTGTGAACAACAACTGGACCTCTTGGCTATGTCTGCATGCTTTCATGCACTGAGTTGTTGCCACATAATCACTGATTAGATATTTGCATGAACGAGAAGGTGTGCAGGTATACCTAATAAAATGGCCACTGAGTGTACGTTGGTCTTGACTGTGATTGTCATTATGCTTTTTATTGCAAGGGCTCATTACAGATCATATTACCAGCAGACCCGTACTAAATAGGTTTTCCTGTATTTAAAAGATAAATAGGTCAATATTGGCTGCCTTATTTCCCTTATGATTTTCCTGATCTGAGCCCTAAAGAAGGAAGGTCAGAATGACCAAAATTCTGCAGTCAGCGGCCATGACACTTGGCAGTTCACTGACTGCAGAAATAAGTCGCAACTTCTCTTTTGCCAGCTTGCGTTGATCCTCTCATAAGAGATTATGGGAGTTGGAGACAACTTCCTTCTCTGGTCTGGCTTTAATGATCCATCAGATTGATTGACCCTCAGTTGCCCTCTAAAAAGCAGGTAGTGAACAGATATATGGCTCCTACATTCCAGAGCCCTAATTATTATATTAGAAAATTACAACTATATGCTACCAAGCCACAGGAGATAAGAAATCTTAACATTTACACACATGTCCTCTTTGGTAATAGTCTATTGTGGATTGTGATCTCCTCCTGACGAACCAGGTTGTTCCTCTTGACTGTATTTAGGAAAATCTGCTTTGAAGCCTGATAGAGTTCTTTGAGGAGGTGACCAGGCATATAGATGAGAGTAGTGCAGTGGATGTGATCTACATGGATTTTAGTAAGGCATTTGATAAGGTTCCACATGGTAGGCTTATTCAGAAAGTCAGAAGGCATGGGATCCAGGGAAGTTTGGCCAGGTGGTTTCAGAATTGGCTTGCCTGCAGAAGGCAGAGGGTTGTGGTGGAGGGAGTACATTCAGATTGGAGGGTTGTGACTAGTGGTGTCCCACAAGGATCTGTTCTGGGACCTCTACTTTTTGCGATTTTTATTAACAACCTGGATGTGGGGGTAGAAGGGTGGGTTAGCAAGTTTGCAGACGACACAAAGATTGGTGGTGTTGTAGATAGTGCAGAGGATTGTCAAAGATTGCAGAGAGACATTGATAGGATGCAGAAGTGGGCTGAGCAGTGGCAGATGGAGTTCAACCCGGAGAAGTGTGAGGTGGTACACTTTGGAAGGACAAACTCCAAGGCAGAGTACAAAGTAAATAGCAGGATACTTGGTAGTGTGGAGGAGCAGAAGGATCTGGGGGTACATGTCCACGGATCCCTGAAAGTTGCCTCATAGGTAGATAAGGTAGTTAAGAAAGCTTATGGGGTGTTAGCTTTCATAAGTCGAGGGATAGAGTTTAAGAGATGCGATGTAATGATGCAGCTCTATAAAACTCTAGTTAGGCCACACTTGGAGTACTGTGTCCAGTTCTGGTCGCCTCACTATAGGAAGGATGTGGAAGCATTGGAAAGGGTACAGAGGAGATTTACCAGGATGCTGCCTGGTTTAGAGAGTATGGATTATGATCAGAGATTAAGGGAGCTAGGGCTTTACTCTTTGGAGAGAAGGAGGATGAGAGGAGACATGATAGAGGTGTACAAGATATTAAGAGGAATAGACAGAGTGGACAGCCAACGCCTCTTCCCCAGGGCACCACTGCTCAATACAAGAGGACATGGCTTTAAGTTAAGGGGAGGGAAGTTCAAGGGGGATATTAGAGGAAGGTTTTTCACTCAGAGAGTGGTTGGTGCGTGGAATGCACTGCCTGAGTCAGTGGTGGAGGCAGACACACTAGTGAAGTTTAAGAGACTACTAGACAGGTATATGGAGGAATTTAAGGTGGGGGGTTATATGGGAGGCAGGGTTTGAGGTTCGGCACAACATTGTGGGCCGAAGGGCCTGTAATGTGCTGTACTATTCTATGTTCTATATGTTCTATGTTCTAAATGCTGCTGCCAAAGCTCATCCAAGCCCAAAACTGAAGTCCCATTAACTGTCATAGTTTTCGCCGAGCATAATCTCTTCCACCACCACAGTCTCCATGCAGTGGTCCATTATCAGCCCAATCCTTTTCCTGTCATGTTGAGTTTGTTCCTAAGGCTCACTCTGCAGAATTCTGTTGTACTTTCTTGATCTAGGAAAGCATATGTAACCACTGTCTTGTTAGTCTTCTTAGGTTTCACCTGAACTGGAATTATTGGAAGTTTACAATCATGATCACCAGCCGCCACAAGGCCGTTAGATAGAAGGCGGTATTTGCTGCTGTGTTTGCTTCATTCACAGTTTCTTTTGAATCTGCACCCTTTTCATTTGTTCTTGGCTCAGTTTTAGCTCCCTTAGCTTGAAAACAAATTTGTGGGGTTTCCGGTGACATCATCGTCGAGAATGGCAGCTTAAGTCACTAGCTCCTCCGGAAAAACACGTATTAAGCCCCATTAACCCATCAAGTATAATATTTTTCAAAAAATATTTGAACTGAAAAGAGGGGCAAGAATGGGGAGAAGAAATGGAAATAAAAAAAGCGACACTGCGGAGCCTGCGTCCGAGAGGAGTGCAGCGAGTGGCTCTCTGACCCGACCGCGTGCTAGCGAGGCGGCTGCTGGGCCTCGTTCAGACGAAGTGGCGAATATGTTCGAAATCCTGAAAGAAATAATGGAGGTCCAGGAAGATATAAAGCAGCAGCTCCGTGATATTAAGGCAGAGCTCGCCAGCGTTAATAAAAAAATAGAGGTGGCAGAGACTCGCATTGAGAAGGTGGAAGATCGCGTTCAAAACGTGGAACGGATACTGAGCAAGACAATAAAAATAATACATCACCAAGAAGGTAAACTGGTTGACCTGGAGGGAAGATCACGGCGGAAAAATATCAGCATCTACAACATTCCCGAAGGAGCGGAGGGCTTGTCTATGACGGAGTTTGTCGGAAAGTTACTGCGGGACACGCTGGATCTTTCCCCGGCTATGAAGCTAGAAGTCGAAAGAGCCCATCGCGCGTTGGTCCCAAAACCTACCCAGGATAGAAAGCCATGCTCAATAATAATTAAATTCCTTCGATACAGCACCAAGGCGGAGATTCTACGAAGGGCCTGGGGTAAGAAGAGAGTGTTTTTAGAGGATAAATTAATATATTTCGACCAAGATTACCCCCCCCCCACGGTCCTCCAGAAACGCAAAGAATACTCCGAAGTAAAGCGAGTATTAAAGCAAAATAAGATTAGATTTCAAACTCTGTACCCTGCTAAACTTCGAGTGTTTATGACAATGGGACGCAGTTGTACCAGACAGTGGAAGAGGCGACTACAGACATGAATGCCAGAGGGTTGCCCATCAGCATGACCAAAACGAAGGAAAGCCTGGCTGAGGAATTGTCCCGCTCGGCAATAGTGCGAGAAATGAGAAGGTAGGAGACGGGAGGAGGCCGAGAGAAACATATCAGGAAGAGACCGGGAGTTTCCCAAAGACAGTCCTCACCCCCTTCAAAAGAGCCATAATGTTTGGCTAACTTTAAAAATGTTGAGAAGCTAAACAGAAGCAAAAGTACACAGTGATATATCTATCTCGAGAAATACTTATTATAATGTGGATTTTATATTACTTAGTTGTTATTCTTTATTTGCTCACTTACTCCTTTTTCCCCACCAAAATGAGAATATATATATATATATATATATATATATATATGTGTGTGCATATATGTGTATGTGTGTAATGTGTGTGTGTGTATATATGTGTGTGTGTGTGTGTGTGTATATATATATATATATATATATATATATAAATAGGAGGAGTACACAGGGAAATCTTTTCTGTGTAATGGATTTGTTCACTGACTTTTATGAATACTGCAATGGGGGCCCTCAGCTCACAAGTAGAAGGGGTTATCAATGCAGGGTCATTTACTAGAGACCTCAGCTTTGGAATCATACATTCATTGCCATTTTTGTTATTATTTGAGTTTCTTGGTTCTTATTTGTTCAGGGAGTAGATCGATTAAGTTTTATTCTAATTTCAATGATACATTGACAGATAAATACAGATGGCTAAGGACAAGGCAAAATTCATTTCTTTTAATGTAACTGGGCTATTAAATCCAATCAAATGTAAGAGAATTTTATCCAAAATGAAAAAAGAACAAGCCCATGTAGTATATTTACAGGAAACTCATTTAATTGATAATGAGCATAAAAAACTAAAGAGAATGGGCTTCACTAATCTGTTTTTCTCCTCATATAAATCAGGACATAGGAGAGGAGTTGCTATTCTTATCTCAAGTCAGCTAAATTTTGAAAAAAATATTCAAAATGGGAGATAAAGAAGGCAGATATATTCTGGTAAGGGGGAATATAGATGGCAATTCAGTTACTCTATTGAATATATACACACCCCCGGGAAGTGATATTGGTTTCTTTCAGAAAATTACTGATATTGTGGTAACGGAAACAGAAGGTCTCCTGATATGTGGGGGAGACTTAAATTTACAATTACAACCAAACTTAGACTCTTCCATTAGAAAAACCTGTGAAACAAAATCTTTACATAAGAAAGTTAATACACTTTTTGAGGATTTTGGTTTAATTGATATTTGGAAGGACCTTTTCCCTGACAGAAGGGATTACACTCATTATTCTGCTCCACATTCTGTATATACAAGAATAGACTATTTCATAACATTTGAAAAAGACAAAGACAAAATAAACACCTGTGGAATTGGGACAATAGATGTAAGTGACCATGCACCTATATATTTATCTGTTGATTTTGACCTACAACCAAAGAATACTATTTGGAAACTAAATTCAAGTCTACTCAATGATCCGTATTGAAGGAACAAATTAAAAAAGAAATTGGTCTCTACTTAGAATTTAATGATAATGGAGAGGTTTCACCTCCCATTTTATGGGATACTCTGAAGGCTGTCTTAAGAGGGAAAATTATAGCGATATCTTCATATAAGAAAAAAATAAGGAATAAAACATTAGAGAAATTACAAAATAGGCTGAAGGAACTAGAGAGAAAACACAAATTGAATTTGGCACAGGATACATTAGGGGAAATTAAAAGAATTAAGAATGAAATAAATAATTTGGCTACGCAAGAAATCAGGAAAAACTTAATGTTTCTGAAACAGAGACATTATGAAAGTGGATCGAAATCTATGAAAATACTGACGTGGAAACTGAAAAAAAAGATAGCAGAAAATACAATTCATAGAATTAGGGACCCAAGAACGAAAATGATAAAAAATAAGCTAAGTGAAATTCAAGAAGCTTTTGAAGTGTTTTACGCAACGCTATATTCCAAAGTTCCAGGGGAAGCATAACCCAAATTGACACCTTCTTGAATTCTCTGGAGTTACCCACTTTAAACGAAGAACAAAATAGAAGGATGACTGCTGACATAACTGAAGTTGAATTAAAAGCTGCAATTATTAGGCTCAAATTAAGCAAGTCACCAGGATCAGATGGGTATACGGCAGAGTGGTACAAAGAATTTTAAAATGAGTTAATTCCTGTTTTACTCCCCACACTGAACTGGGCTCTAAAAAAGGCACAAATGCCACCCAGTTGGAAGGAAGTGATAATCTCAGCTATACCGAAAGAAGGCAAGGATAAAATGGAATGCGGGTCATTTAGACCAATATCTGTTCTTAATGTAGATTATAGGTTATTTACCTCCATCATGGCCGAACGATTAGAGGAGTTTCTACCCATACTGATAAGTAATGATCAGACAGGTTTTATAAGACAACGCCAGACTCAAGACAGTATACGAAGGACACTTCACATTATAGATCATTTACAAAAAAATTAAATCGAAGCAATAGTGATCAGCGTGGACGCTGAAAAAGCATTTGATTCGGTTAATTGGAATTTTCTTTACAGAGTTTTACATAGATTTGGTTTCCAAGACACAATTATTAAAACTATACAGACACTATATGACAATCCTACTGCTAGGATTAAAATCAATGGATATTTATCAAATAGTCTTACCCTAGAAAGGGGCAAGAGACAGGGTTGTACATGGTCACCACTACTCTTCGTGTTATATCTGGAACCATTAGCTCAATACATCAGACAAAATGAAGATATCAGGGGAATTACTATTAAAGGGACAGAGCATAAATTGGCTTGTTTTGCGGATGACATTTTGATCTATCTAGGGCAACCAACATACGCTTTATCTAAATTGATGCAATCCTTTGAACAATATGGTCAATTATCAGGATACAAGATCAACATAGATAAAACCCAATTACTTTCATATTACTATAGCCCACCAAGAAAAATTGAAAGTCAATACCCCTGGGCATGGCACACAGAGTCTTTCAAATATTTGGGCATCATTATGCCAAAAGATTTGGCAAAATTATCAGAATGTAATTATCAGCCTTTATATAAAAAAATTAAGGAAGATGTGGCAAGATGGAGCCTGATTCCTTTTTTCCGTCTCAGTTCAAGGATTGGGTCTATTAAAATGAATATACTGCTCAGACTGTTATATCTCTTTCAGCCCCTACCAATAGAGGTTAACCAAAACCAATTCAATGAATGGAACAAGATGCTCTCAAGGTATATTTAAAAGGTCTAGAGTTCATCTCAAAACTTTGCAATTAGCAAAGGAAAAGGGGGGATGGGGCTTGCCTTCTCTTAGAGATTATTATTTTGCAGCACAGTTGAGAGCTGTGATATGTTGGTGCAACCCATCATTTGACGCTCAATGGAAAAACATTGAGGAGCGGGTACTTCCCATCCCTATACAAGCAATTTTGGCTGATAACAACCTGCAAAGGTACATAAATACTATTGATAACCCATGGGTGAAATTTACTCTTAAAATATGGAAAACTACTATAAAAGAATATAATCTAGAGGGAGATATTGTAATTCTTAAATGGTGTGTATATGACTCTGATTTTACACCAAATAAATTGGATGCTAGATTTAAGGACTGGACAGCTAAAGGAATAACAGTTCTTTGCAATATAATGAAAGAAGGAACACTGTTCAGTTTTGAAATGCTTAAAGAGAAACACTTATTAGAAAAACAAGATCTTTATCGGTATTTACAGATGCGACAATATGTTAATAAGACGCTTAAAAATGTAACCAAGGCAAATCCATGCTTGATAGAGCTCTTTAAAAAAGCATATAATTCAGATAATGGTAGTAGAATCATTTCAAGCATGTATAAGGGTTTGTCAAATCTTAAAACACATTCGACTTCATACATTAAAACAAAATGGAAGAAGGAAGGAGGGATAATTATATCTGAGAAAGAATGGACAACAATATGGAGATATCAATGGAAGTGTACCAATTCAGAAAAATGGAGGGAGTTTGGATGGAAAAACTTGATAAGATATTTTATGACACCCTCTCAGAAATCCCATTATGATAGTAACCTCCCTGTTTGCTGGAGAAATTGTGGAAATCAAAATGCAAACCATTATCATATTTTTTGGGACTGCCCTGTTATCAAAAACTATTGGAGGGGGATACACAATGCCCGACAAGACATCTTTAAATGTGAAATACCCTTGGAGAGTAAGACCATTTATTTTGGATATATACCTCAAGAATGGTTGAAAAGAGATAAATATTTAATGAATATATTGTTGGTGGCTGGTAAAAAGACTCTTACTAGGAAATGGTTATCACAGGAGAGCCCAACTTTAAATACATGGATGGAAATTACAATAGACATTTACAAAATGGAGAAGATAACAACATCTGTTAATCATAAGCTGGAACAATTTGATTCATACTGGGAAAAATGGTTTAACTACATAATGCCTCATAGGCCTGATCTTATTCTCACAAATCAATGAATCTGTTGTTAGAAAAAAGATCACTCCCTACTTGCACATAGTTCTTTCCTTTTGCTTGTTTTTTCTTTCCACTCTTTTCTATCAGTGTATATCCCAGATAAATACTTTGTGGAGATTTTGTGATATATATGATTATATGATATATATGTATAATGTCTGAAATACATCTTATGGAAATGTTTGTTTGATGAACTTCAATAAAAAAAATTACAAAAAAAAAACAAATTTGTGAACCAGTCCTGACGAAGGGTCTCGACCCGAAACGTTGACTGCTTCTTTCAACGGATGCTGCCCGATCTGCTGAGTTCATCCAGCTTTTTTGTACGTCTAAATTTGTGAACCAGTTTTGTACACACCTTTACTTACTGCTGGCAATGTAGCATTGTATTTTTTTTCCAAACACTGGGTGTGTGGCAATCTTTACTCGTCTTTCAGTAAAACCAACAGTGTCTGTGAAAGTAAGCTTATGGTTGTGCCTTTCTGACAGCACGATCTCCATTTTTCTCCAGGTTTATCAGTGAATTTACTTACGACAATCTTCATGCTAGCAGGCATGTCCAACTCACACTTGTCTTGCACTTCTTCCATGGATTTACAATAGCTTTCAAGAAAAAGACTGTAATCTTGAAGAGGTTTCACATTTTTTCATTTGATAAGTTGCCTAGAAAGAGCTTTTACCATGAAGGCCTCAACAATTTTGTGCTCATCACCAAAATGTTCCTGCAGTAAAGCCTTTAGATATCCTTGCTCCAGGCTGGCCTGCTGATAACTTTTGACAAGCTCTCTATCACATGATTAGTTACCAAAAATAAACCTAATAAATGTAAAATAAGGAATACAATGCAGATAGAGAACAGATGTGAGGCTCCTATATACCTTAAGCAATTTCATTGAGTGAAATACTGTACCTGTTTTGATATTTGAAGTCAAAAGACAACAGGAAAAATAAAAGTGGAGAAGTACTTGTGGTTACCAGGCCACCAAGTTAGTTTTAAGAAGCTAGTTTTAAATGTTCTCAACATTGATGCTTCACCAGTGCACATTTTGTTCTGGCTGTTTTGTTTTCCACACTGAGTGGCAATAAGTGTCAACTTTCATGCATTATGGTAAGCTGCTTTCTGCAAGTGGGTTTGAACTGTCAGCCAGTATTAATTCTGCAATGGACTATCACAGAGACACCGCCTGATGATGATGCAAGTTGAGAACTCATGATTTTAACTTTAGTTGAACCAACGTTTTGCAGTGGAAGTGCTTTTCTAATGTAGCAGCTTTCTATCGACAGCGGGAGCAGTTGGAGTGACTAATCAGGAAAATTATATTTCAACAAATTCTTGGAAATTATGCCATGCTAAGTTAGAGAATGCTATTGTCCTTGAGACTGTTCGCACGTCAAAATCTGATCAGCAGTGTTTGCTTATGGCCACATTTTATTTAACAGCGGGTTGAATCAGTTAAAACTCAGTGCACTTAGTGGAATTCATTCTTGATTCCATTTCCCATTCCCAATCCCACATGTCAGTCCATGGCCTCTTCCACTGCCACGATGAAGCCAACCTCAAGTCAGAGAAGCAAAACCCTCATATTTTATTGGGGTGGCACGGTAGCCTAGTGGTTAGCACAAGGCTTTGCAGTAGCAGAGACCCGGGTGTAATTCCCACCACTGCCTGTAAGGAGTTTGTACGCCCTCCCCGTGACTGCGTGGGTTTCCTCCGGGTGCTCCGGTTTCCTCCCACAGTCCAAAGGTGTACTGGTTGGTAGGTTACAATTGGTCATTGTAAATTGTCCCATCATTAGGCTAGGGTTAAATTGGGGATTGCTGGGCAGCACGGCTCAAAAGGCCTGAAGAAGCTACTTTGCATTGTGGCTGATGGCTGGCTGGCTGGATCTTCACTTGCGAAGATCAGGAGGGACGAAGAGTCCTCAGGAGTGACGGCACAATTGTTAGTGATTGTAGAGGCCAATTCTGGATCTGCAGACTTGAGCAGTAGGGACACGGTTACAGCTGGGATGTGGGCGCTTGGGTAGTAGGATCCTTCCGGTATCTCCTCTTCTCTTCAGCAGTCGCTCTTCTGGATTCCTCAGAGTTCCTGGCTGCTCCATGGATCAGCGTTCTCCAGCGGCCTCTGTCACAAGCCAGCTGCTGCCACTCATTGACCTCGATATTTGCCTCAGAGAGTAGCTGCTTCAGTTGGTCTTTGTACCTCTTGCGCGGAGCACCATGATCTCTCTTGCCCTCGGGGAGTTCTCCACAGAGCACTGCTTTCGGTAACCAGGAGCTGTCCATGTGGCCCGACCAGCGCAGCTGCCTGAGTGACAAAGTGTCTTCAGTGCTTGGAAGTTGACCCTTCTCCAGGACCTCGTTGTTGGAGGCACGATCCTGCCGGCTGACCCCCACGATGGAGCAGACGCAGCGCTGATGAAGCGCTTTAGCAACCGGATTTGCTTGCGGTATAAGACCCAAGCTTTGGAGCTGTATAGCAGGCTTGTGACAACGGCAGCCCTGTACGCATGGATCTTTGCAAACAGATGCAGCTGGCGGTTCTTCCGCACACGTTTCTAGAGGCGCCTGAAAGGCACTGCAAGCTCTGGCAACGTCCCTTACTACTGTAGCATCGTTGGAGATGATGCTGCCCAGGTAGGTGAACTGCTGAAATGTCGGTCGCCAGTGGTGATCCGAGACCAGTAGTAAACTACACGAGGGGGTTTCTGGTGGAGGATCATTGTTTCCGTCAGACTGACCGTTAACCTGACAATCTTTGTAGCCTTGGCGAAGTGAGTGACTGTAGCCTGTAGCACGTCCTCTGTGGGTGTGAGAAGAGCACAGCTGTCTGCATATAGTAGCTTGCGAAGGGGCTCTTGCACGGTTTTTGTTTGGGTGAGTAGGTGGCGGAGGTTGAAGTTATTTCTGTCAGTGAGGAACTGAATGTGAACGCTCTCTAAGGTGTTCTCTTTCACTTCCCGTAGCATCATGCTGAAAAGGATGGCAAAGAGCGCTGGTGCCAAAACACAGTGTTAGGTTCATGGTGGTACTGATGGGGAATTGGTTAGACAGGTGACTGTTGTGTTTAACCTGACCACTTTGCCTTTATGAAGCTGCTGCAGTATGGTGAGGTATTTTGGGGGACAGTCGAGCTTTGACAGAATCTTCCAGAGTGCTTGTCTCCTTGTACAAGAACAAAGGGGAGAAGTCAGATTGCTGAAACTACAGAGGCGTAAACCTGCTGTCCACCGCCAGGAAGATCCTCGCCAGAATTCTCTTGGACAGAATAATCCCTATCATTGCCGATGGCAGCCTCACAGAGAGTCAGAGCAGACTCAGAGCAAACAGAGACTCATCTGATGTGATCTTTGTCCTGCGCCAGATACAGGAGAAGTGAACAGAATATGGGACTGTATGTGCCATTTATTGAGCTGACCAAGGCCTTTGATACAGGCAGCTGCGATGGTCTGTGCTGCACCTCAATAATAAACAAATAAATGAATATTCCATTTGGGTAGCTTCCAACCTGACTGCATGAGTAGTGATTTTCCAATTTCTAATAATTTCTCCATTTCCTCTTCTCCAACATGGTCTCTTTCTCTCCTTTTCCATTCTTCATTATGGCTCCACTCTTAACTCTTCTCTTCTCCTCACCTGCCTATCAACTCCCTCTGGTGTCCCTCCTCTTCTCTCTCTGTGTCACGGTCCACTTTCCTATCAGATTCCTTTTCCTTCAGCCCTTTACCTTTTCCAGCTTCTCACTTCATCTCCACATCCCCTACCCGCCCACCTCCCTGGCTTCACTTATCTTCTAACTTGTACTCTTTCCCCTCTCCTATCTTCTTATTCTGGATTCTTCCCCCTTCCTTTCCATTCCTGATGAAGGGTCTGGCCCAAAACATTGATTCTTTTCCTCTCTATAGATGCTGCCTGTCCTGCTGAGTTCTTCCAACATTTTCTGTGTCTTACGCTGGGCTCCCAGTATCTGCAGAATCTCTTGTGTATTTTCTTTAGTCACCGAACTTTATCAATAGGGAACACCACACAGTGTGCTTGAGGCACTCAGTGGGTCAGGCAGCATCTATGGAAGGAAATGGACAGTCAACATTTCAGGTTGGGGCTCTCTGTCTGGGTTTAAAGAGATATAGCCAATATTAAAAGTGGAGGGAAGGGGTGGAACAAGAACAAGCAGGTGACAGGTGGACCCAGGTGATGGGAGTGTGGTAGGCAGGTGAGGAAGGGAGGGGACAGTGGGAATAATGGCAGAAGCTGGAGATGATAGATGTGACAAAAGGCTGAATGTGATGAAATCTGATCGGAAGTGGAGAATGTAAAAAAAAAAGGGAGGGTCCCCCCTGTGTCCCCTCCTCCTCTTTCTCCTACAGTCCACTCTCCTCAGATTCCTTCTTCTTCAACCATTTACCTTTCGCACCGACCTGGCTTCACCTATCACCTTCTAGCTAGCCTCCTTCCCTCCCCCCACCTTTTTATTCTGGCATCTTTCCCCTTCCTTTCCAGACCCGCAAGAAGGGTCTCGGTTTGAAACGTTGACTGTTCATACACTTCCATAGATGCTGCCTGCTCTGCTGAGTTCCTCCAGCAGTTTGAGTCTATTACTTTGGATTTCCAGCCTCTGAAGAGTTTCTCATGTCTCTTAAGGGAGGGAGATGAGGAGGGGAAACAAAAGAAGGAGTATGTGGGTGGTGGGAAGATGGAGAGGATGGGGAGAGGAAAGGGAAAGTTGATGTTGGCTAGTTGGATCAAGAAGAGGGAGAAAAGATAAATGGGGAAAGGGGACAGAAGAGAGCAGTTACCGAAAGTTTGAGATCTCAATGTTCATGCCCTAGTATATGAGGCAGAATGGAGGTGCTGTTCCACGCATTTGTGTTTTTAGCCTTGACCTGGCAATGGAGGAGACAATAGACAGACATGTCAGTATGGGAATGGGAATGGAAAGGGGAAGTGGAATTAAATTGGCTGGCCACCAGGCGATCGCAGCTGAGAGACAGGTTGCTTGAGTGGGTAGAGATCTCCATAGACTGAAAATGTCTGCATCCAAACCAAGATTGGTTATGCTCATTTAATAATAAATCGTGATTGAAAAATTGCACTTTATTTTCATATTGGGAGTGCTCTTTCTAAAAAAAAAGTAAATATTTGCCAGAGGCTAGATATTAGCAGAAGATGGATGGATTGACGATTCTGCACGATGGGCAGAGCACTCTTGTGAAAAGTGAATATCCAAGAGAGAAATTGGTCTGTAATAACTACAGTGACTAAGTCAGGCTGGTGCCTGGAGTTTATGAGCTGCCTGCAGGATCCCTTTCAATGACCCAGTAAATGAGCAAAGAGTTATTTTTGAAATTGACGGCACTGTCATGTTGGGATATGCAGCTGTCCTTTTGTGGAGAATTGGAGCAAGGCACTGGCTCTCCACCCACCCCGCATGGCACTTTGTTATCACCACACTGCTTTAAAGCTGCATTGACATGTCTTTGAAGTGGTCAGGTGGTGATGTGTAACTTAATTCAGTCTCTTGAAACATTCCAAGTGAAGGAAAACAGTCCTTCGAAAAATAAAGCAACACACACAAAATGCTGGAGGAACTCAGCAGGTCAGGCAGATGGAAATAAATAAGCAGCTGACATTTTGGGCCATGACCCTTCTTTGGGTCTGGAAAGGAAGGAGGAAAGATGCCAGAATAAAAAGGTGGGGGGAGGGGAAGGAGGCTAGCTGGGAGATGATGATGAAGCCTGGTGGGTGGGAAAGGTAAAGGGCTGCAGAGGAAGGAATCTGATAGGAGAGGAGATTGGACCAAAGGAGAAATGGAAGGCAGAGAGGACCCTGGGTGGTAAGAAGAGGCTAGAGTGGGGAATAGGGAAGGGGAAGGGAGAATATTTTTCACCAGAAGGAGAAATCGATATTCATACCATCACATTGGAGGCTTTCTACAGTAGACAGAATATAAAGTTTTGCTCTTCCATCCCCAGGGTGGCCTCAGGATGGAATGAGGATGGGAATTGGAATTAAAATGTTTGGCCACCAGGAATTTCCACTTTTGTCGGATAGAGCGGAGGCGCTCGATGAAGCCCCAATGTTATAATATAATTAAATAGCTTTATGAAAGAAGCTTCACAGATACCTCATGCAGCATTAATGTGTATAATTTAAGAGTGTTAGTATATAAAGGTATCAGAAAAGCAAATAGTGTTACTATTTTAGATTTTTGTTTACCACATCAAAAGAATTCTACCCTATAACAAATAATGCTATTTACTTAGTTCTTATCAAAGTTCAAAGTAAATTTATTATCTTCTTTTCATGTTATATGTCAATGATTTGGATGGTGGAACTGATACAATATTTGCCTACAATACGCAGATTGGTGGAAGGGCAAGTCGTGTTGAGAAAGCAGGGAATCTGCAGAAGGACTTAGACAGATCGGGATACTGGGCCAAGAAATTACAGATTGAATATAATGTAGGGAAGTGTGTGCTCACTGTGATAGAAGGAATAAAGGTGTGGACTATTTTCTAAAAGGGGAGAAAATTCAAAAATTTGGAGGTGTAAAGGGACTTGAGTGTCTTTGTACAGGATTCCCTAAAGGTTACCTTACAGGTTAAATTGGTGGTAAGGAGCGTAAATAAAATGTTAGTTTTCATTTCCAGAGGACTCGAATGTAAGTGTGAGAATGTAATGCTTTATAAGGCATTGGTCAGACCACACTTGGAGTATTGTGAGCATTTTTAAGATCAATGTTCAAAGTAATTTTATTATCAAAGTACTTGCATGTCACCATATATAACCCTGAGATTCATTTTCTTGCAGACATACTCAATAAATCCAATAACCATAATAGAATCAATGAAATATCACACCAACAGGGTGGACAACCAGTCTAAAAGATAACCAACTGTGCAAATACAACCAGAATGAAAAAAGAAATAATAATAATAATAATAATAAATCGGCAATAAATATCGAGAATATGAGATGAAGAGTCCTTGAAAGTGAGTCTATAGGTTGAGGGAACAGTTCAGTGATGGGGCAAGTGAAATTGAGTGAAGTTATGCCCTTTGGTTCAAGAACTTGATGGTTGAAGGGTAGTAATGGCTTCTGAATCTGGTGGTGTGAGTCCTGAGGCCCGAGGCCCCTGTACCTTTTTCCTGATGGCAGCAGTGAGAAGAGAGCATGTCCTGGGTGTTGGGGGAGATCCCTGATGCTGCTTTCCTGAGACCACTCTCCGTGTAGATGTGCTCAATGATGGGGAGTGCTTTATCCATGATGAACTGGGCAGTATCCACTACTTTTTGTAAGATTTTCCTTTCAAGGGTATTGGTGTTTCCATATCAAACAGTGATGCAGCTAGTCAATAAATTCTCCAGCACATATGTAAAAGTTTGTCCAAGTTTTAGATGTCATGCAAAATCTTCACAAAATTCTAAGGAAGTGGAGGCACTGCTGTACATACTTTGTAATTGCACTTGCATATTGGGCCCAGGACAGGTCGTCTGAAATGATAGCACTGAGGAATTGAAGTCATAGTGGTAGTATTCTCATTTCTGTCAGAATGCTGTTATTTTTGGTTTTGTGGAGTGTGCTTCGGAAATGTAGAGGAGGCTTGACCCAAAAGCAGAGCAGCAGAGACGATTTAGCAGTGAGCAATAATTTTAGTAATAAACTGCAAAATAAGCCATGGGGAGAACAGATGCTAAACACCCCAGGCAACAAGGTAACGAAGGCCAGGAGCAACTGGATGAGGATGGCTAGTTGGATGAGTGAACAAGGACTGCAGTTGAAAGCTGTGTTTAAATAGGCTGCAGGTGATGAGTTGGAAATGAGTGGCAGGTAATTGCTGTTAGCTGGGTGGAGACTGGGAGGTGCCTGCCTATGCAAGCCTGACAGTTGCAGTTGCCATCTGCTGTTTTATTGGAAGAGACGGGTAACTGAGGTTGAAGCTTGTGGAATTGAAGGCAATTTATTGACAGCTGGGAAATTGGCTGAGTTGTTGAAGGCAGACTAAAGATATCAGTGGTCTAAAAAGCAGAATGTGACTAATAGTATCCTGCAAGGATCCGTGATCAACATATTTATAAATAACTTAAATAATGGGATAGAAAGCCACAAACCCTGTTGACAACACAAAGGAAGGTGGTATTGTAAGCTGTGTGGGTGGCAGTATTAATTACACAGTGTTATTAATAGGTTGAGCAAACGGGGGAAACTGCGGGAAATGGATTTCATGTTCGACACTCAATGAGATTATCCATTTGAGAATTAAAAAGGATAGAAGAGAGCTCTTTCTAATGAGTGAAAAGTGAGATGTAATGGAGGGGAGACTTGGTCCTTGTACAACGAACACTAAATTGACATGAATTGCTGAAAGCAATAATGAAGGAGGACACAAGCTCACCAGTCTTTATGCCTGGAAGACTAGATTACAAGCAGATATAATTTAACTTACATAAAGTCCTACTTAGACCATAACTGAAGCATTGTGAGGAGGTCTGTGCTCTAAGGATAAAACAGTGCAGGATAGGAACAGGCACATGGTGTTGTGGCAAACTAATTAAATTAGTAATTAAATGCCTAATTAAATAAATCCCTTCTGCCTACATATTTTCCATATCCCTTCATCCTCTGCAGGCACCTAACATTCTCTTTATTACAAAAACGGTCCCCGTATCACCATAAATGTATGCCTTCTTGCATTAGGTATTTTGCCTCTGGGTTGTCTACTCTGTCTATACCTTTCAAAACCTAATAAACTTCTATCAGATCTCCTTTCAGTCCTTGCTGCTCCATAGAAGACAACACAAGCTTGTTGAACTCTCCTCATTGCACATGTTTTCTAATCAAATCATCCTGGTATCCTCTTATACACCCTCTCTGAAGCCTTCACATCTTTCCTACAATGGAGCAAGCAGATTTGAATGCAATTTTCCAAGAGTGGTCTAACTGGAGAGTGTAGAAAGCTGCAATATAACATCCTGCACATTGCACATTTAGATGGAGATGTAAAGATTTTTACTCCTCATGTATGTGAAGGAAGTAAGAAATAAAGACAATTCAATTCAAGTCAACTCTAATAAATGCAAGCATGGCATATACAACACTCTCAGGAAGAACTCAGCAGGCCAGGCAGCATCTGTGGAAAAGTGAAAAAAAAAACAGTCGACATTTCGGGCTGAGACCTTTCTTCAGGTATATGCCTTCTTTACCACCCTATCAATTAGTTGAACCACTTCCAGGGAGTTCTGACTTGGATATTGTATACTGGCCTTGAAGGGAGGTGCAAATTCCAGAGGTTAACTCACAAGGAGATATGGAACCTAGAATTGTAATCCCTGGGATTTAGATTAAAGGGTAACTTAAGTTAAATCTTTTTGCTATAATTAGATAGAGAAACTCAGTCCAGATGAAGGGTCTCGACCTCAGATGTAAACCATCGATTCCTTTCCACTGATGCTGCCTCCACTGTGTTCCTCCAGCAACTTGCTTTTTGCTTTGGATTCCAGTTCTTCTGTGTCTTCTAGATGGGCTGGAATGAAATGAGAAAACACTTCTGCACCAAGACGGTGGGAGGAATTTGGAACACAGCCAGATCAGATGCTCATTTTAAACATTGTTAGACTTTTTTTGTCAGGCAGGGAAAGGGCAAGTTATTTTTATATAAATATTCTACTGAAGTATTTTCAATTATTGTGCTTTTACTTAACTTTTTTTTAAGTTTAAAAGACTTTTTTGTTTAATTTCTAACTTAAACTTTATTAGATTTTAACTGTACTTTAGCAGCAAAACATTTTGGCCAGAACTGAGAGTATGAGAGATGCTATGTCAATGAAGCTTTTTCTTTAAAACAAGCTGAAAACACAGGAAACTAGTCAGTAGTGTGGAGGATGCTATTGGCTTGGAAGGAATTGAAAGCTACTTTAAGTTGAGCTTTCTCCAGTATGAATCCTTGCATTTAATCTTATATCTTGTTGCTTTTATTACAGAATGTTCCTCCGGATCTCTCTATCTGCACCTTTGTGTTGGAGCAGTCCCTCTCTGTCCGAGCTCTTCAAGAGATGTTGGCAAACAATGAAGAGAAAGCAGAAGGGGCAAGTAATTTTAAAGCCTGGAGTACATTTACCATCTGAAGTGTAGAGGCTGACATTATGTTAAGAGGTCATTCAGCCGCGCCTACCCCCCCCCCCCCCCCCCCCGTCCATCCCTACAAAAATATGGGCTTTCGGTTAATCCCACGTCCCAAATCAGTTCAGAACCCTGCAGTTTCTAGCTCTTCAAGTGTACATCCAAATATTTTTTAAATGAACTGAGGCTCCACCACCTCATCAGGCAATGAGTTCCAGACCAGGACTAGATGTCCTGAATTCTCCTTTACTCTTTCTATGAGTTAAATTAAAGCCAAGGTGTTGTCCTCCTTGCTAAAGGAAAAGATCGTATTGTCTAGGTTACTCATAATTTTATACAGCTCAGTCTATTCTTTCCTCACTTTTAATAGACAATAGGTGCAGGAGTAGGCCATTCAGCCCTTCTAGCCAGCACCACCATTCACTGTGATCATGGCTGATCATCCACAATCAGTACCCTGTTCCTGCCCTCTCCCCATATCCCTTGACCCCACTATCTATAAGAGCTCTATCTAACTCTCTCTTGAATGCACCCAGAGACTTGGCCTCCTCTGCCTTCCACATATTCCATATATCCACCACTCTCTGGGTGAAAAAGTTTTTCCACACCTCTGTTCTAAATGGCCTACCCCTTATTCTTAAACTGTGGCCTCTAGTTCTGGACTCACCCATCAGCGGGAACATGCTTCCTGCCTCCAGTGTGTCTAATCCCTTAATAATCTTATATGTTTCAATCAGATCCCCTCTCATCCTTCTAAATTTTGTTTTAAAGTGAACTAAATCTATCTTTCACATGGTTATTCCTCAAATTCTGACGACTGGATGTAATTGTAAGTCAACTGCATGCCACTGAATAGAAAACAGTAATTGCCCTTCCAAGAAAGGTGGGAACAACTGAACTGAAAGGGAATGATCCCTTTAAATTCAAGATGGGCTAATATACAGATGTTGGCCATGTTTTCTGCTGTTAGGACCTAGAACACAAAGCTTTATTATCCCCAATTGAACAGTAGTATTAGTATCAATGCTGGAGTTCTAGTTCAAGTTATTGAACATGATGGTTTTCCATCATGTCCAACGATGATAGGAAACCTGTTCAGGAGAGTTTTATAATGTGGAAAAGCTGTTGCACTTGGGTAATTCCACTTTCTCAACCTCAGAAGTCCAGGTGGTATGAACAAGCGTCACAAACTGGGGTCTTCTTTGGTTGCAATGGATGGCCATGATGTCTCCTATGACTCGTCATGCCCTTCGCTCTCCATGGAGCGTTGCAGTACCGTTTCTCCAGCATTTGGATCTCACTGTAGATCCCACCTGCCCAGTCTGCTGGAGCTGACTTGCTCGCTGGGATAGGCATGTCCCTATCTCACTGAGGCATGAGGCCGCCAACTAACCCTCTCCTGGTTTAGCCTGCCTGTTGAAGCGGTGTACCGGGGTGTGGCTGCTGTCGCATGCAAACAGCTATTTGGAGCTACAGGTGAGCGCTGAGCGTCCAGTAAGGACCAAAGGTGAGTGAGATAACCTGGAATGGACATGACAAGCATCTTTACTGGAGGTGCTATACCTCCCTCGACACCCCTTACGCCCAACAGATGTATGTACACAGAGTATAACTGACATGGAAGTTAGCTGTTTGCAGCAGCAGCAGCACAGTACAGTAGAAATATGATGAGCATAGGTTAGTGTGAACTTAAATTAACAAAAATTATACGTAAGTTGCAATACAAAATAAACATTATGACACTTGTGCAAGTTGAAAGAGCGGAGAAGGAATATAGCCTGAGGAAGTATTAAAGTTTTTCAATTTGGTTTGAGAATCTGATGGCAGTGGTGAAAAAGCTGTTGTTGAACCTTGAGGCATGGGTCTTCAGGCACAGGTACTTTGTAGACTCAAGAAGAGAGAGAGGACAGAAATGATGGAGGGGGTCCCTGATAATGTATGTCCTGGGACATCTTGATCCATTGCTGTGGATGTTCTTGGTGGTGTAGAGAGCTCTACCCCTGATGGACTGGCTGAGTCCACTAATTTCCTCTAGCCACTTGTGTTCCTGTGCATTGGAGTTTCATGATGCAACCAGTCAGAATACTTTCCTCTGTACATCTAGAGAAATTTGTCAGAGTCAGTGATGACCTGTCAAATTTCCTGAAGCTTCTAAGAAGCCTCCTTAAACTTCTAAAGTAATTTTCAGTTAATCATGACTGTCAGTCTCAAAACCCCAGCTCTTCCACAGCCCATCCACCCCAATCTGCAACTTCTATAGCAACATCTGGTGATAGTCAACCAAAGGTAACAAGTTTAGGACACCAGCAGAATGCTTATCGACCAACCTATAAACATGGTCATGGAGAACAGAAGACTGCAGAATGGCACTGCAGTTACTCCCCAGTTTACATGATATGTGATTGTTCACAGGATAGAAACCACAGTAAAACATGAAAATATTTGTGGAAGGTCTCTAATTTAGTCAGATATAACAATGAGCAATGGAGGGAAGAGTGAGCAGTTACAGTACCAGTACCCACCATTCGGCAGAGTCCACCTTCCACAATTGTTTGCAGTGTCTGCTTGGAGGCCTGATGATAAATTAAAGCCCAAGGCTGGGGGGGTGGGGGTGGCAATTCAACACCGAGGAAGTATTGCCAGTGAAAGATCAGAAATGAGGAGTAGAAAATTAAGAGCTATTGCAAGGTTTTGAATTAAGATTTTTAAAAAATGGGATTAAAACGCCTTCAAAGGACATTCTGATTTTTTTTTCACAAAGCAGGATTCTGGAGAACGTGCTCAAGGTATTAATATTGTTATCCTTGTCTTCTAGTCCTATAAATAAATAAAGTTGCAGGAATGGAAAACATCAGATATATGACTTACTAAATGTTATTAAATTTCTCTATTTTTAGGCATGCGGGAAATGTAATTATGGACTTTGTAGGACGGGTAGCATTATGTACCTATGAGATATTCCAATTCTTGCTATTTCTGCTATTGCTGTGTTTAATAATTAAAGCTGGTAGGCGTTGTTTGGCTCATTGCAGTGCTTAATTCCGTTTCAAATAATGTCAAATATCCACATTGTCTCAGCTGAAATTATGTTAAGCTTTTGTCTCAACTTGGCACCTTAGCTGTTGAATTTTAGCCAAATTATCTGATATAAGTTGAATTCATTCAGTTGAGACTCCGAATTGAACAGTCATAAGTAATCTTTGAGCCTTTGTAGATTTAATATCATTGCATGAATAATAAACATTTGTTTCAGATTTTTCATTTGCTATTTGGAAACAAGGACTCAATTATTTTGATGTATTGACACAACAATACCAATTCCTCATATGTTAATTTTCTAGTTTCTGGGTTGTGAATTTTCAAATTATTAGCTCAGAGTTTATCATTCAGAGATGATGGGCAAACGCTTAATATTTTCTAATGAAATTCTTCTGTTCAGTCATTCTGCACAACCTTAAGTTTGATTCAGTTAAATGACCCAAGGCAATGAAAGAGTGTTTGACAAAATCATTGTAGGTTCAACTGAATTGTTAAAATTTATTTTAGGCAGTTCCTAACCATAAGAGATTTGCCAAAATCTGCAACTGATAAGATTTTCCAAATGTATGTTGGTCAGATTTTCACTCTTGGTATGTTGTTTTTGCTTGCACACTCTAAGTCCTGGTTTTGCTGGTGCTGGGAGTATTCTGAACTGAGAAAATGAAAGTCTATGCAGTCAAGCCTCACTTCAGTGAATGGAAGGGTGTTGATATACATTAGGTTAAGCCACTAAACCCTGGCCCTGTTAAATTGACAGAAAAGATTCTGTGCCACTATTCAAGGAAGAGCAGTGGGCTCTTCTCCACTGTCCTGGTTGGAAGTTACTCCTGAGGCACTCATTTAGTCTTGCTTCACATCAGAATCAGAATCAGAATCAGACTTTAATCGCCAAGTACCTATGCACATACAAGGAATTTACTTCCGGCAGATGTTGTTTCTCTCCTCATAACAATAATAATGATAAATATAAATGAAAATATAGATTATACATACAGGTAGTACAATCCAAGTAATAGTTAGCCGACAGTTAACCGGCAGTTAACTGTTCAGCAAAGTGATCGCAGTAGGGAACAAGCTTCTCCAGTGCCTATTAGTCTTAGTCTGGAGGGATCTGAAGTGCCTACCAGACGGAAGCAGATCAAACAGTCCGTGCGCAGGATGGGAGGAGTCCTTTATGATGTTCCCCGCCCTCTTCTTCAACCTGGAAGAGTACAGGTCCACAATAGAGGGCAGGGAGGCTCCAATGATGCGCTCGGCAGTCCTCACTGTGCGCTGCGTCTGGTTCTATCCTGCTTGGTGGCGGCTCCAAACCACACAATGATGGAGGTGCACAGGACAGACTCAATGACTGCAGTGTAGAACTGCAGCAGCAATTCCTGAGGCAGACCGTATTTCCTCAAGAGCCGCAGGAAATACATCCGCTGCTGGGCCTTCTTCAGGATGGAGCTGATGTTCTGCTCCCACTTCAGATCCTGAGAGATGGTGGTTCCCAGGAACCTGAAGTTCTCCACGGTGGACACAGGACTGCTGAGGACTGTGAGGGGAGACATAGGGGGGGATGTCTCCTGAAATCCACAATCATCTCCTTTGTCTTGAGTGTGTTCAGCTCCAGATTGTTCCGACTGCACCAAAGCGCCAGTTGGTCCACCTGCTGTCGATATGCAGACTCATCACTATTCTGGATGAGTCCGATGACGGTAGTGTCGTCTGCAAACTTCAAAATCTTCACATAGGGGTTGGAGGAGGTGCAGTCATTGGTGTAGAGGGAGAACAGCAGTGGAGAGAGGACACACCCCTGGGGGGTGCCGGTGTTGGTGATTCGAATATCCGAGGTGACCTGTCCCATCCTTACCTGCTGACTTCTGTTGGTCAGGAAGCTGTAAATCCAATCGCAGAGGTCAGGTGGCACAGCAAGGTGAGACAATTTGGAGCAGAGGGTATGAGGGACGATGGTGTTAAACGCCGAACTGAAATCCACAAACAGCATCCGAGCATAGGTCCCAGGACAATCCAGATGTTGCAGGATATAGTGCAGTCCCAGGTTGACTGCATCGTCTACTGACCTATTTGCCCGGTAGGCAAACTGCAGGGGATCCAGCAGGCTGCTGGTGATTTCTGTTTCTGTTAATATAATTTTACTGAGAAGAAATTGTTTCCCTTGTTTCCTCAATACAACTCTACATTTTCACAGAATCATAAAGTTGTTATGGTATCAGAGGAAGCTCTTTTAATACATTTACTTCTGCCATATTCCTCTACTTTTACCTCAAACCATGTGAATTATTTACTTTCAAGGATTAATTCAGTTCCCTTTCAATTGATTCTTTTTTGACTACTTCTAGAAGAAACAAGTTCAAGATTGAAATTCCAAAATGAAATGTTTCTCCTTACTGCATCCCACATTATCTCCCTCCCCATATACTCTTTGGCCACAGTTTCAAATGTGTGTCCTGTGGTTCATGGATCATTCATTAATAGGAATACATAGCCTTCTCTTACCATGCCTCAACCAATTGTGATCATGTACTGTTCTATCAAACTTCCTAGTTATTCTCTTTGCTTCAAGGAGAATGACATCATCTTCACCATTCTAACTTTTAAGATGAAATCTCTGATGCCTGGAACTATTTCAGTAATTTCTGTGCCTTTGCCAGGGCCTTCACTTCTATCCTAAACTCAGGTAACCACAGATGTTTGAACTTACTTGGATTTTGCTGACTTACACTTTGCACAGCATAACTTCCTTACATTCGTACTTTATGCCTCTGTTTATTACTAAAAAGGACGTCATAAGCTTTTCAAAATTATGTCAGTAAACAGCTTTGCAATTCCATGAGGATGTCATAGACCAAAATTAATCAATTCTTTTCTTCTTTCCTTCCTTGTTCTTTTCACACACTGTTGCACAATAATTTAATGTCCCATTTTAACTCCTCAATCCCTTTGGGTATTGCATCTTGTACTGATGTCAAATGACATCAGTACAAGATGCACTCAGGCTATGGAACCACAGGGGATAACTTCATTCAACTTCACTTGACCCATCATTGAAATGTTCCCACAACCAATGGATTCTCACTCAAGGGCTCTTCAACTCATGTTCCTGATACTTACTGCTTATTTATTTATTATTATTATTTCTTTTTTTGTATATGTGCAGCTTGCTGTCTTTTGCACACTGGTTGAACACCCAAGTTGGTGTGGTCTTTCTTTGATTCTGTTATGGTTATTATTCTATAGATCTATTGAGTATGCCCACAACACACTGAATCTCAGGGTTCTATGTGGTGGCAGATATGTACTTGGTAATAAACTTACATTGAACTTTGAAATAATTGCCTCTAATTTAAAGCCCATTTGAGTCTTTCATTAGAGAGAATCCAATTTTTAATTTTATTTTAAACTGTCATTGACACAACTGATCATCTACAGAGATGGACTGTTAGTGATTAACATTACCCAGAGAATGCCCACAAAATAAGTTTGACTAATTGGAGAGGAACTTTAAATATATTATGTACAAAGATGAATAAGCATGTGCTTTTAATACAGACAAAGTTCATGCTGTCTGACCCCTCTCTCTCATCCTCTGCCAGCACCCCCTCCCCATACACACCCTATTTATGAATGAAGACAAACTAGACCTGTTTGGATTCAGCTGAGATCTCATGGTAATTGATAACATACTAATACAACCATAAATCTGACACAGTCATCGAACCTGAGCTCTTGAAAACATCCTGTTGAGTAACACTCTCAAAATAAATGAGAGCCATCAGTCAAATCTAAACCTATTCCGATGTTCAATTTTTAATGCCCTGAGTACAAACTATTTTTGTCCACTGCTCAACTTCAGTTAAACATGTACAGTGTTTCTTATTTTTTCTCAGCTCAAGCTGGTAGACCTGAGGTAGGGGCATAGCTAAGCCCTCTCTTTCCTCGATTACTAGGAATTTTCAGGCTATTCTAGTGGTGTTTAGTATTATGGCTTTTGGGAGATTTGCATAAAAAATTCTGTACACTGTTGGTCAAATTGTTTAATGCTATTGTATGGTGACTTTGGGATGATATCAGTTATAGATATTACTACTGGGACAATGTACAGTGTACCTTGTTCATGTTCCATAGTCTTTCAATTTCCTCTTTTAGTTCAGCATATTTCCAGTGTTTTTCACTTACTGATTTCTGTATGTTTTGTATGGTTGGAATGGCTATATCTATTGAGTTAGTTGTTCTTCCTTGTTTATCCCGTAATATTATGTCTGGCAGGTTATCATGGATTATCCTATCTGTAATAATGGATCAGTCATAGTATAATTTGTTGGATTCTGACTCTAAAACTGGCTCAGGCATGTACAGTATTTATAGCATGTACAGTATGGTGTCTTTTGTGAGTTTGTATTTAACCATATCACCATATAACAATTTCAGCACAGAAATAGGCCATCTTGGCCCTTCTAGTCCATTCTGAACGCTTACTCTCACCTGGTCCCACCTACCTGCACTCAGCCCATAACCCTCCATTCCTTTCTTGTCCATATACCTATCCAATTTTTAAAAAAATGACAAAATCGAACCTGCCTCCACTATTTCTACTGCCACCACCACAAGCTCGATACACACAGCTACCACTCTCTGAGTAAAGAAGTTCCCCCTCGTGTTACCCCTAAACTTTTGCCCCTTAACTCTCAACTCATGTCCTCTTGTTTGAATCTCCCCTACTCTCAATGGAAGAAGCCTATCCACGTCAACTCTAGCTATCCCCCTCATAATTTTAATTACCTCTTATCAAGTCCCCCCTCAACCTTCTACGCTCCAAAGAAAAAGTAAGATTTTGGTGAATGTTGTTTGCCAGTTGATTGTGCCTGTGTTAGTAATCAGGTTGAGTTAAACTGTTGCAGGATCCTGTAAGTGTTGGATTGTTTCTGTTTTCCCTTGACTTTTTCTGTATTTATCATCTTGAATTTGTTGGCCTTTTATTCTGTATTTTTGATCATTTTTTTACATTAACCACCTGGTCCTATATTATTGCTATTAGTTTCTTTATAGGACTTTAGGTGCCATCAGATTCTAAATTTGCTTGACAAGGTAAATGCTGGAAGGATATTTTCCTTCATGGGAAAATCTTGGACAAGGAGGCATAGTTTTGAAATAAGTTGTCACTGTTTAAGCCAGAGGTGAGGAAGAATTCCTTTTCTCAGAATGTCATGAATCTTTTGAGTTTCATACCCAGTTGTTGATGCTGAGTCATTGATAGGGGCTTGGATTGCAGGAGAGTCATAGAGTAATGGGGAGGTGGAAATCAGCCAAGATCATATCAGCTGTTGAAATAAAATAAATGTGTACAAGGCTGGAGCTGACAAATAGCACTGAATGATTGGTTATTTAAAGAACTATCATTCTCGTTCACCATCAAGTTGTGCTTTAAAAATGGGGGTTTGGTAACATAGATCAGGTAGGCAAACTGGTTGGCATGGATAAGTTGGGCTGAATGGCTTGTGCCCATGTTCTAGAATTCTGTGACTCTGTAGACGTGACTGGATCCAAAGGCCTGGGTTTCTTGTCTTAAGAACATCATCAAAAATCTCATTACTTGATAAATTGAATTTCCTATGTTGAAAGTTGTTATACTGTACCTCAGATCTCAAGTGGTTTGAGATATCATGATGTTTTGGAAGGTCCAAAATAAATGGAGTTAGTCTTTTTATTTTCATTTGATAAATTTATCAGGTATTAAAGGCTGTAGTCAGTCCTCTGCTACTCCAGTTCTCAATGTTGTTGGGTAGGAAGAAAACCATGCTCTGGGTATGGATGCAAGGTGTAGAGGGTTATTGGAAGGTGCTGAAAATGCAGAAGGGAAGCCTAGGAATTGAGGGTGGGGGGGAATCACTCTCAATCAAATAATGATGACGAGCTCCTATCTTGCATTGACTACGGAGGTCAAAACCCACTGTTATCTGGAATTTCCTTTCAGTTCACTCAAGAAATATTTCAGGAAGGTCAAAGGATTAAACTTTAAAATTAACTTGTCAAAATCCAGAATGTCAGAATATGGATCAGAAATAAAAGGAACCCTAAGTTAATATGTAATCCCATTGAAATTATTAAACCATATTTAATAATGTTTTAAAATATAGAGCCATATTTAGATTTTAGCTGAAAAACCATGATTGCCTATGTCATACAACACGGCACTTAATGAACGAACATTCCCCAGCTTGTTAATTTGTTCAGAATGATTCAGAATTTTGTCAAGTTTGTAGTCATAGTGACTCAAGATAGGATGTTACCCTAGAGATTGGTAAGAATGTAGAGAATCTGTCCCAAGGTTGAGAAATTTGCAAGTTTCAAATGTCAGATGGGTTTTAATGGAGGACATACTTTGATTTTTCTTTCTGGAGATTTTCTTTCCATAGTGAGCCCTATCGACAGGCCACTTACATGACAGATACGTAGAGGGCTGAGTGGAGGGGTCAGGGAGTGGAAAGTCTGAGGCTGACCATGTGCAGGGGAAATCACAATGCTTCTAATTGAGCAGTGGGGAACTCAGCAGGATTAAGGGCATTAGGTCTGGGTTACAAAATAAAACCAGAAAATATTGGAAACACTTGGCAACTGAGGAAGCATCAGTGGGTAGAGTTGATGAGGTTTTGTCAGAGACTGAATGTGATGAAACTTTAACACAGTTTCTCGTACCATAGATACTGACCGATCTGACAAGTACCTCCAGCATCCCCTGCACTGATTTCAGAGTTTCAGCATCTGCAGCTTTTTGCTGTTTTGATTCCGGGAGTGGGTGATCAGGGCGAGTCCAGCCGTAGGCTGAAAGACGTGTTGTTAAGCCGTCTCATTCCTAGAGTGGGCACAAGGCCTTAGTGTCTACCTTGCTGGTTGTTGGTACCATGCCTTTTTGGCAGGGACATGTTGGATTCCTATCTTGTCGATTGCTTTCCCCTGGACTTGGAAACCTGCCTGTGGTTAAATGTACATTGTAACAGAGAACAATACAGTAGAGGGACACATTCTATGTCCTGCAATGTTTGTGCTAACCATGATGCAAAATTAAACTAATCCCATCTGCGTTCATGTGATTTACATTCTGCTTTCCCTGCATATTCATGTATGACCATGTACATTCTCAAATTAAAGATTTATCACCTCATTAGAATACTAAAGACCATAAGACATAGGAGCACGGTAAGGCCATTTGGCCCATTGAGTTTGATCATGGCTGATTTGTTATCCCTCTCAACCCCCTTTCCCTGCCTGTTTCCTTATTAGTCAGGAACTTATCACCCTCCGCATTAAATATCCTCAGTGACTTGGTGGCCCACAATCAGCCATGGCAACGAATGCCACAGATTCATCACCCTCTCTTTAAACCTTTGATCTGCCTCCAACTAGCTTTGGTCTCCATCCCTTGTCCCACCTCTGTTCATTTGGAAATGGGTCTATTGCAGGCATGTGGGTTCTCTTCCAGATTTTTAGCTCTTCTGAAAACCAAGCCCATCTGCCCTTGGGGGATAAAGTCCTCCCTCCATACTTCAAGAATATCCCATTATCTGTGTAGCACTTTGGGATATTCTAAGAACATGGGGGAAAAAACCTAAATAAATACGTTCTTGTTCATGAAAATAGTAATTTGCAAGCTGCCCAGCACTACACAACGCCCTAGGGACATTTCCTATCCAGAACTAGTGGAAAGTAAACTTGCACACTGAAATGAGAGATTACAATGCCAGTTCATCGCAAACTCAAACACGTTTGCAATCCCCAGAACAGTAGATTGGAAAGCATGAGAGTAGAAAAGGAACCAACAGACATCCACAGAATTTCTTGTACCTCAATATATGTTTGCTTGTACTTTCATTTTTATAAATTCTTGTATAACAGCTGTGGTGAAATTAGGTTGCTAGTTTTTCACTATGCTACACCACAGCTGTTATAAAGGAATTTATAAATGTTTGAGATTCAATGTTTACTTAAAAGTTTGCCTGAACGCATAAAAAATTATCATGCAAACTCACTACAGATTTTTATATTCATGATCATCTGATGAACTATTGCAGTGTTCCTTGGGGAATACTACCCTGAGAAACTCAAATAATTCAGGCTATCATTAGCTGTAATTAATTTGGCCTAAACAGTAAAGACAAATGTTTTGGAGTTTATCTGACAGTTCAGTCCATGATAATTTTGGTTGAACCAATTGAAACTTCTACTCAAACCTATGTACACTAGGCCCTGACATTGAATGACTGAGATTGAACTTTTGTGCAGTCTTTCTGAAAATGTAAACACAAAGTACACTGCAGATGCTGTGGCCAAATCAACACGTACAAACAAGCTGGATGAACTCAGCAGGTCGGGCAGCATCCGTTGAAGTGAGCAGTCAACGTTTCCGGCCGAGACCCTTCGTCAGGATTGAAGAAGGAGGGGGCAGGGGCCTCATAAAGAAGGTGGGGGGAGGGTGGAAGGTGCCAGGTGGAAAACCAATCAGAGGAAAGATCAAGGGGTGGGGGAGGGGAAGCAGGGAGGGGATAGGCCGGAGAGGTGAAGAAAGAATGTAAGGGGAAAGCACTATGGGTAGTAGAAGAAAGCAGAATCATGAGAGAGGTGATAGGCAGCCAGAAGAGGAGGCAGAGTGAAAGTGGGATGGGGGAAGGGAGAGGGAGGGGATTACCAAAAGTTGGAGAATTCGATGTTCATACCAAGAGGCTGGAGACTACCCAGATGGTATATGAGGTCAACCTGAGTTTGGCCTCATCATGGCAGTAGAGGAGGCCATGTATGGACATATCCAAATGGGAATGTGAAGCAGAGTTGAAGTGGGTGGCAACTGGGAGATCCTGTCTGTTGTTGCGGACAGAGTGGAGGTGCTCGATGAAGCCGTCCCCCAATCTGCGTTGGGTCTTGCCGATGTAGAGCAGGCCACACCAGGAGCCCCAGATGCAATAGATGACCCCAACAGACTCACAAATGAAGTGTTGCCTCACCTGGAAGGACTGTTTGGGGCCCTGAATGGTGATAAGAGATGAGGTGTAGGGACAGTACTTGCGCTTGCAGGGATAAGTACCAGGTGGGAGATCTGTGGGGAGGGACGTGTGGACCAGGCAGTCACGGAGGGAATGATCCCTGTGAAAAGCAGAGAGGGGCAGAGAGGGAAAGATGTGCTTAGTGGTGGAGTCCTGTTGAAGGTGGCGGAAGTTGCGGAGGATAATATGCTGGATCTGGAGGCTGATGGGGTGGTAGGTGAGGACAAGGGGAACACAATCCCTGTTGTGGTGATGGGAGGATGGGGTGAGGGCTGAAGTGTGGGAAATGGTGGAGATGCGGGTAAGGGCATGTTGATGATGACAGAAAGGAAACCATGATTCTTAAAGTAAGAAAACATTTGGGATGTCCTGGAACGGAAAGCCTCATCCTGGGAACAGATGCGGCAGAGACGGAGGAACTGGAAATAGGGAATAGCATTTTTTCATTTGGCAGGGTGTGAAGAGATATAATCAAGGTAGTTATGGGAGTCAGTGAGTTTATAGAAGATGTCAGTGGACAGTCTATCTCCAGAGATGGAGACCGAGAGATCGAGAAAGGGAAGAGAAGTGTCCGAGATGGACCAAGTGAACTTGAGGGCTGGGTGAAAGTTAGAGGCAAAGTCACTGAAATTGACGAGCTCAGCATGGGTGCAGGAAGCAGCACCAATGTAGTCATCAATGTAGCGAAGGAAAAGTTGGGGAGCAGTACCAGTATAGATTTGGAGCATAGACTGTTCCACGTAACCCACGAAGAGGCAGGCATAGCTGGGGCCCATGCGAGTGCCCATAGCTACACCCTTGGTCTGAAGAAAGTGGGAAGAGCCAAAAGAGAAGTTATTAAGTGTGAGTACCAGTTCCGCCAACCGGAGGAGTGGGGTGGTGTTGGGGAACTGGTGAGGTCTATTGTCAAGACGAAGTGGAGGGCTTTGAGGCCTTCTTGATGGGGAATTGAAGAGTATGAGGATTGGACATCCATGGCGAAAATGAAGTGGTCGGGGCCGGTGAACTGGAAGTTATTGATGAGGTGGAGGGCATGGGATGTATCCCGGATGTAGGTAGAGAGTGATTGAACTATGGGTGACAAAATGGAGTCCAGGTAGGCAGATACAAGTTCGGTGGGGCAGGAGCAGGCCGAAACTATGGGCCTACCAGGACAGTCAGGCTTATGAACCTTGGGGAGGAGGTAAAACCTAGCAGTGAGGGGTGTGGGAATTATGAATTTTTTGGCTGAGGATGGAAGATCTCCAGAGTTGATAAGGGCAGTGATGGTATGGGAGACAATGGTTTGATGTTTTTTGGTGGGGTCTTGTTCCGGGGGTAAGTAAGAGGAGGTGTCAGAGAGCTGCCATTTGGCCTCAGTGAGTCAGAGGTCCGTCCGCCAGACTACTACGGCACCACCTTTGTGGGTTTGATGGTGAGGTTAGGATTAGTGCAGAGAGAGTGGAAAGCAGTGCGTTCAGAGGGAGTGAGGTTGGAACAGGAGAGAGGAGTGGTGAAGTTGAGATGGTTGATATCTCAGCAACAGTTGGAGATGAAAAGATCGAGTGCAGGTAGAAGGCCCGGTGGGGGTGTCCAGGAGGAGGAAGAAGGTTGAAGATGGGAGAAGGGGTCATCAATAGGGTGAGGGGAATCCTTGTTAAAGTAGTACGCTCGGAGACGAAGGGTTCATACCGGGCACAGAACTCACTGATGTGTGGACTGAGGGGGACAAAAGTGAGGCCCGTGCTAAGCACAGAACGCTCTGCCTCAGAGAGGGGAAGGTCAGAGGGGATGGTGAAGACATGGCAAGGGTTGGGGTCAGAGGAGGGTAAAGAGTGGGAGGACTCAGGAGGGAGAGGGGAGTTGGGATGTTCAGGGAGAGCGGGCTGAGGGGAGGATGAGGGATCAGAGGAATGGAGGGGAGATGAGGGGTGGAGGGAGGGTTGGTAGTCCCTGGGAGGATAGGGGGTAGTAGAGGATTAAGATGAACAGTAGGACCCAGCGGCAGTAAGAGCGGTCCCGGTCTGGATAGGGTCAGGATCTCGGTCTGAGATCCTGAAAATGTATCTCTGTTTATCATAAACATGACTACGGAAATATGGTCAGCACTGTGGATTAAGTGCTCTGTTCATTCTCATGGCCTTGGATTTGCAAAGGACTTAGGTATGCTCAGAGGCTAACAGCATCAAGTCAGAAGAACCATCAATATGATTCCCACTGTCAAAAATCAATTATCTTTGACAACTTGTTTGGGAGCATAAGCTAGATCTTCAAGGTATCCTCTTTTGCAAACTTTACTGTCGATCAGCTCAGTTGCAGATGTTCTGAGAATGTTTGAGAGCCTGAATCTGGAGAGATTGCTTCCTCAGGCCAGAGTCTCAAGGACTAGAGGCCGTAATCCAATTTCAATTCAATCAGCCAGTTCAAAAGGTTCAACGGTTCAAAGGTTCATTTATACAACATGAAATTCTTCTTCTCTGGATAGCCATGAAACCAAGAAAGAAAAGAAAGGCAGCGTGACCATCAACCCCCAAATCCCACCTCCCCGCACAAAAAACGAATAAAAATGGAACAGGCACATCAGCCCCCAAAACTCTCCCTCTCCACAAAAAAAAACAAGAAAGATTGGGCAAAAAACACAGAATACAAATAATTAAAAGACTGAAAAAAATGTCTATAGTCCAAGTCCACATCCAAAATGCAAATAAAAGATGTGGAACACTCTCCAGGCCCAGCGGCAGACCTTTCTCTCTCCGGTATAGCGCAAGCAGAAGACAGGCAGCTGGCAATCACCCTCCCCACTCGCCTCGATGTTTCAGTCCCTCATTTCTTTAATCGGTGAACAATGGAAGCTTTAACCGGTGTAATGGAGTTGACAACAGCTTGCACCCTGTCTCACAGCCTTCCTGCCATGAAGTTCACACCGGCTGCCTCAGTCCCCCGGAATCCTCTTGGAGAATGCAGAGCGCTGAAACACTCAAACCATCTCCAAGCCTCTGCATTCACCTCAATGTTTCAGTCTCCCTTGTTGCTTTAATCGGCGACCAATGGAAGATTTAATTGGCAAGGTGAAGTTGAACATCAGCTCGCAACCTGCTCACCATGAGGTTTCCAACATTGCCTCTGCCTCCTGGAATCCTGTTGGAGACTGCAGAGCGCTGAAACACCCAAACAATCTCCAAACAGCAAATCCCAGGCTCCAACAGTTCCAGAATCACATCCAAGATGAAAAATAAATGTAGAAGACATAAAATAAATGAATTATATGGTTTCGTGATCTATCCTAGCGATGTCGACCAAAGGAACATTGTACGCAGATGCCATCTTGACCGGACACTATCCCCTCCAAAAAAAATTTCAGGCAAATATGAGGAGAAGTTATTGAGAGGCTTATAATTGTTTGGAACGTTCTGCCTCAAAGTGTAGTTGCTCTGTTACTAGATACGGTCAAGTTTGAGATGCTAAATCTTCGGATATTAGAAGAGCTGAGTGATATTTGGATCTGCTGGGAAAGTAGATTTGAAACATAACGGTCAGCCTTGATCTTTTTTGAATGATAGGCTTGAGGAACCACATATGCTTTTGAAACCCCCGGTCCCCTTGGCTGTGTAAGTCTAGGAAAGACGACCTCCAGCCCTGCCAAACTCGTGAGACTGAAGTGCGCTCTCACCCCAAATCCCTGTTTGTGTGGATGCTGTGTAATTCACTACCCTGTTACAAATTAGTGCCACGAAATAACAGACAGTACGCCGCATACGATTAAAAGATTATCTTTATGATTCTCAGTTTGACTAAAGGGTTAGTAAAGAAGAGAACAAAAAAATAAAAGGGCCTATTTTATTGTAACAGTCTAATGTGCACATGTTGGAGCTCACAGTTTCTCCAATTCACCAATCCTCAATTGATCTTCATCGAATCACGGTCCTGCTCTGGGTCAAATCAAGCAACCTCATATCTCCTGCGTCTTCCCTCTTCATCTCTTCTCGAACAACAGTCCCAATCCCATCCTTGGTGTCCCTCACCAGAGAAACCTCCTCTAAATTTGACCATCCTAACTGAATGGCACACATTTCTCCTGATGTCTTCAACAATAGCCCAAACAAGCCGAAAATGGAGCAAGCTGAAAAGAAGCTGCTCATACAGAACTGCCAAAATGAAATACATACGCCATAGCAGTAAAAATATGAACCAAGGCATTACACTTATTTGTTAGAGAATCAGACAGATAGAGCATGGAAGGAAGCCACGATTAGAATCTGACTCTACTAAACATGATATTTTGATGTCTAAATTTTAAGTGTGCTCTGGTACTGGAGTAACAAATAAGACCTCCTCTCTCTTCCCCTGTATCTCCTTGGCCCAGTATTTGATCAGCCATGATCTCAAAATGGAGTTGCAGGCTCGAAGGGCCGAATGGTCTACTTCTGCACCTATTGTCTATTGTCTATTTCTCATCTATAGCTTGTTTGATTCTAATTTAACCTACTGCGTTTATGTTTCAGTTCTCAGTGTTCAACTTTTAGGCAGATATATTATTGATTAGCAAAGTGTCAGGCATCCCCTTTATTCTCACAGTTCCAACAAGTCTTGGAACAAAAGTAATTTGAAGCTGAAGGCCGAAGGAGCATGTCCAATGTATGCAATTATTATTATCTGTTAGCCCAAATGGGTCTGACATCACATCAGTTGTGCAATCCCTGGAGCCAGGCAGAGTGGCAAGGAATTTTTCCCATTTCTCCCCCCAACACAGTTTTTCACTCAGCAACTTAGAAACCTGCACGTCAGAGTTTGCTTGCCATCAGATTGCAAACTCCACAGTTTGGTTGGCACGATCAGCATTATAAAGGAGCAAAAATAATTTATTCTGAACATTGCTCACATCAATATAACAGATTTTTGTCTGTCTCAATCTTGTTGTTTGAAGTAGAAACGTATTTTCTCCTTGCCTCTATTTGCCCAATTTACACATTCCGCTTTTCTGCTCAGTAGCACGTCACAGATGGCATAGCAGTTGCTTCTGTTTAGTGATCTATTTGTGTAGCAGGTAATAAAACAGAAGGAATTCCTCTCCCTGCACTTACAAGACAGTGCATAAAATAGAAAATATTTTCCATTTGGCAACGCGGTGCCGCTTGTAGAGCTAATGTCTCGCAGCATGAAAGCCCCAGACAAAATCCTGATCTTCAGTGCAGTCCATGTGGAGATGCTACATCCTCTCATGTGACATTAGTTTCCTCTGGGTGATCTGGTTTCTACCCACATCCCAAAGCAATAGGGGTTGGTAAGCTAAATGACCACTTAGATTGTCCTAGGTGGCAGGGGAGGAGCAGAAACTGGGGGGCGGGGGAGAGATAATGAGAATGTGAAGAGGATATGAGATGGGATTAATGTAGGATTAGCGTTTATTTTTTGGTCAGGGTGGACCTGGTCAGCCAAAGAGCATATTTTGTGGCTGCAAATCATAAACACAATAGATAATGCAGATGCTGGAAATCCAGACCAAACATGCACTAAGTGCGGGCTAACTCAGTAAGTTTGGAGTACATTTATGATCAAAATATGTATATTATATACCATGTTGAGATTCGTCTCCTTTCAGGCAGCCACAAAACAATGAAACCCAATGGGACCCTTTGAAAAAAAGACCATCAATCACCCAACAAAAACAAATCGTACAAACAATAAAAGTAAGCAAATAACATTTGGAAGTGAAGTTCACAAAAGTGAGTCCACAGCTGGAAGCCAGTTATCACTGCAGCTGATCTAGTCTCAGCTTGAAACGTCCCCTCCATAGGTGCTGTTGGGCCTGCTGAGTTCCTTCAGCATTTTGAGTGTGTTGCTCAGTTTTGTTGCAGTCTCTCTATGACTGTTGTTTATGATGGTGATGTATTTGCAAACATCGTGATGTGCTCAGGATAAGTTGTTCCATTGTCAAAAGGTATATAATATGGAAACAATTGGTCTATTTTTAGATGTTATGGTTCCAATTTTCCCCTCCAGTTTGATCTCACCACGTTGGGGAAGCATATTGTCACACTGTAATCCCACTGAGAGCTTCTCCTCACTGTGTGGTTTCATTATGATGCTCTGGGATTTGCAGTCTGACATTCACAGGTATATAGTCATCTTCCCTTTCCTTTAAAAAAAAGACATCCATTTGGGCTGTGCCAGGATCTGGCATGCACCACTGCCCTTCTCACTGTGTGCACTGGCTACCTGGCACACATCAGGCTCAGTGTGGAGAGGCTGATTCGGAACGCAGGGCTGGATGTGGATGCAGCCACTCAGCACGGAGGTGTTTACCCTTGCCCGCACAGTGGGTACGTACGTTGTTGGAATCTGGTACTACACACTCAATGTGTTGACAGACCACAAGAAATCCTTTCATCTCTCTCATCGCCTCCCAATGGATGTGATGGAAGCTACTGTGTGTTGGATTCACGGCTCTCCTTAGCCTTGAGATTTCAATGCAATAAGTTGCAAGATGGTAACCATCACTGAGCATGTTGCCTTAGAGCAGGGTTTCCCAACCTTTTCCATGTCAGGGACCCCTACCGTTAACCAAGGGGTCTGTGGGAATGACTGCCATAAAGGGCAAATTCAATGTCAAGTAACAGAAATATTATTTGCACTGGATTGAAAAAGAAAATCACATGGAGGCCAATCATAGAACATACTATAGAGCAGTACAGCAAAGCAAGACTGTGTACAGAGAGTAGGTAGAGCGGCTGGCAGAGTGGTGCGAGCACAACTTGAGTCTCAATGTGGGCAAGAACAAAGAGATGATTGTGAACTTCAGAAAGGTGCAGGGTGACCACGCCTCATTGTACATACATGGCTCCTCTGTGGAGAGAGTTGGGAGCACCAAATTTCTGGGAGTGCACATTACGGACAATCTCATCTGGTCCCTCAACACCAGCTCTTTGATCAGGAAAGCACAGCAGTGTCTCCACTTCCTGGGGAGGTTGAGGCTCCCATTCCCCCATTCTAACCAACTTTTCCAGGAGCACTGTCAAGAGTGTCCTGATCAGCTGCATCACAAGCTGTTACGGGAATTGTAAGGCTTCTGACTGCAGGCCCATAAGAAGAATTGTACGGACTGCTGAAAGATCATTGGGGTTTCTCTTTCACCCATTAGAGATATCTATCAGGAGAGCTGTATACACAGGGACCTTAGCATTGTCACTGATCCCTCCCATCCATCAATCTCTTTGACCTCCTACCATCAGGCAGGAGGTACTGTGGCATTAGGATCAGAACTGTTAGGATGGGAAACAGCTTCTTTCTCCAGGCTGCAAGACTGCTGAACTCCCTGCTATCACTTGGGTATCATCATATATGAAGTGCCTGTAGTGTTATACTGTTTACTTTTTAACTTGTGTCGTAAATGCAACTTACTATTTGCTACTTTATTTGAGGTAGTATTACTTTTTGTGCTGAGCGTGAGTTATATGTACCATGTTGTGCACCTTGGTCCAGAGGAACGCTGTTTGAATGACAGTAAACTGGACGAACTTGATTGTATAGATCCCTCAGCCCAAGAGGTTATGCCAACCTCTTAACCTATTCCTAGATCAATTTAACCCCTTCCTCACACATAACACTCCATTCAGCCTATTGTGAGCATGGTATGCTACTACTTAATCCCATTGTCTTGCACCACATCCCTTGGCCTGCAGGTTACAGCCTCATCATGCCCATGGTAGGGGAGTCTAGGACAAGAGGGCATGACTTTAGGATTGAAGGACGTCCATTTAGAACAGAGATACAGAGAAATTACTTTAATGAGAGGGTGGTAAATCTGTGGAATTTGTTGCCACGAGCAGCTGTGGAGGCCAAGTCCCTGGGTGAATTTAAGGCAGAGATAGATAGGTTCTTGATTAGCCAGGGCATCAAAGGAGAAGGAAAGGGAGTGGGGATGACCGGAAGAATTGGATCAGTCGATGATTGAATGGTGGAGCAGACTTGATGGGCCGAATGGTCTACTTCTGCTCTTAAGTATATCTTATGGTCTTATGCCGCTTTTAAGAATTTCAATTCTGTTTCATGAAAAAGCCTGCTCTGCAAGGCTGGCACCATAAATTATTAGTGTGTAATTAAAATATCATGGACGGACTAATGTCCTTCTGGAAGAAAATCAGTCATACATGGTCCCATTCTACATTATAGCAAATTCCTTTCAAGTGACCTTAACACAAGTTACAATGTTGACTTCTTCAGAACTGAGGAATGACAGTAGGTTTTAGTATATTTGATTCTCATGAAGAGGGTGTTGGTGCCAAGGATAGCATTATCCTTTGTCCTTCACTCACTTTAGAATAATTAATTATTTGCAACTTCAGAGTGGGCTGTGATACATTGAAATGTGACCATGCACCAAAGGTTTCTTTCCAAAAGGATGTTAAAACTTTGGTATTTTGGTCTGGCTGTATTTAATCTTGGTTGTATAACTTGTGATGTCAACTTTTCAGTTAAGATATTCTTAGTAAACTAAATTCAAGTTCTCAATCTGCCATATGACTTAACTTGCATTTTCTTGATAATTTTCTAGGCCTTGGAATTATTCAGCTAGTAAAATAACCATTATGCTATTGCACCCATGGTTGCCTTACATATGCAAAATCCTTTAAACTATACTGAAGCAAAATCACAAGATGGCTGTATTTCTTTTGATTACATTTGAGCAGGAGCTGTTGGTACATTAATTAATTGAAAGTTTCTTCCATCCAAATGCAATCGTCACATCCAGCAACATACACTCAGTGGCTACTCTATTGGGTATCTTTGTAGCTCATAAAGTGGCGACAGAGTGTATGTTCATGGTCTTCTGCTGCTATAGCCCATCCACTTGAAGGTTCGTTATCTTGTATGTTCAGAGATACTCTTCTGCACACCACCATTGTAATGTGTGGTTATTTGAGTTACTGTTGCCTTCCTGTCACTTTGAACCAATCTGGCCATTCTTCTCAGACCTCTCTCATTTACAAGGTGTTTTCATCCACAGAACTGCCATTCACTGGATTTTTTTTTTGTTTCTCACACCATTCTCTGTTAAAGTCTAGAGACTGTTTTGTGTGAAAATCCCAGGAGATCAGCAATTTCTGAGATACTCAAACCACCCTGTCTGGCACCAACAATCTTTCCACAGTCAAAGTCACTTTGATCACATTTCATCCCCATTTTGATGTTTGGCCTAATCAACAACTGAACTGCAAGACCATATCTGCATGCTTTTATACACTAACTTGCTGTTATATGATTGGCTGATTAGATATTTGCATTACCGAGCGGGTGTACTTAATGAAGTGGCCACTGAGTGTAGTTCTCTATCAATCCAGTCCACTTTCTATCCTCTTATATGCTGCATCCAATAATTGTACAGGTTATAAATTCTACAAGTTAAGAAACAGAACATGTTTTATTGATATTATTTAATATTTCAAACAATTTGATATACAAGCTGTTAAGGGAAGTATTTTCCCCCACAGCTGGTGAAAAGTTTGAGGATGTACTTTATAGCTTAAGGTCGATATTGCCAGTTCTGTAATCAGTACTAATGATAAACATGTTTTCTCGGTGTTTTCATAATGGATATTTCTATAATTGATATTGATCAGTTTGCATGATAAAATTTTAACCCGGACCAGATCTCTGTATAAAAGGATTATTAATGATGTTTATTAAAGTGCAGTTTTAGTTGGTGAGCTTATCTTTATTAATGCAGCCTTTATAAAATGGATTTTCTTTAATATACTAGGATATATTAGGGACAAAATAACATGTGAAGTAAATACTCTGATTTCCTGTAACAAGCAAATGTAGAGGTGATAGTTACATTTATTACAATTTTAGGAAATGATGCTAGTGCTTGGAGCTTTTCAAATAAGATACTTCTGGAAATTAATCTTTGCAATTATTTCATAATGCTTACACAGAAATTGACGAAGCTAAGCTGAAAAAGTATTTCCCTGGCCCTTGCTCTGCTTGAAGTGCTCTAAAGCATGCTTATAAAGTGCATTAATTAGGATTTGTAACCCTTCTGGAAGCATACATTCACAGGCAGTTGATAGTGGAACTAATTTTGTAACACATTCCCATCGTTGAAATTTATGGCAGAGAATAAAGTCATTTGTCTTTATTGATGCCAGACGAAAGGGAGAATCCAGCCTAAACCTTTCCCATCTCCTGGTTTGCTGCCATGATGTTACAGCACTTAGTCATCCAATTAACTTTTAATCTGATGAGGCTTTTAGTCTTTACCAGCCTGGCAGGCCATGAGATGTAGATTTTCACCATTCTGTCAGTGAATTATTTTTCCTCAATATCTGCTAATCCTTTAAACCAGTTATATTAAGCTGTGCCCTTATCTTTTCACTTTCTTTAGACCACATAACTTTATACACCTCAGCTAAATCTCTTCTCCGACTTTGCTGCTCCAAAGTAAACACTCCGAGCTTAGTCGGTCTTTATACAGTTTTACAATGACCTCTCTGCTCTCAGTTTCATGCCTCATCCAAGAAAAGAAAGCATCCTATATGCTTCTCAACAAGCTTATCCATCTGCCATTTACATGGATCTATGGCCAGCAGCACTCTCTACTTTGTTGCACTTTTCACTGGTTATCATATATTATCCTACTTTATTTTCCACCCTCAAATGAATATTGTCACTCCTTTTTGGCTTCAATTTGATTTGTTACTTACCTACGCAATTATACTTCTCAATACTCAATCACTTTGTATCACTATTTGATTAACTGCAAACGTTCTTTTTTACTGTCAGCCTTTGGTGAGATACCAAGTCTCTTCAAGTTCCCTATGAAATATAACCATTGTAATGCCTTCTTTGTAAATATTGGGCCCAGGATAGATCTTCAGAGATGCTGACACCCAGGAACTTGAACTTGCTCAACCTTTCTACTGCTGAGCTCTCAATGAGGAGTAGCGTCTGCTCCCTGAGTGTATGATCCCTGACATCTACTTCCTGAAGTCCACAATCAACTCCTTGGTCTTACTGATGTTGAGTGCAAGGTTGTTGTTTTGGCATCACTCAACCAGCTGATCTATCTGACTCCTGTATGCCTCCCTGCCACCATTTGAAATTCTGCCAACAATAGTTTTGTCATCAACAAACTTATGGCATTTGAACTGTGCCTACTACACAGACATGGGTATAGAGAGTAGGGCATTGGTCTAAGCACACATCCTTGAGGTGTTCCAGTGTTGATTATCAGTGAGATGTTATTTCTGATTAGCACTGTACATGGTTTCCTGATGAGGAAGACAAGGATCCAGTTGCAGACGGAGGTACAGAGGTCCAGGTTTTGGAGTACAGTGATTAATACCGAGGGTATGATGGTGTTGAACGCTGAGCTATAATCCATAACCAGCATCCTAACATAGGTATTGCTATTGTCCAGGTGATCCAAAGTCAAATGGAGAGCCAGTGAGATTGCATCTGCTGTAGACCTATTGTGGTGATAGACAAATTGCATTGGGTCCAGGTCCTTGCTGAGGCAGGAGTTGATTCTAGTCATGTCCAACCTCTCAACGCACTTCATCACAGTAGATGTAAGTTCAACTGGGCGAAAATTGTTGTCTGCTCTTCTTGGGCACTGGTATGATGGTTGTCCTTTTGAGGCAGGTGGAAACCTCTGACTGCAGCAGTGAGAGATTGAAGCTGACCTTGGACAGTCCTGCCAATTGGTTAGCACAGGTTTTCAGAGCCCTACCTGATACACTATCAGCACATGATGCCTTGTGAGAGCTCACCCTCACGCAAGCTTTTCTGATGTCGGCCTCCAAGAAATAGCCCTGGAATCGCTGCTCCATCTCCCTTGACCATACCTTGGTCCTCACCACTGGTGCTGTGGCCTTTAGTTTCTGCCTATATGCTGGGAGTAGAAGTACAACCAGCTGATTGGACTTTCCAATGTGTGGCCGTGGGTTGGCACAGTAAGCATTCTTGATGATGGTATAACAGTGATCAAGTGTGTTAGCTCCTCTGGTTCAAAGGTGATATGTTGGTGGTAGCTATTCAAAGACTCCTTCAAGATGGCCTGGTTGAAATCTCCCATAGTGATAAGGAAGATGTCGGACGGTGTTGCTCGTGGTGCTCAGGTCCTCCGTTGTCTGTCTGACGTTGTCCTGAGGTGGGAATGTACTCGATACCAGGATGGATGCAGCAAACACCCTCAGTAGATAAAACAGGCAATACTTGACCACTGGATTTTCCAGGTTGGGTGAGCACGGCTGAGACAGAACTGTAACATCTGTGCACCAGGATCTCCTCGACCCTTAAAGGACTCAACTGACCTGTCTTTCTAGAGAATGGGCTGTAGTAATGCGTCTGAAATGGTGGGGGTGAGTCATGTTTCCGTGAAGCAAAGTACACAGCAGTCCCTGATCAACACACACTGGAGGTGTGGAGGAGCTCAGCAGGCCAGGCAGCATCTATAGAAAAGAGTAAACAGTCGATGTTTCAGGCTGAGACCCTTCATCTGGACTGGAAAGAAAGAGAAGTGCTGATGTCCCTCTGGTACTGTAATCTTGCCCTGAGGTCTTCAGTTTTATTTTCCAGGGACTGTAAATTCACCAGCAGGATAGTCGGGAGTTGGCACCTAAAGTCTTTGCATTTTAATTGTACCCATAGACCAGTGCACCTTCCCTTCTTCTGTTTTCTTAAAGGGGAACTGCGCTCACAACCCGAGTCTGTCTGTGGGATATGTTGATTTTGAGGATTAGTAGAGTTTTTAAAATGTCTTAAAACAAGGTTGCTTACTGAAGTACTCATGACAGTGACTGTGGATTTCAACTGTTGTAGTCCTAAAAGAGAATATTTGAAGATTCCCCCTCTGCCATTTATTTAAATGATGGGGGGTTAAAGAGATCTGAGTTGCAAGGGGATTTGAGTGTCTGAATGCATGAGTCGCATGCAATTAGGAAATTTAAATGAATTTTGGAATTCATTGTTGGGGCAAATTCAATATAAAAGGGAATCATAAACACAAACCCGAGAAAATCACAAACACAAGAATCACAAACATGAGACCTGATGAAGGACCTCGGCCCAACACATCGACTATTTATTCACTTCCATAGATGCAGCCTGACCTGCTGAGTTCCTCCAGCATTTTGTGTGTTTTGCCATAAAAGGGAATCTTCAATTTTTTAGTGGATTGGTAAGACTGTTTCTGGAATGTTGTGATAAGTATTGGTATTGTATTTAAGGAAAGATGCTAACAGAAGCAGTTGGGTGAAGATTTATTAGACCAGTAGATGAAAAATAAGAAAAGCTGAGAAACCTGCTGAAATTAGAAGAACATGAGACTTGATCGAAGCTTATAACATCCTGGAGGCTCTTGACAGGGTTGATGTGGTGAAGACATTTATTTTTATTGGAAAAGAATCAATTTTATTACCATTTTTAATATAATGTCAAATCTGTTGTTTTGCAGCAGTAGTACAATGCAAACACATGAAATTACTATGAATTACAAGATAAATAAATAACACAAGAAAAGTATAATAGGAGAATATTGAACATTGTTAAAAATAAGGAGTCACCCATTTAAGACAAAGATGAGTTGGAATTTTTTTCCTTAGAGATATGTGAGTCTTTTATAGTAAACCCTTGGAATATATTTAAGGTAGAGGTAGATAAATTCTAGGTGAACAAAGGGCAGAGATTGCCTGTGATGATGGTGGGAGGGTGTGGTGGAGGGATTGAAGAGTCAAGTTTACATTTAAATTGGCCAGGATTTTATTGAATGATGCAGTGGGTTTGAGGGACTGAGTGGCCTACTCCTGATCCTAATTTGTGTGCTTATTTGTAAACCGAGACAAATAAGATGGCAGTACATTGTCTGGAGTTTAATGGAGCTATATCATGATACTTTTCCTACATGGTGACAGCCAGATCTCAGCTTTGTCAGTGGGTGATTTTCAGAAGGTGAAAGCCTCATTGTCTCGACCACTGTGTGACTCCCTGCTGCAAAGAGAAAGCTGGGCAATAGTTAGAGTCCTGTGACAGGTTATCTGCCTGTCCCTCAAGTTTGGGCACAGCCTGGTGTTTGGAATGCTTTAACT